>NW_022111373.1:76589516-76591052 GCF_000313985.2 Echinops telfairi | reverse complement strand
TGCGGCACTTGCCACTATGGTCCAGAGCCCAGAGTTACGGTAGCTTCGGGGGGCCTTATTACCGGGGAGGTCTATTTTCGGGGAGGTCTTATTTTCGGGGGGATGCCTTATATTTCAGCGAGAGGTAAAATTGTAAGTAGGTCTTATTTTCAGGGGATGTCTTACTTTCGGGGAAACACAGTACTAACTAAAACATACGCCCGAATAGCTATATCCTATTTTCTCCTATTCAACCAACTAACATGTCCTCATCATCTACACACATTTTACAGCACCTAGCTGATACTCTGCTAACCTATAGAACCAACCCCTCCTCCCTACAAATCACAGAAACTGACGTAGCACATCAGTTCATGCACAACGCAACAGGCAATAGCCAACACCAACAGCTACCAAAAAAAATCTACAGAAATAAAAATCAATAACTGAAGATGATCCAAACATAATAGTTTACACAGAAGAATCAGCCCTTGAGTTGCCAGATAGAGAATTCAATAAAATGTTGTTGAGAGTCATACAAGAATTTAAGGGACCAGGTGGCGGTGTGGCAGCTCCGGTGGTGGAGCATCTGCTGCTGTCGCTGTCCACAGTGCCCCTTCACCTGGTGCCTGACCAACCTGGGCAATCTCTAAATCTGGAGCCCTGTAGCAAGCAGTGTCAGTTTTCTGTCAAAATATGAAATTTATGGAGGTGAGGTTCAATGTGCTTGTGCTGATGGATCAAAGATGGTGACCAGCGTGAAACTAAAGATCAGAAAATCAAGAGAATTGGGCTGCTAGCTGGAGATCTGGAGCAGGCTGAGGATCTGAAGCAGGCCAGAGACCTGCAGCAGTGTGGGCCAGAGATCTGAGAGCAGACCAGAGGTCTAGAGCAGGCCCCAAATCCAAAGAAGGGCAGAAATCCATGAGAAAGCTGGAGACCTGTGAGCAGGCTGGAGATGTGGAGCAGACCAGAGATGCAGAGCAGAGCTCATGTCTTCTCGTGGCTAAGGATACTAAGCTAAGTCAGTGTCCGAGGACTTCCTCAGCTGATGGTAGCAAGGTGGTCAAACTGGCTGCCCTCACTTCCCCTTCAAACCCCAACATCAACATTACATCCCTGAGGGTACAGGAAGGTATGGGGGGAGCTGGTAGCATCGAAGACTGAGGAGGGTGAACAACAGAATTGTATGTAAATGGATATAGTTGATGGTGTAAGATGTGGCACAAAAAAAGACTAAATAAAGGTTCCTGGAGAGTAGAGTGGGGGAGGGAGGGGGAATATAAAGGGGAGCAGATATAAAGGAGTTCAAGAAAGAAAATGTTGAGGACTTTGGGACGATGGCGACTGAGTAACATATACAAAAGGGACTCTGCAGAAATCAGCCCAGGAGAGTTACTTAAAGGGAAATTCAACACTGCTGGATCCCAGGTGGAGCATGATAAAGATAAGGAGGCACAGATCCACAAGGTTTTGAGGGGCTGGGGGCTTTTGGCATACCACAGTGGAGGCCGGCTAGGGCTTGATGTTAGCCCCGCCACTGTCTCAGCTGGAACC
>NW_022111373.1:76583586-76585608 GCF_000313985.2 Echinops telfairi | reverse complement strand
CAATAACTTGGAGGCTCACCAATTCACTTCTCAAAAAGGAATGGGTAATACTCCAAATAAAAAATTAATTAGGAAATTCCTAGAAACTAATGAAAATAATATCACAACATATCCAAACCTGACACAGCAAGTGGTTATCAGAGTCACTTTATTGCAATAAATACATATATGAAAAAAAGGCGAGATCACGGTCACCTCCTTACCAAAACACTTCCAACAATTAGGATACAGGCAACAGCATAATCCCTCCAACAGCAAAAGAAAAGAAATCATAAAAATAAGAACAGAAATAAATGAACTGGAAAACAGAAGAACAATGGAAAAAATTACCCAATCCAGGAGCTGGTTCTTTGAGAGGATTAACAAAATCAACAACACACTAGCAAAGTTAACAAAGGAAAAGAAGGAGCAGATGTCAATATCAAGAATGAGCAATGAAATGGGTTAAGTCACTGTGTTTGTCTGGGTAGACTAGAGAAACAAATTCATAGACACACATATGTGGATAAGAAAGAGGTTTGTATACAAAAGCAGTCGATTATTGAGAAAACATCCCAGCCCAGTCCAGATCAAGTCCATAAGTCCAATATTAGCCTATATGTCTGATATCAATCTATAAAGTCCTCTTCAGACTCATGAAACACATGTAATGATGCCAAATGCAAGAAGATCACAGGCCGGTAGGTGCAAAGTCTAATGGATCCAGTGGCAGTAGAAACATCTCAGCACTGGCAGGGGTCTCCACATGGCTCCTCCAGTTTCCAGGACATGGGGTTCATCAATGCAGTGCCATGTGTCTTGTCAGTAAAGCATCTCTCAAGGAGTGAGTGGAGAGAGAAAGACAGAGAGAGAGAGTCTCTCGCCTCTAAGGAGGTAATACAGGAATTCCCAGAATCCTCAGGGGAACGCCAAGCCCACACAGAGGCCTCATTAGCTGTACAATGATGGACAAGCTAGACTCCACCCCTTCACTCATAATCCTCTCAAATTGACAAAAGATTATATAACTACCATAGTCACAACAGGACCTAAGGAAAAAGAAAGATTAATAACACAGTACTATGAAAAACTGCATGCTAACAGATTCAATAACTTGAAGGACATGGACAAATACCTAGAAAAACACTCTCACTAAATTATCACACATGGACCATTAAGAACTTGAATAGACCCATCGCAAAAGAAGAAATAGATAATATTACTAAGGAATTCCCAACTAAAAAAAAGCCCCAGTCCAGAAGGTGTCACAGGAGAATCCTACCAAGCATTCAGAGAAGAGCTGACATCAATCCTACACAAATGCTTCCAGAATATAGAAAGGGACAACAAACTCCCAAACTCATTATATGAAGCCAGCATAAGACCCGACAAGAATAGAAAACTACAGCCCTGTATCTGTCGTGAACATAGATGCAAAAATCCTCAACAAAATCCTGGCCAACAGAATCCAACAACATACCAAAAAATAATAAATCATGACCAAGTGGGATTCATACCAGGGATGCAGGATGGCTCAACATTTAAAAAGCAATGAACACAATCCACCATATTAACAAGAAAAAGAACAAGACCCCCTTGTTCCCCCCTTTTGTTGCGGAAAAGGCTTCTTGTTTGGCGTTTTGCCCCCCACTCAGCGCAGTTCACAATAGCTGGAAAAAACGTAAATTCCCATCAGGAGAATAGTGAATAAAAAAACTATGGTGCATGCACACAATGCAATACTACGCATTCCTAGAAAACAGTGATAAACTATGAAACACCTCAATGTGTGGAAGGATCTGGAAGACATTATGCTGAGTGAAGTTAGTCAAGCACAAAAGGATAAATATTGTATGAGTCCATTGCGGTAGCAACTACCTTTGGAACAGGCACAAGCTCAAGTCTTCTGGCCGGGGACCAGACAGCCTGGTAAAGAGGCAGACCAGTTCCAGTGATTTAACTCCCCTCATATATTCCTATTGGCCTCATTGGCATAAAAAATGTATCACGGTCCACCCCTTGCCAACTTGGCACTTGTACACA
>NW_022111373.1:76580843-76582512 GCF_000313985.2 Echinops telfairi | reverse complement strand
CATGCCAGTGGTTAAGGCATTCTTTAAGTTCACGAATGGTAGTTTTGTCAGAAGCATCGTGTACAAGGAAGGCAAATCCATATCCAGAGTAGGTGTTTATTCCAGTAAGAACAAAACACTGCCCCCTCCATGATGGAAGAGGTCCTATGTAATCAACTGCCACCAGGTTGCTGTGGTTGATTTCCCTGAGGAATGGTCCCATGTCTTGGACTCAAAGTTGGCTTCTGCTGCTGGAAGATAGGGCACTCAGCAGTGACAGTGGCCAAGTCAGCCTTGGTGAGTGGAAGTCCATGTTGCTGCATACAAGCATAACCTCCATCCCTTGCCACCATGTCCACGTTGTTCATGTGCCCATTGGGCAATGACAGAAGTGGCAGAGGAAAAGAGGAAGACTAGTTTTCACAGTGCGTGTCATCTTATTCACTTTATTAAAGTCCTACTCTTCAGAGGTAATCCTTTGGTGAATATTCACATGAGGCAGAATTATCTTTACTTATTTGGCCCGTTCAGAGACGTCTATCCACATACCTCTTCTCCTTACATCTTTGTCACCAATTTTCCAATCATGTTCTTTCCAATTACCTGACTATCCAGCCAAGCCATTGCCACAGCCTATGAATCAGTATACAATCTCACATCCGGCCATTTCTCCTTCCAGGCAAACTGAATGCTCAGGTTCAATGCATAAGTTCTGCCGATTGTGAAGACTTTTCTTCACTACTATCCTTCAGGGAGATCCCAGAAAGGGGCTGTAGTGCTGCTGCTGTCCATTTTAGCACCTGTCCAGAGTCATCAGTAAATCAAGCATGAACTTTCTGTTCCTCAGTCAACTAATCATAAGGTACTTCCCAGGAGGCCATAGGTGCAGACTGGGAGAAGGAAGGTACTATGACAGGAGTGGAGACTGTGGGCATTTGGACTCTTTTTTCATGCAGCTTACTTTTACCTTCAGGTCCTATGCTAGCCCAATCTCGTATATACCAATTCCATTTAACGATGGAGTGTTGCTATGCAAGTCAACTTTATGACTCTGTGGGTCAGACAATAATACCCAGTTCAGGATGGGCAGCTCTGACCTTATGATGACTTGGTGGCCCATGGTGAGCAATCAGTCTCCACTAAGGCCCAGTAACAGTCAAACAGGTGTTTTTCAAAAGGGAAGCAGTTATCTGCAGAGGATGACAGAACCTTACTCCAAAATCCCAATGGTCTACTCTGTGATTAGTCAATAGGGGCCTGCCAAAGACTCCACAATGCATCTTTATCTACAACTGACAGCTCTAGCACCACCGGGTCAACTGTATCATATGGTTGCAGTTGCAAAGCAACTTACAGGGCAGACTGAATCTGTTGCGGAGCTTATTCTTGTTCTGAGCCCCACTCAATATTGGTGGCCTTACATGTCACTTGATAAATAGGTCAGAGTATCACACCCCAATGCAGGATCAGTTGCCTCCCAAATCTCAAGAGGCCCACTAGGTGTTGTGACTCCTGCTTAGTTGTTACTGTTTTGGGGTGGGGGACAGATGCAGCCTATCATGATATCCCCCACACCACTTGACCCCTAGAAATTTTACAGAACTGGAGAGTGACTGCATTTTATTGGGTTGATTTCTCACACTCAATCAGCATAATGCCATCAATATTAAGACTGTGACATTTTTTTTTT
>NW_022111373.1:76577604-76579216 GCF_000313985.2 Echinops telfairi | reverse complement strand
AAGAACAAATTAAAATATACCAAGCAAGAAAAGCTTGTGTTTTCCAGTCTAGGCCTGTTGGGGCACCATGCCCTGAAGACTGTGACATTTTGTAGAAGAGCCAGGCAATCAAGGTACCTTTGGACTAAATGATGGCACAGAGTGAAAGAACTGATATACCCCTGGGGGATATTTTTCCTCTGCCAGCTGAAGGCAAACTGCTTCCGGTAGTCTTTCAAGACTGGTAGTGAGAAGAAGGTGTTGGCCAGATCAATAGCTACATGCCAAGTATACCAGGAGAAGTATTAATTTGCTCAAGCATGGGCACGTCATCTGTAACAGCAGCTACAATTGGATTTCCAATCTAGTTAAATTTATGTTAATCCACTGTCATTCTCCAAGATCCATCTGTTTTCTTTTTCTTTAAAGGCCAAATAGATGAGTTAAATGGGGATGTGGTAGGAATCACCAGCCCTGCACCCTTCATCCTCAGAGACATTTGTAATGTGAGGTCTTCAGCCAGAAAACACATGGTGTGTGAGGAAGCAGAAGACAGCTGTACCATGAACGATGTACTGTTTGTTGGCTGGTGGACAAGCAAAATCTTGCAACATCAACACTGTGTGCCATATTAAGAGACACATTATTCCACAATTCTGTGATAGTCATTCTGTTATATTTTGATTATATTGTGTATACTAGGGTGTATCTCAGAGGTGTCCCACTACTGGGGTGTTACCCTTTTGAAGCTGTGTTGTTTCTGTTTTTCGGTAAACAAACCCCAGGGACGTTGAAACTATAGGGAAAGAAAACATAAAAAGAGTCTGTGGGGAGGGGTGTTATGGGGTGAGAAAGCTAAGAATGAGAAGCTAAGAAGTCAAGAAGCCCATGGAGGAAAAGTATGTCTAGAGACTGTTTATGGAAGCAATTGTACAATTATTTTTAACATGATTGAACTATGGAATCATATGACATATGTATTAAGTCCCAAGTCTCAGAAAATTAAAAAAAAAAAGGGCATGGATTCAGGAATGATTTCTGGGCTCACACTAAATCATAACTCCAGCTTAAGAACAATTAGTTCTTATATCATGGCCTTGCCCGATACTCACTTTCATGAAATGATCACTGAAGGGTGCTACAGCAAAGTGGGGTGAAGAAAGTAGATGGTACCTAGCTACCAATTGGAATAGTGTCTGGGGTCATAAAGGCCTTATTCAAACAAGCAGCCATCTAAGCGAGGGGTCTACTAAGTCTACACAGAAGAAGCACCCCCGCTTGTGTGATGCAAGTTGAAATTCACATAATTCAAATATGGTGAAGAGAAAAGTACTCAGGGCTAGAATTATAAACATCTAATTTGTGGAAAGCCATGGAGGACAGTGGGAGCCCCAAACCCATCTGCAGAGTATCTAGTCACACCAAGCCGCTGGAAGACATGCTTTCGCCAAGGGCAAGAGTCCCCGACAGTTTTATTATCAGGCAGAGATCATTGAAATCTTAATTATGATGAATCAAACATGATATTTGGCCAGTTGACCTCCCTAAAAACATGATCTTAAATTGTTCTGGGTGCAAGTATCTCTTAGTTGTTCCATGACAGAAATTTCTTCCCTGGTTTCTAGAAGGTTGA
>NW_022111373.1:76563331-76577462 GCF_000313985.2 Echinops telfairi | reverse complement strand
GGGTGCTCTAAGATAAATGTGGTGATGATTGTACAATTCACCGTGATATGACTGAACAATTAAACAACTCAATTGCATGATATGGAAATTATGTACCAATAAAACTGTTGGGAAAAGGGACTTCCGGGAAGATGACTTTGATGTTGAGACACATGTCTGCAGTTTCCTGTGAGTGGTCGCCAGAGCTGCAGATGAGGGGGCCAATTGGAGAGAATTGGTCATAGCCCTTATGTGGAAGCACCCTGGGGAACTTTTGGCAGGTTACCCACAGGCGGCTCAGCTGTACTTTCCATGACATGGGTCCCCCTGGATTCACCCACACTGGAGAGCCAAACAGTATGATCCCCATTGTTCCACAGCACCAGTGACACATAGCCAGGGTTCCCTGGGTCACCCCATCCCCAGGGGCCCCTGCTTTCCTTGTTCTCCTGCAATAACTCCCTCACATACATGTGCTCCTGTCCCTTCACATACATGTGCTCCTGCGTTTCTTACCCCACAGATTAGTGTGTCTTGATCCCTTGGGTTACTCCCTCCCCTTGTGACTTGCCCTATGCCCATGTTTCCTGTGCCACCAGATGCCCACGTGTGTTCCCTCCCCCTCCTCACAGCAAAACCCCTGAATCTGCATGCTGCCAGCCTGCTCTTCCCAAGCCACTAGCATCCCACTCGCACCATCAGGTGCTCAAGTGATCTGTGCCAGCTGCTCATGCAGGTTTTTCCCCCGCGCCCAGCTAAATGCCTGAGCCCGCTCCCTTACAGCCCACGGTCTCTACAGCTGTCTGCTGATGTGTGCTCCCTCTCCCTCCACAAAGCAACTCGCCTGAGTCCAGGTGCCACCAGCCCATTATTCACGTGTGGCAGGCCATCCTCACACAAGCTTGCTCCTGGGCTTGGAGGAGGGCCAGGAAAGACTGCTCCTTTAGGGTATTACAAGGATGTTAATGTGGCCTTCTGGAGGTGCTGGATGCTGGAGACTACTGCAGCCAACAGATCTTAATCCATAGTGGGATAATCCCATTGCCTAGCTCCTGCATACCCCAATAATAGCAAGGGTGCAGCTAGGCCCTCTGGATATATAACCCAGCTTTCTAAGGAGAGACCCAACCCCAGTGAGAAAGTATATGCAACTCAACACCGTTGTGAAGCCAATTCCAAGTATTCCTCCAATCATCCAGGAATCAGAGAGGGCAGCAATTCGACTGAATCCCAGGAAGAACACATCAACACATAAAGTAGTCAAATTATCCAACTTTTGAGGAAAAGGAGAAAACCCTAAGATCAGCCAGAGGAAAAAATGCAGTCACCTATGAAGGTAATCAGATAAGTATATGGTCACACTTACCAGTAGAAAAGATGAGAGAATGGAGTACCATCCTCCAAACTTCAAAGGAGATTAAATGCAGCCCAAGAATCCTCTATCCTGCTAAACTCACCATCAAAAATTAGAAGGTGAGATAAGAGTTTTCTTGAATAAAGAAAAATTAAGAGACTATGTTAAAAAGAAAAAAACCCAGCACTATAAAAATTACTTTCCAACTCAGTTTGGACAGAAGACCAACACCCACAGAACATAAATATGAGTGTAACACTTCACTGTAAGCAATGCCCAAGATGTCATTCATCCAATGGAGAAAAGACAAAAACGAATCTTCCACACATACACAACACACAGCTAAGGAGGTAGGTAGGAAAATACCTAACACAAAATGTATGATAATTCAGCAAAGAATCCACAGATGACTGTAATTACTCTGAATGTTAATGGTCTGAATTCAGCCATTATAAGACAATGGTTACCAGACTGGATTAGAAATCGAAGCTCATTAATCAGTTGTCTACTGGAGACACATCTCAAGCTCACATACTAATACAGGTTGAGGGTTAAAAGATGGTGAAAAGTATATCATGCAAATGGCAAGCTAAAAGAAGCAGGAGTTGCAATCCTAATCTCTGACAAAATTGATGTAAAGGTGTAGGGCATAACAAGAGATAACTATGGGTACTATATAATGCTTAAGGGAGCAGTAGACCAAGAGTCCGTGAGCATAATAAATATATGCCTAAATGAGAGACCTGCAAAATTTGCCAACCAAATCCTTCAAAAGATGAATAGGAGACTTCAATACACCTCTATCCAAGAAAGCCATATCCAAGAAGCTATCCAAGAAGCTCAACAAAGAGGCTACAGAATTAAACTCTACAATCAGACAACTCAACCTGATAGATATATTCACAGCTCTCCACCCAACTACAAGAAAATCACACATTCTTTTCAAGTGCACACAACACGTAATTGAAAATTGACCAAATGCTGGGACACAAGTCAGGCTTCAGAAATTTAACCATGAAGAGGTCACACTGACTTGACTCTCTGACCACTATACCATAAAGCTGTAAATAAATAAAAGAAAGAAAACAAGGGCAAATACATGGAAGTTAAATAACTTATTTCTTTAAAAGGACTAGGTTTGGGCCCAAATTAGAGGCAAAAATGGGGTTTCTAGGAACTAATGAGAATGAGGCTACACCATACCAAAATCTATGGGATACAACAAAGATAGTCATCAGAGCATACTTGATAGTGATAGATGCACATATGAAGAAGGAAGAGAGACTTGTGATACCCTATCACAAGATCTTCAGCAGTTGGAAGAGAGTCAATAGAATAATCTACAAAATAGAAAAAGAAAAGGAAATTATAAAAATCAGGATGGAGATAAATTAGTGGAGAAAAATGGAAATAATCAAGTGAATAAAGAGATGGTTCTTCAAAAGTATCAAGAGAGTTGACAAACTGCTAGGAAACCTAACAAAAGATAGGCAAGAACAGATGTCAATATCCAGGAAGAGGGATGAAATGGGAAATTACAACAGACTCCAATGAAATTAAAAGACTAATTACACAGTACTATAAAACACTGTACACAAATAGATTCAACAACTTGGAGGACATGGACAAATACCTGGAAAACCTAACCTTCCCCAAATTTTTTCATATCTCAAGAACTTAAACAGACTCATATCAAAAGAAACAGAAAACGTTATTAAAGAACTCCCAACAAAATAAGCCTCGGCTCAGATGGTGTCATAGGAAAATTCTACCAAGCATTCAGGAAAGAACTGACACCAATCCTGCACAAACTCTTCCATAACCTAGAAAAGGATGGTAAACTCCCAAATCACATTCTATGAAGCTAGTATAACCCTGATACCAAAGCAAGCATGGATCCCACAATAGAGAACTATAGGCCGCTATCTCTAATGGACATACATGCAAAAATTCTCAACAAAATTTTGGCCAATAGAATACAAAATTATAGAGGGGTCGGGGGGTGGAGGAGGGCCGAGGATCCAAAAAAAAAAAAGAATACAAAATTATATATTTAAAAAAATCCATCATGACCAAGTGGGATTCATACCAGGGATGCAGGGATGGTTCAACATTCAAAAAGCCATCAACATTATCACCAAATTAACAAGGAAAAGGACAAGAACCATATGATAATATCAATAGATGCAGAAAAAGCATTTGACAACATTCAACACCCCTTCCTAATATAGGCACTCAAGAAGATAGGATTAGAAGGAAATTACCTCAATATAATAAAAGCTATACAGTGAACCCTCGCCACTTTGCGCTTCGACTTCCGCAGCTTCATTCTATCGCGGTTTTTGCATAACAGCGCATGCTCTGTCATTACTGCCACTGATTGGCTCATACTGTACACGCTTGATGTCATAAATAATATAATAAATAATAAATGATAATTGTAACGTCCAAAATGTTTTACTGTATTTTCCCTTTTTTGTTTAATAAATTGGGTAATACGAGTGTAATGGTGACTAAAGGGTGTTTTTTCATGTCCTCTATGCTCTAACTACGAAAATATTTGATTTACAAATAAAGAATCCTACTTTGCGGAATTTCATTTATCACGGTAGGGTCTAGAACCGATTAACCACGATAAACGAGGGTTCACTGTATATGAAAAACCAACAGCAAATATTATAATTAATGGAGAAAAGACTAAAACATTCACACAGAAAAAGGGGAACCCTTAACGATGGCCCTTGTCACCATTTCACTTCAACATCATCCTGGAGGTCCTAGCTAATAATATAAGGCAACAGAAGGATATCAAAGGTATACGTTTGGGAAGAAGAAGTGAAAGTATTGCTATTTTCACATGATAAGATTTTATATATTGAGAACCCCAAAGTCTCTACAATTGGATTGCTGGAAACAATAGAAGAATATGGAAGAGTGGCAGGATATAAGACAACAAGCAGAAGTCAATTGGATAGCTATATACCACTGATGGGACTATAGAAAAAGAGATCAATAGTATCCTTCACAATACCTAGGGATATACCCAACCAAAAAAACCAAAATATCTGTATGATGAAAACTATAGAATATTACAAAAAACCAAAGGGACCTTCAAAAATGGAGGAATATCCCATGTTCTTGGATCAGAAGAATCAATATTGTACATATGTCAATCCTGCCAAAGGCACTATATAAATTCAATGCAATACTGACATAAATTCCAACACGATTTTTCAAAGAAATGGAAAAACTGCCAACCAACTTCGTATGGAAAGGGAAGAAGCCCAGAAATGGCAAAGAAATCCTCAAGGAAAACAAAGTGGGTAGGCTTGCATTAACTGACATCAAAACTTATTTACAGCCACAGTTGTGAAAACAGCATGGTACTGGTATTATGGCAGATACTTGGACTGATGAATAAGAACAGAAAATCCAGAAATAAAGACAGCGGCATAAAAACAACTGATCTTTGACAAAAGTCCCAAAAATAACAAATGGGAAACAGATGCTGTTTTCAACAAATGGTGCTGGAAAAACTGGTATCAGTCTGCAGAAGAATGAAACAAGACCCTTAAATCAATCCATGCACAAAACCAAATTCAAAGTGGATCACAAACCTCGAGGTAAAACCCAGGAATAATACATGGATATCAGTAATAAGGAAGGATACACACCCAGAGAAAGATAAAATAGACGTGGGACCTACTAAAGATAAAACACTATGTACATCAAGAGAGTAATAAGAGAGCCCAAAAACTGGGAAAAGAGATTCAGTTATGACATAACAAAGGGTTTATCTTTATACCTACAGAATCTTGCAAGCTTACAAGAGAAAAAACGAATAGCTCACTGAAGAGGTGGGTAAAAGACATGAACAGAAGATTCACAATGCTGGTAATCTGAATGGCCAATAACTAGATTAGAAAATGCTCCCAATCATTAGCCATCTGGGAAAAGCAAATCAAAACAACCATGAGATACCACCTAATACCCACAAGGATAGCTCAATTCAAAAAAACCAGAAAGCAACAAATAGTGGAGGGGGTGTGTTGAGATAGGAACTCTTATCCATTGCGGGTGGTCTTGTAGATACATATAGCCACTGTGGAAAGTGATTTGCTGATATCTAAAACAGAGAGAAATCGAGCTACCATACGACCCAGCAATTCCACTACTGGGCATATAGCCAGAAGAAATAGGAAACAGACCAAAACCAGACATCTGCTCTCCAATGTTCATCGCTGTGCACTTTACAGTTGCAAAAAAATGGAAACAGCCTAAATTCCATCAATAGATGAAAGGATAAAAACTCTGGTACATACACACAATGGAATACTATGCATCCCTAAAAAGCAGTGATGGAAGTATGAATCACCTCATCTTGTGGAAAGAGTTGGATATTAGGCTAAGTGAAGTTAGCCAAGCACAAAAGGTCAAGTACATGAGTCCACTGATGTAAGTTCAAACAGCAGACCAGGCATAAGGGAAAATTTTGCCCACCCCTTAGTTCCGGGGTTGGGGCCCCCGTTTTGCCAAAGGCCGGCCTTATTCATTGTTCCTTTTTTTTTCGGCACCGGTTCCCCTTGGCCCTTTTGTTGAAGGGCTTTTTTTCCCCCTTCTTTTGTTTTTATTTTTTGGGGAAGGATTACCACCTTCATTGGGGGGGGTGTCAGAATGCTAACCAACCCAAAAGGAGGGTCTTGTTTATATTTCCACAGGAAAGGGAGAGCGAGAGTAGACCTTCACTCTGCTGTGCCAATTCACGAGGGTGATGTTCCTACTTGGAGAGCTCGTTCCCAGGATGATTGCAGGGCTGGCCTCAGCTTGAGGCATGACATCCTCTCCCTAGATGACAGTGCTGCAGAGAACAGCCCTGAAAGTACAGTTTGAGGAACGAGCTCGGCCTGATCTGTCCACCTGGGGCAAACCAAGATAGGAGTACAACAGACCAGTGATGGGAGCAAAGTTATGAAGTCCTCGAAGAAGCTCAATCATAGACTTCTGACTAGGGGAATCACTTGGCAACCTATCTGAACTGGTTGGGGATTACTCACAAAAGGGTCACACTGAAAGTCTAAAGGCATAACTGGTGGGGAGAAGGTGTGTATGCACTAGAACGCTCCACCCTCACTGCAGGAATAGCACCGTGGTCTTATAGGATGCTTGCCTTTCAGATATGATGAAGACTCAAAGGGTGTATGTTACCAGATAAGCAGGACCCAGGACAGGTAAACCTGAAAGAAATGGGGTCAGAACAGAAAGTTTATAGCATGTCCCTCTTTATATATAACACAGAGATATTCATCTGTTCTATGTCATGACCTCTGTTAGACTTGTGACTATTTGTATGTTGTGTTTGTTATCTTTTAGTTTGGTATTTATCTATACAAGATATGCAGGATAGGCAATCTTATGGAGACAGCAACTGAATCAATGGGACCAGGGTGGGCATGAGAGGGGAGGTGGAGGAGTTGAGTTGAGTGGGCAGTCAACAAAGGCGGGTGCAGGGGAATAGTAAGTGTTTTAAAATTGACAGTGAGGAGGGTGTGGCTTTTCTGGTCATGTTTGTTCAATCAATTTGTATATGAGAGGAATTAATGAGAGGTGAATGATGGGTAAACATAATAGTGGGGTAGGAGAAAAAGATATGTATATACATATATTAATATATGTGCATTTGTTTATATATGTATATGTATGCATATGCAACAAGGAAGCAGATGGACTTTAGGCTTCTATTTGAATTTTGCCTGAGTACAAGAATGGCTTGTTCTAATAATGTGTCATCATATGATACTCATCTTTCTGACATGATCACTGAAGACAAAATGGGTGCATAAGCAAATGTGGTGAAGAAAGCTGATGGTGCCTAGCTATCAAAAGCTATAGTGTCTGGGGTCTTAAAAGCTTAAACAAGTGGCCATCTAGCTGGGAAGAACAAAGCCTACCTGGAAGAACAACCCCAGTCTGAGTGATCATCAAGTGTTGACGGGAAAACATATCAGAAGTTCAAAAACAAGCAACCAAATCGAGGTGAAAGGGTATGGATGTAGTGGAGACCGAAAATCCAACTGTAAGATAATTGGACCCTTTCAGAAGAGCCACATGGAAAGGATGATAAATCCAGAGTGTGGATGAACCACATAACTACCCTCTAGTTCTTTAATATTTCCTCCTCTTATGATTATAGTTTTTTTTGTTTTACCTCATTAATCATGTCAGATTTTTGAAGGTTCATCTGTATATTTAAGATTATTTGATACATAAAATCCTAGATAGATAACCCTTCAGAAACAGTAACAAGCTTAATGGTTCCCTGAAGGTATGGGAAGAGAGGGTGGAGGGAAAGGAGGACTAGAAGCTGATAGCACTGGTGACTATATAACCCCACTCGATGGGCTCAAAACAACAGAATTGTATGTGAGTAGCTATAGTAAATGTTTAAGATATGGCAATAATAATAATAATAATAATAAGGGTTGCAGGGGGTATAGCGAAGGGAGGAGAAAAATTAAATGGGAGCAGATGTCAAGGAGTTCAAGAAGAAAATGTTTTGAAACTAAATGTGGTAGCAATTGTATAACACGGCTTAATGTGATTGAACTATGGAATGTTAGGATATCTGTAAGAGCTCCCAATAAAATGATTAAAAATAAAAACCAAAAACTTGTCAGTTGATTCCCCCTCTGATGCATGATGGACCTAATTTGGTTTTCAACATTTTCTGTATTTTTGTTTTGTTTTGTATTGTTTTTGCTCATTTATATTAGGGTGTATCTCACAGGAGTTATGTCATTGGAGGTTACACTCTTGAAGTTGTGTTACTTGTTGTTCTGTTTTTTGGTATATGCAACTGATGAATCTATAGGGACAGCAGGTTAAATAAGGTGTTTTTTGGGGGGGTACACTGATGGTGGGGGTGCGTTGGTAAAAGGGAAACGATGTCAAGGAGTAAAGAAAGAAAAAAGAATGTTTGGAAACTGATTGTCATAGCACTTGGACAATAATGCTTGATGTAATTGAACTATGGAATGATATGCTTTATGTATTAACTCCCAATTAATAAGATATTTATTTTTAAATTAAAAGCCAGACCAGACCTCAACCTGGTATGCTAAGCCTTGAGGGCAACACACTGGCATGAAGCAGTGAACTAATAGAGAGGTCTGTGGGGCCAGCCCCAATCCTACCTATGCGGTCCCCCTCCCCCAGAAGATTGCACTACAGAGGGCAACACTGAAGATACAGCCCGGGGAGAGTAGTGAGTCTGCCCACACCACATGGGAGCAAACTAAGATGGAGAGAGAGAACCACATCCCTGGCACACCAAGCCCAGAGGATGACACTCCTGCTCAGAGCAACCAAAGCAGAGAGGACCATAGGGCTGGCCACACCACGAGACATGACATCCCCCCACTGACCCACAATGCTGCAGGGGACAGCACTGGAGACACAGTGCAGAAATTGTGCGTCTGGACGACACACACACACACACACACACACACACACTGGGGTGAAACACGAAGGGAGTGCAACAGAGCAGCAAGGAGAGCAAAGCAATGAAGTCCTCAAGGAATCCTAAAAATAAGACTTCAGACTCGGAGGGCGGGATTTGGCACCTCATCAGACTCATCAGAAAATATACATAAGGGTCAGCTGACAGACCTGGAACTGATTACAGGTCCTTTTTTCTTCTTCTTCTTTTCTTTTCATGTTAACCTATGTAAGATAGTTAAGATAAACAATCCCAAGCCAAAAAAAAATAGTTCCAGGAGGACAGGAGAGGGGGAGGTGAGGGAAAGGGAGGGGTAGCCAACAAACCTAGGGACAAGGGAACAAGAGATCTAAAATCGATGGTGAGAAGGATGTAGAACACCTGGCAGGGTTCAATCAAGTGCAATGTAGCCAAGAGGAATTACTGAGAACTGAACAAAGGTTGAACATGAAAGTGGGACAGGAGGAAAGTAAAAGAAATTAGAAGAACTAGGAGGCAAAAGACATTTATAAAGGCATAAATATAGGCATGTACATATGTAAATATATTAATATATAATGATAGGGATATAGATCTATGTACACATATTTATATGTTAAGTATCAAGGGAGCAGACAGGCATTGGGGCTCTACTCAAGTACTCAAAGTCCTTCAATGCAAGAACACTTTGCTCTAATAATGTGGCATTCTGTGACACTCACTTTCCAACACGACTGCTGAAGTAAAAATGGGTGCATAAGCAAATGTGGTAAAAAAAAATGCTGATGGTACCTGGCTATTAGAAGATACAGCGTCTGGTGTCTTAAAGGCTTGAAGTTAAATAAGCGGCCATCTAGCAGGGAAACAAGAAAGCCCACATGGAAGAAGCACACCAGCCTGTGTGACCATGAGGTGTTGATGGGTGTAGGTATCAGGCATCAGAAGACCCAAAACAATCATATCAATGTGAATGAGGTGGGGCGGAATGGAGATCCAAAGTCCATCTGTAGACAATTGGACATCCCCTTACACAAAGAAGAGACGAGCCAGCAAGGGTGCAGTATAGCACTGACAAAACACACAACATTCCTCTAGTTCTTTAATGCTTCCCTGCCCCCCAACTATTATGACCCTAGTTTTACTGTCCAAATCCGGCCAGAATGGAGCATGGATACTGGTACAGATAAAAGCCCTCAACTCGTGGAATCCAGAACAGATAAACCTCTCAGGAATAATAATAGGAGTAGTGACACCATGAGGGTAGGGGAAAGGTGACGGGAAAAAGGGGATAAAAGGGGAACCAATCACAATGATTGATGTATAATCCCGTCGCCTCAAAGAGGAATGAAAAACAGAAATGTGGGTGAAGGGAGACAGCATGCAGTGTAAGATATGAAAATAATAATAATTTATAATTTACCAAGGGTTCACGAGGGAGGGAGGGTGGGAAAAAAGAGATGCTGATATCAAGGACTCAAGCAGAAAGAAAATGTTTTGAAAATGATGATGACAACAATGTACAAATGTGCTTGATACAATTGATGTGTGGGTCGTTAAAAGGGTTGTAAAAGCCCCAATAAAATGATTTATGTATATAAAAAAAATAAAAAACCAGGTTTTCGAAAACAAATATACTATACAACAGCAAAAAACAAAAAACTGTTGGGGTGGGAGGTGAGAAAAAGAAAGGTAATTAGGAAGCAATTCAATAATTCTACCAATTCTTTAAGTTACACCTCCTGGCCTCCCTCCTATTTGAAGTTCTTTGCTTACTGATTTCAAAGATTTAGATATAATAAACTGTATCATGGGCTCTGCCTTAAAGGATCTTCATTTTAAACTAAAGATTTAAGACAAAAATACTGAGGCATAGGCATAAATAATGTCATCAAGCGTTGTATGCAATCCACAAATGGCCTACATTGGTATCAAACAGTGCCACAGAGCACTATAGTTTTTCTGGGTTGTGGAGGGAACTCTCATGAGAAAATTCTTGGATAAACAAAGTTAAACAGGATTTTTGGAAGCATGTGTAAGGGAAATCTTTAAGTGGAAGCTTTAGAATTCAGACTTATCCAAATGTTTTTGTCCCCAAAAATGACTTTTCCCTGAACATCAAGTGATTGGGAAACACTGATATAATCAGTGAGTAATGAAAGATAAAGATGGAACAATTACTTTGATCAAGATCACACAGAATCCTCAGAGAAGTAAAGATTTGTGCAAGAAGTGAAAGATCCATCTATGAAACACCAACTGCCAGGGTCGCTATGAGTCAGGATTGACTGCATAGCAGTGAGTTTGAGGTGCCAGGCACCATGAAACACCATTTCACTCAGTTCTTACAATGACCCCATGAAACAGATGGTGCTATTTAGCATTGTATGGATGGCACTGGAATGAAGGCCTATCTGGTTCCAAATTTCATCATGTTTCCCCTGCCTTCTGGCTCCCATTTTGAACAAAGTATGGAAGCAGGCAGAGCTAGGATGAATTAAGATACAGATACGGGTAAGCGAGCACTTGCTTTGCTTGGTATCTCTGAAAGAGCCCAGGTTCCTTGTGGGTACAGTCAGTCTCACAGTCCTCGGCTTCCCCAAAGCACCAAGCAGAAGGCAAAGCCAAGGCAGTCAGTCACTTGACCCAGAGCAACTAGAAGAAGATGGTAGTATCTAGGAGGAGATATTAAAGGAACAGATAACAGACAAACCAACGAGGTATTTTTGTTATTTCATCTCAGCAACTGGTTTGGTAACAATTGACATGGTTCTCCCCTAGATAAAGAATGAGAGGCTTACATTGCTAGCTAAAAAACACAGATTATGAAAATATTATTTTATTAGAATTGTTAGACAAGAAGAGATTTCTATTTGAAATGACTTTTGTATTCCTGTCTAGATGAAACACCTAAATGAACTTGATATTTTAATCAACATAATTAAAAAACAAAACTAAACTCATTATCTATGTAGTTCATCTTAACTATATAGACCAACCTTTTCTGTGTGTGGCAAAACTTCAGTATTTTCAGTCCCAGGTCCTAGAAGATAACAATATATGTTTTCACTGAAATTTTATTAAAGAATTCAAACATCCTCTCTCAGTCAGCATTACTCAATCATATATCTTGAAATTAGTCAATTTATTGATATCAGAGTAGTTATTTTAGCAATGAAGTTATAAAAAGAAAATCTCCCACTTCTTTGAAAAGTACTTTATATAAAGCTAGGTGAAATTGCAATTAGTTTAGGTAAAAACCAACCTAACTCTCTATTTTGGTTGAGCTATTCTAAGCATACACAATCACACGAGGAAAAATCAGATCTAATTTCTCAATGATGTTATCTTGCCTACGATGGGTTTCTGTTGTGAAGAGGATGAGTCAGCCCCTACTGATGGAGACCCTGCACACAACAGAATGAAATGTTGCCTGATCCAGAGCCAACCCCATCATCAAACCATACTGAACCATTGTGGTTCAGAGTATTCATTTAATTATCTGGTTTCTGGAGGACATCACCAGAGCTTTCTTCTCAACCTGCCTTGGCCTGGAAGGCCTGCTGAAACCTCTTCGGCACAGTAAGTGCCATGGCCAAGAAAAGAACTCAATCTCCTTCGGTGGGGAGAAGTGGGGCGCGAGAATTCAGGTTTGACATGATAAAGAACACCCATGACAGGTAAAGAAGGAACCAGGAGGTCATCCTAAGGAATATGGAGAGTTGCTGCCTTGTCCCTGTGGCTTTCTGAACACAAACACGCTCCTACCCTGCTCCTGCTCAGTCTGAGCGGAACTGGCAGACAGCAATACCAAGTTAGGTTGAGGAGGATCAGGAAAAAAAATGTTTTTATTCTCTTGCCTCCTACCTTTGCCATCAGGATACAGGTACTCTGACATATTGGGAAGGAATTTAGGACTCATTCAAATTCCAATCACATGTTTGAGTCATTCTTTTGATTTCTTTTAATTAGGCAGTACCTACATAGCTAGACTAAAAGCAGGTGATTAATTATGTGCTGAACCTCAGAATGCATCTTTACAAGCAAGACAGGTTTTTCAAGGGAAGGTGCCGGTCTTCTAATCCTGCTAAACTTGTCTCTTTGTCTCCCTTCATCTTGGCCATTGAAAGATAAAAAAAGTCTGAAAATCAGCTAGGAGAGTTAAAACCATGGCATTCTACTCATTCATAAGGCGGTGGGCAAAAAGTCATAGGAAGAGTTCAATTCTCATCTAAATCAATGCTTTAGAATGTAAGCGCCTTAAGTTAGTCAGTTTATTTTCTTTTTATCTCCAGTTGCTTAAAGTTTAACATTGATAAAACACTTTAAAATAACAGTACATCTTCATGTATCTTTCTTTATAAGGAATTTAGTTTTTCCAAATAATCCTTAGGAGGAGGAAGAGAAATGTAAAATTAAAGACAGAAAAAGATTTCACATTTATTTCTCTTCCTCTGTCTCTCCTTTTCTCTTTCTTTGGAGAGGCTGAGGAGGCCTTCTATTCCTGTGACGATCTGCAGTCTCGCAAACCCACGGGCAGTTCTACTCAGTCCTACAGGGTCACCATGAGTTGGACTCCACTCGAAGGCTGTGAGTTTGGTTTTGGTTTTGTCTTTCTCTGAATGGTAAAGAAAAGCCACCAAAGGCCTCATTTCTTATGTTGTCTTTAATAACCTCAACATGGAGATGGTCATTGTTTTATGCCAAGTTGTTATTTTTTAAAAAGTGATGACTACATAAAATAAATTACAGTAATGATTATTCTATTAAAATATAAGCATATTAATAAGTAATTCTCATTGCCTAGTTACAAAATTTACTTAACAACTGGTTTTTGCAAAGTTAAAAAGAATTTTTCCTGAATTTTTATTAAAAACCTCACTGCCATCAAGTCGAAGCCAACTAATAGTGACTCACACTCTGTCTCCCAAGGAGCGGCTGGTGATTGCAAACTGCTGACCTGACACATAGCAGCCCAGTATGCAGCCATTATGCCACCATCCTATATTCAATCATTAAAGAGATTTTACACATTTTCTACTTATCACTTGGAAAAACTTCTTGAAAATGTATTGGTATGTATGAAAAATAATTCTAAAGTGCCAATGGTAAAGAAAATTCTCAGATGAGCTGCATTTTAAAAATGTTAAGCCCATTACTATAAGGCCAATGCTATTACTTAGGCATTGGTTTATTTGATCACTATACAATTGGACTAAGATTACTCTTTGAATTGGCAGCAAGGTGATAGGATTGCAGAATAGAGCCAGCTATTCTAGGTTACCATTTATTAGTTTACTTATCATGATTCAACCTACAGTCTGGAT
>NW_022111373.1:76552450-76563084 GCF_000313985.2 Echinops telfairi | reverse complement strand
GAACCCAAGAGGCAAGAGAATTTTGGGAATGATGAGGGCAACAAATGTATAGATGTGCTTTACACAATTGATCTATGTATTGTGATGAATTGTAATGAGCCCCAATAAATTGATTAATTAAAAAAAAAAAAAAAGAATGCCACTGTGTGGATTTTTTTCAAGTAGTCATTACATTAAATTACCTCATTATGAGATGTTTGCACTAATATTAAAAAAACTTGTGAGGATCACCCAGGCCCAGGTATTAAGTACTGGAACTGACATGATGTCACCTAACAATACAAGGCCGTGATATTACCATGATACCCCTATCTCAACCGTGCAGACATCCTTACCAAAGAGGGACTTCAGCATCTAAAATGGAACTTCCACTTCATCGTAACTGCTTACAGTGATAACTTTATCTCTTAAGAGGTATTAAATCTATTTAAAACAAATTCTGAAGTATATTTTGAATAGTCTCAATTAAAATAGTAAGCTATTTGAAACTGATTCAATTTCTTAAAAATCACAAAGGTTTTTGACCTTGAAGAAGAGTATCAATTACTCTTTGTACTTATATTCCCTTAATGATCAATTTATTAAACTTCCATATTTAACACTTGGAAGTTACTGTTTTAACCATAAACATTGATTGCCAGTTTAAATTCCCTTAATTTAAATAAAAATTAAATATAATTTTTTACCATTTAAAGCATCCAGACAAAAAATATATAAACTTCTTATTGCTCTTAAACTAATTCTAAAATAACAATCTTCTTGGGATTAAAGTAGTATTTTGCTATCTCCCTAGGGTCACAGAAATTCTATCAGGCCCAAAGAAGAAGAAAATTCCTTGCATCAGGTGAAGTGACAGATCCAGCTTATCAACTAAAGTGGCTTTTAATTGCAATTGGAACTGACTGACTGACGCTCCGAAGGTGATTCAAATCTCAGCAGCCAACTATCACAGACCTGTAAAGACCTGTGATATATCTAAAGCACTTAAACTTCATCAGTTACTTTTTATGACCTAATACTTTGCCCCAGACGTTGCTTTGCCGTTTCCCTTGGCCAGTGGTCCAAAAGCTTTTGCCTTGTTACTATCGACCATACACACTAACTTGTTCTGTTAGAAACCTGTGTTTGCTGTTTTGGTACAATTGGCAGTTACCCCTGGGCTGCTAACTGTAAGCAATACGAAACTACCAGCCATTCCTGGAGAGAAAGGTGAGGCTTTCTACTCCTAGAGAGATTTACAGTCTCAGAAGACCACGAGGCAGTTCTACTCTGTCCTACTGGGTTGCTATATGAGTCAGAATTGAGTCAATGGCAATGATTTTGGAGTTTGAGCAGGGTCATCTACTGTTTTACTTCCTAAGAAATAAAGGATTAACTTTGTGCAGAAAAGTCTCCTTTATTAGGCTACCTGGGTAATTAATCACAGTGGGACTTAGGAAGACTTCTTAAATGTTTTTTGTGTGAACTGCTAATGCTGTGTGCTCCTCCAATTTTGGGCACAACTCTTATTTTTTCCAGAGCTTATTCAAAATTGTTTTGTTGTTGGTTTTCTATTTACATTTTAAAAAATGGAGATATCTTGAGCTTTATAACCAGATGTGTAGAGAAAACAAAATGCACATGTATTACGGTGTTGCTGTGAGTTTGAATCGACTTGATGGCAATGAGTACAAGGTTTTATTTCTTAAAGAAGACCCTAGTAGTGCAATGGATTAAAGCATTGGGATGCTAACTGCAAGACGGGCAGTTCAAATGCACCATTCAGTGGGAGAAAGAGGAAGCTGTAAGCTCTCATAAAAACAGTCTCAGAACCCTGTGGGGCTGCTCTACTCTGTGCTATACGGTAGATGAGTCAGAAACAACTCAGTGACAATGGTTTCGGTTTTGGTTTTGTGGTGGTGGTGGTGGTGGTGTATGTTGCTATTTCTTAAAATCATTAAAAACTTTAAAACACCCTACTATAGGTACTATATTTGACAATGTTCTATGGCTCTTCATACATTTTCACTGGCTAATTCCTCAGAAGTAGACAGCCTATTCCTTCTTTGTAGCCTGTTCTTAGTCTGCTGAAACCTGTTTAGCTTGAGTGATCCTGCTGGTATTTAAATACCACTGACAGTTTTCAGTATCACAGCAAGACAAAAGCCACCAAAATACAACAAACTGACAGACAAGTGATTGGTAAAGTAGAGGGGCAGGAGAACAGAGGAAGACTGACACAGGGGCTGTCACAAGGGACTCCAACCTAACGACTGTGAGGATGATGTAGGACTGGGCAGTGTTTCACTCGGTTGTGCACACAGCCATTATCGTCAGAACTGACTTGACAACGCCTAACAAGAGGTCCTACTTTTTTCACTTTAAGACGATCTTTTGTATACTATTAATGTTTGCTTAAGAGCCCCAACAGCTCAGTGGTTAAGCACTCCCTTCCTACCTGACAAGCCAGTGGCCTGACCCCACCAGCTGTACCTGCCCGCCCTCTTGTCAGAGAGGTGGCAGTCAGCTTCTGTAAAGATTACTGCCTTGAAAGCCCTGGGAGGCAACTCTATTCTGGGCTATAGGGTCTCTTTAAAGAGTCAGCATTGACTCAATAGCACAAGCAACTTTAACTTTTTGAATATCACTATGAACTCATAATCTTTCATAAATTTATTTCCATAAGCTAATTAGCTGTGTTCCCTGCTTAAACTGTCGCAGTTTGGCTTGCCCTTTACCCTTTCAGCACTGCCCAGACATTCTTGAAAGCAGCCTTGCTTCCTAGCAATAATGAGATGTTTCAGACCCATCCTTGTATCTTCATGATTCAAGATAGAACAACTATATTTTAGTTCCTGGCTTATTTTAGCCCTAGCACCCATATGCCTGGAACACGGTACACTCAATAAATATTTGTGGAAGAATAAACACATAATATTAGAGTCAAAATATAAGTATTAGGAGCAAAGGCAAGAGGTAGTGGTGTGCAAAATGTAAGACTGCTATTGCTGGGCCACTTTCCATAGCAACAGAGCAGAACAAGGTAGTTTTTAAAATTTAACTTCCTATTTCAAATATGTCACAGTGTTCTTCTGTTATATACAAAGTATACTAAAGCTAAAATTCTAAAGCACTTGATTAGTGGAAAGCTGTAATCTACTATGAGAGTCTAACTCCATTTTGAGCCCTAATTTAAATTCAGACTCCGTTTGTATTTTCCCTGGTCATTAACCAGCAATGTGGCAGTTTTGCCCTCCTGAAGAGCATGTATGAAAGATCACAACTCCCAGGCTAGTCCGGGTTGATATGTGTTATCTTGAGACTTGCACAGAGAACCAGGGAACATGCCTGAGTATCCCCTTAGTGATATACCGGAAATAGTTCCGTTACTTAAAGTTGGGGTTTTGATGGCCACGATTCAGGTCCAAATGCCCATTGGTGGAAGCGGATCCTATAAATTTTTTTCATCGGTAACTGTGTATGTCTTCCAGTCACGGTGCTTTCTTCAATTCTGTAGTCCTGCCCGTGGCAGTGATGAACGGGCCTGCCACCAAGCCTGGTTTTGTACCGATTTCTTTTGTCTTCCACTATATCAGTGGACTCCATTTTTGGCCTCTGTACTCTGTCCATCCTGACAGTTTCCCTCATTCTAGGATGATTGCATTTGTCTTTGTTTTTCTCCTGTCTAAGGTTCAATATAGCACATGTACATATTGGGAGAACGAAGGGGCTTTCTACTCCTGTAAAGAGTCACAGTATCAGAAACTCATGGGGCAGTTCTATACTGTCCTGTAGATTCACCATGGGTCAGCACAGACTTGACGGCAGTGAAAAAGAGAATATATAGTATATGTTTAAACTTGACATATTTTCTTCCTTCGCACAATGGTTTCTTTGACCACTACAATTTTTCACTACACTATCCAGCAACTTACATGGAATTCACTCTGGAAGTCACTGAAGGACACCTCAGGGAGAAAGATAAAACAATGGAAACTAAGGTACAAAGAGCCTTGGTGACCACCGGTCCAGGAGACATGCCATGGGTATTAAGAATGTTATGAACAGAGAAAATAAACAATGTCTTCAAATTTGAGTTCCAAATAACAGAACAACAAAGCAGACTTTTGGAATAGCAGGCACTGGTTGCCAGTGAGCTGCTTGTCATATGGGTGGTGCTAAGCAGCAGGATCCAAGGGCAGCAGAAACACTGCTTTCATATGTAAAAGTAGTAAAGGAGCTACTTACACATCAAGCAATGCAGGGTAGGCCAGACTAGCTGTAAAGAGGTAAATAAATTTCTATCTCCAGCAGACAAAACTTCTTTCTAACTCTGTCCATGTAAACATACCTTGAATGTTTTGGTGGTTGAGTGAAAGTTCGGTCTGTGGAACTGACACAGAAAACATTGGACAATTTGCTCTAGGATGAAAAAACAAAGTAATCAATAAATTAAAATATGCTTTAAAGTAGAAAGAAAAAATTATCATTCAAATGTGTTTTTTTTTTTTACTTAAAGGGTTTTCAAAATAGGATATTATTTTGTTACATCATTGCCCTTTCTTTTACAGTTGCTACCAATTTGTCACATTTCTATTTCAAGTAATTGCAAAAACGAAAATGAGACCGGAACAATTAATGGATGAGTTCCAAATGTTTAAAAAGCTTAAACATTTAGGTTTGGAAGTGACTTTGGAAATGACTGTCTTACAATCATAAGGGTGACGATGTCAGAGAGAAAATGATACTGAATTGGAGCTTAGTTACCCAATAGCTATACAGTTTAACTATCAAATAACCTGAAAACATGCCCTTGTGGTTTTAGATGTAAGTAAAAGTCAATAATGAGAAAATCCTCAGACATTATTTATCATTCTTGTATTTAAGCAGATGTAAGGAATAAAGTATTGCAGGGAATAGGTTGAAAACAAAATAAGGGCCATACCTAAGTAATTTGCAATTTTGATCATTTGCCTTTGGAAAATTAAAAGTTGATTGAAGAAAAGCAATCAGTTAACTCCCTCACCCTCCACCCCAAACCTAATTTAGTGTATCAATGCAATCAAGATAGTTCTTAACAAAAAGGCTGTTTCCAGTGTTTTATGAGTAGTGTTATGCACAAGGCATTGCTACCTGAATCCTAGGAAAGAATAAGAAATTAAGTATTCTCTCTTGTCCTAAAATAGAAGTGATCAATATAAGCTATCTTGAAAATGGAAATGGAATCACTCAAATAGAATGGTAATTTCATGGCAACAAATTTAAAAGAATACTAATTCTTTTTCTTAAAATATAATTCTTTGAGAACAAGCTGACTGAAAACAAAATAAAACCAGAGTCTAAGGACAGAATTCCTTAATTACAAAACAGAATTTAAGACATGTCTGAACACAGAACAAAATGATATCGAAATTACTAGAAAATAGGTACTTAAAATAGACAACACTGCAAACAACTTCAAGGTCCAATATTGAACCACTGAGATATATAGATCTTCTCAATTGGAGCCCTGGTGACGTGCGGGCTGCAATCTGCATGCTCCACAGTTTGAAATCCCCAGCAGCTCCTCAGCACAGTCTGGGTTTTCTACTTCCATAAACAGTCACCGTCTCAGAAACGCACAGGAGGCCACTGTGTCAGTACTGACTCAGTGGCAGTGAGTTAATGTTGGTATGTTTGTTTTCAAAAACTCCACCTCCCTGAAAGTGTCAACAGTATAAATATTACTACCGATCTCATCAGAAAATTCCAGGTATTGCAAAGGCCTCAATATCATGGTGATGATTAAAAAAAAAAAAAAAAAGATCATGGTGATGAATAAAAGATTTCCAAAATTCTAATTTTCACATGAAAGCTTAAATTTTTCCCCTAACATAGAATACCAATACCCAAGCTGACCAGCATATTTCATTCATTTTCAAGAAAAGGTCTGGCAAAACACCCAAATGTGAATAACCAGTGTGTCTACCAGTTTTTTTCAAGTGTTTTTTAAAGTGTTCCATGAAACATGAAGCCAGTTCTGCACACAAGTGCACATGTACTTTCCTCAAGATTTCAGTATTAACATTAGTGCTTTAAGCATATTTCCCATTTCATCACACAAAACATTTTAAAAGACATACACTCAAGAATGGAGATTTAATAAAATAAATAACTTTTCTGCTTTATCAAACACTTCTTGGGTGAAACTCATTTTTTTGTTGTTGCTGTTTTCTAAATTGTGAGCTCATAACAAAACACTGACTATTCCATAGGCATCAGCATATTAGCCCTACTGTTTTAGCACTATCCTCACATGTGCAAATGTCAAGACTGTGCAATGGGCAAAGAATGTGTCAGTGTTATTGTGAAAATAGTTTTGATCTCCAGGCCATACGAAAGGGTCTCAGGGTCTCCCGGAGGTCCACACACCACACTTGGAGAACACTGTGCTGATGGGCAATTTTAAGCCAAAATTATCCTTTGCAGTCAGCTCCAATTAATACCTACATTGCTTTCAGGCTTACAAACTGCATAAACTAATGTCATTGCAAACATGAGTTACCTCATGACCAGTCAGCAATGTCTGAGCAAAATAACATGTGTATACTCATGACCAGTCAGCAAAGTGATTAAAAGAAATGAAAGAAAATGTCAGCATATAATAGTTATCTTAAGTCCAATTTCAGTGAGCTCTATAATTTTTTTCTTTATGCTATACTGTAAATTTGGTTTAAAAAATATGAACAATCAACTTACCTTAATGAGTCCATCTTTCTTATGAAATTAAACATATCTGTTGTTATAAAATTTGCAAGAGCCCCCCCAATAAAATGATTAATTAAAAATTAATTAAACATATCTAAAAGTAAACTTATCTAAAATGTATGCAAAATAACAGGTTCATGCTGTTAAAGGGGCAATAAACTAAGCGATTCTGAAACTTGTCAAATGAAAATGAGGATCCATTTTAGATATGTAAGATAACAAAAAATACTTCATAAAGCCAAAACTTAGTATACTTACTGTAAGAGGGCTTGATTTTGTTCCACTTCATCTTCAGATTGCTAGGAAGGGAAACAGCAGATTTTTTCTGATATATGTCAACTCAAAGAAAAGCTAAAAATTTAACATTTAAGAACAGTCCTGTGTTATTACTTTTAAAGAATTTGTGGAACTTGAGTGAAGAGAGAAAGAGAAAGATCCTTAACAAGATGGAATGACACACTGACTGCAACAATACATGGCACCCCCCAACTCCCCCCACACACATACAAAAAAAAAGAAAACAGGAAAAAACTCCACTGGGTGGAGCTTTAGTAGTTCATACTTTTCCAGCTAGGTGAGCATTGAGCAACTTGCTCTGAGTTAGTGCACCCAGTGGCATCAACTGGGAAGGTTCTCTCTGATGACAGTGAATTTTCTCATGTAAGTAGTTTCGCTCGAAACTCATTTTTTGTGATGGCCAACTTAAGAGACCAGCATGCAGCTGTGAAATTTTGTTTCCTGCTGGGGGGGGCGGGGAAATGTCGCAGAAACAGCTTACAAGGAGAGTGCTATTGGAAAAACTCAAGTGTATGAGTAGTGCTATTTGAAAGTGCTATTGGAAAAACTCAAGTGTAGGAGTAGTTTTCTCATTTCATAAAGGTGAAATGTCGATTGATGATAAACCTCGTCCTGGACGTCTGTCAACTTCCCCAATGGGCAAAAATGTCAACTCACAGTGTATTTGGAATTCTTCCACCAGGTCAGACTATTAATCAAGCTTTCTATCTAGAGGATCTGAAAAGATTGCGTTACCAATGTGAGACAAAAAAGGCATAATTTGTGGCAGATAGGGGATTGGTTTTGCCACCATGACAATGTACCTGCTCATGCAGCCATCTCAGTATACTGGTTTAGGGCAAAAAAACAGCATGCCTCTCTTGCCCCACTCACCTGACCTCATTCCATGTGACTTCTTTTTGTTTCAGTGAATGAAGAGGGGCATAAAAGGACACTGATTTGACGATGCAGAACAGGTGCAGAAAAAAACGAGGGAGATGCCATCCAAATAGGTGAGTTTCAAAAATGTTTCCAAGAATGGAATCGCAGATTTGACAAATGTATTAAGTGTAATAGAGAGTACTTTGAAGGTGATAAGGTTTTGTAAAAAAAAAAAAAGTTTAATACATAATTTGGGGGGAAAAATCATTTTTTGATACCCCTTGATAGACTCAAAGCAAAGATTGTGAGGATGGCTGAGAGGAGGTGCTTTGAACCCCAAAATTTGCATCTTTAATGTTTTGTAACCTGTTAGCTTCTCTAATAAAGCCCCACAGGCATGAACACTGTCTTGAGTTCTGTGTGGCCGTTGCAACAAATCATCGGACCCAGCAGAAAAGTGTGCTCTGAGTGGGACAGTTAGTATCAGAATAAAGGCAGGCTGGAGGGTGCAGGCATGCCTGACCTCTGCCTCACAGGAATCATCCTGGGGCAGATGTGTGGCTGGGTTCTCCTTCTCCTTTGCTTAGCTTAAGGAGGTCAGATGTGGTCCCATGCCATTTCCTCATATTCCAATGTATGTATGTACTACGTTTGTTCATTCGCCTGTTGATGGGCATTTAAGTTGCTTCGATCTTTGGGTTATTGTGATTAGTGCTGCAATGAACATTTGGGTACAAATCTCGGTTTACGTCTCTGCTTTCGATCTTGTGGGTATGTGCCTAGGAGTAAAATTGCCAGGTGATATGGAGGTTCCATTTTTAGTTTTTTTGAGGAACCACCACACTGATTTCCATAATGGCAGTCCCATTTTTCATCCTCAACAGAATGGATAAAGGTTTTCATTTCTTCATATCCTCGGCAACATTTTTATTTTATCTTTTCCTTAGCCATTCTAAAACCAAACTCATGCCCAATTCCAACTTACATTGACCCTGTAGGACCTCCAGAGGATTTCCATGATTGTAACTATTTACATAACTAAACTGTCACATTTTTCTCCCACACAGAGGGACTGTGGATTAGAACTACCAATTTTCTGGTTAACAGCTAAGCACTTTATGCACCACTAGCTCATCCTAAATGGTAGTGCACTGGTGTCCCTTTACGGTTTTGATTTGATATCTGTAATGGTGAGCATCTTCTCACGTGTTTAGTGGCCACTTCAATGTTCTCTTTGGTGAAATGTCTATTCAGATCCTTTACATTTTATGATTGGGTCTCCTGTCTATTTCTTGGTAAATTAGCATCCTTTTAAATATAGGTGGATTAGGCCGGGTTGACTAGATAAACAAATCCAGTGACACTCATATATGTGCAAGAAAGAGCTTTATATCAAGAAGTAACTATGCATCAATAAAACATCCCAGCCTAGTCCAACTCAAGTCCGTAAGTCCAATAATAGTCGGCAAATAAGTTCCTCTTGGTAGTGGAAGAATCCAGTCTCAGTGTGGCCAACCACCAGAAAGGGGAAAGTAGAGAAAGGGGGCGAGGTTCCCAGGGCCCTCCTTATGAGAAGGCTATGCTCACAAGGAGGACCATTGGGCTGTGACCTGACTGACAGGCTAGACTCAACCCCATACACTTTTACATATCTTCAAGTTGACATGAAATTATTAACTACCACAATAGGGTCGGATTCTTGTCATATATATATATATTTTAGAAGATATTCTCCCAATCATTAACTTATTTTTTCCTGTGTTAGTAAGGTCTTTTGATGAACAAAGTTTTTGCTTAAAAAAAACCCAACATTTTATTGTGCTTTAGGTGAAAGTTTACATAGCAAGTTTCTTTATCCAATCAATAGTTCATACCAAATGGTTCCATAACACAGGTTGCAATCCCTGAAATGTCACAGAACTCTCCCTATTTCCTTCCTGGGTCCCTGTTTCAATTCATCCAGTTTCTCCCTTGTTTTCTTCCTTCTCTTCTTGGGTTTTGGCAAATGTTAAAAAGATTTAAATTTTTAAGGAGGTCCTATATATTTATCTTTTACTGTTTGTGCTTTTGTTATTGTATTAGGTCATCTACTCTTCTAAGTCAGACCTGATAGCGCGGCCTTTGTATTTTCCTCTAAGGATTTTATGGTTTTACTTGGTACATTCAGGTCCTTAATCCATTTTGGTTTTGTGTTTGATATGAGGCATGGATTCTATTTCATTTTTCTGTTGTTGAAGTTTTGATTGGGAATGCATTAAATCTACATATTTCTTTGGGTAGTATCGGCATTTTAATATATTAAGTCTTCCAATTAATGACATGGAAGATCTTTTCATTTATTTATTTATAGAAGTTTTCAAAGATTATATCCTTATTCTGTAATCTTTCAGTAGTGCTTTCTAATTTTCATTGCATAAATCCTCACATCCCTAGTTAAATTTACTCCTAGCCGTTTTATTTTCTTAGATGTTATTGTATGTGGAATTGTATCCCTAGTTTCCCTTCCAGATTTCTCATTACTGGTATATAGAAAACGAACTCGTTTTTGTTTAATGACACTGTACCATGCAACTTTATACACTTCTCCATCAGCTCCAGAAATTTTCTTGTGTACTCTTTTGGCCTGCACAAATATTTTAGATTGACCATATTTGTCGTAGTCACCTAATCTGGTGTCAATTTAAGGATAAAGAGTGTAGAGGTTCAGTCTAGGCTATCAATCTGGCGATAGCCAATGACACTTCTGTGTG
>NW_022111373.1:76548981-76550415 GCF_000313985.2 Echinops telfairi | reverse complement strand
TGCTCTCTGCTCTGTTCTCACAGAAGAGTTCTTATCAAACACAAGGTTTTGATTGATCACTATTGATCAATAGTTTTTCTTGCTTGGTTAACAAATAAGACCTAATTTGGCTGCAGACTCACTTTTATTTTCATTTCTGAAAAAAATTTTATAACAAAATTCTGCTGCAATGAGATAGTCCACTTTAAATTTTCTGATTTTTCTGACAGTTGCTTTCCTGTGACTTAGAAATATTATGGTCAGTGCATAGTTTGTAAATGCCTAAATATATTGTAGTTATTCATCACAGCTATATTGTCAGGACTAGCATCCCTGATGGCACCATGGTAAAGTGCTCCGATATGAACCCAAAGGTGGCCCTGTGAGAGAAAAACCTGGTGAGCTGCACCTGTAAAGACTAGTGTGGTAGTTTCACAATTTCATGTCCACTTGATAAAAGAATAAAGAGATGGAATCCAGCCTGTCAATCAGGTCACAGCCTAATGATGCCCCCTTGGGGGCATTGCTTTCTCATGAGGATTCTGGAACTTCCTTCCTGGAGGCAGGACACACACTTTCTCTCTCTCTCTGCTTGACCTTCCTGTTGAAGAGCCACACGGAGCCACGCTAATGGCAACCAGAGCCCTAGAAATATGTCTACTGTTATTGGATCCACAGGGCTTTCCACCCACCAGCCAGTGATCTTCCTGCATTCAACATCATTGCATGTACTGCATCAGTCTGAAGAGGAATTCATGGGCTAATATCGGACTTATGGACTAATATCAAACTTATGGACTTGCCTGGACTTGGCTGGGCAGCTTTATTGATGTGTAATTACTTCATGATATAAAGTTCTCTCTTACACATATATGAGAGTCTCTGGGTTTGTTTCTCTAGTCTAGCTGGACTAATACCGTTTTTAGTAAACCAGTGTACCAGATAACTCAGAATCAACTAGACAGCATCTACAGCTCACAGTGTCATTGCATAATACACATAACAAGATAACCCACACTTCACTGGTCCTTAAAGGTTATGATATTCAAAATCTACTTTTTTCTTGACATGATCAGTATCCAGTAGCATTAAAAATCAATGAAATGTTGTAATACAGTACACGCATGGCATTTAAAATGCTATACAGTTAAAACTGCATCACTGAAATTTGTGGCGTGCTAAAGAGCAGGGCAAAGTAGTGACAGTATCGCATACACTCTTTGTCAACTATTCAACCCTTGCTGTAGCATGAGAACAGCATACATGGTACCTAAATAATGTGACTGTATTCCAAAACAGTTTTACTTATGAGCAATGAATTTGAGTATTATATAATTTTCACAAGTTACAAAATATTATTCATCTTTTGAATTTTTTCCAACCATTTAAGCTTATTTGCAACCATAGCATTAGAGTGTTAAATGCCAGGCTGATTCTGCCTAGTTCTCAAGTCAC
>NW_022111373.1:76546752-76547904 GCF_000313985.2 Echinops telfairi | reverse complement strand
CAACCCCTCCCTTCAGAAGAATGCACTTCAGAGGACAGCACTGGGACTACAGCTTAGGGAGAGGAGTGTATCTGATTAGAGCACATGGGAGAAACTAAACGGGATGGAGAGGGAGGGGAGGACATCCTGGCCCACCAAGCCCTGAGGATGATATTCCTGCTCCGAGCAGACAATGCACAGAGAGGACCATAGGCCCGGCCTCATCACTAGAGACGATGTCCCTCACTAAACAGTAACACTGTGGTGGACAATATTGGAGACACAGTGTGAGAATTGTGAACAATCTGACCCCATCATGCTAGGTCAAAACACTAAGTGCATGCAACAGAACAGCAATGGAAGCAAAGTGATGAAGTTCCTGGGGAATACCAAAAATAGACTTTGAAGACACAGTGTGGCACCCTATCAGACTCAACAGGAAAATATTCATAAAGGCCAACAAACAGACCTTGAACTACTTATAGGCTTTTCCATTTTTGTCAGTGGCTTTCTTTTTGTTGGTGGTAGTGGATTTTGTTGTTGTTATCGTTTTGTTAATATTGACTTCCTTTGTTGTTGTATTTGGCTTTGCACTTATTAATGTATCTGTATGTCTATCTAGATAAGATAGGCGGGACAAAGAATTTGGAGATGAAAAGAACAGGACCTATGGTTCTGGGAAGATATAGGAGAAGGGGAGATGAGAGAAAGGAAAGTGGAGGGGGTGGTTTAACCAACCCAGGGACAAGGGAACAACAAGTGAACTAAAATGGAGAGAAGGGTGTAGGATGCCTGGTGGGGCTTAATCAAGGGCAATGTAGCAGTGAGGAATTACTAAACCTGAATGTAGGCCAAACATGATGGTGGGACAAGCGGAAAGTAAAATAAAATAGAGGAAAGAGCTAGGAGGTAAAGGACATTTATAGAAGTCTAAATACAGGCATGTACACACGTAAATATATATTTAACTAGATGGGACTAGAACTATGTACTCATATCTATATGTTAAGAATTAAGGTTGCAGATAGGCGTTGGGCCTCGACTGAAGTACTCCCTCAACATAAGAACAATTCTGGCATTCTGCGATGCTCACTTCCGGACATGATTGCTGAAGACAAAATGGGTGCAGAAGCAAATGTGGTGAAGAAAGCTGATAGTGCCTGGGGTCGTAAA
>NW_022111373.1:76542290-76545618 GCF_000313985.2 Echinops telfairi | reverse complement strand
ATCTTCCATAGACAGAAATACTATCCAAGAGTTATACCTCTGTGTGTCTGTCCAGTCCGGATCTTAACAGTCCAGATTGGGACAAAAGGGGAAGGTAGAGCTAACAGGCTTAGCAGATTGCACTTTCCAAAGGTTCCAAGGCCTTGGATGGTGTTCAGATTCTCAAGAATCCAACACTAGGCGTGAAATGGGTGAGCCTCTAGGAGCCTCTGTCTTGACATTCCAAAGTAGGGTGGTGTGGTAATTAGATGATTTTATGTCAACTTGATGATATAAGAAAGTGTATGGGGTAGAATCCAACCTATCAATCAAGTCACAGCCTGATGATGCCTCCCTGGGGGTATAGCCTTATTATTATTAGTTGGGAAAACTGGGAACCTCTCTCTTTCTCTGTCCCTTTGCCTTCCTGCTTTCTGGAACTCTGCTGCCAACCCCGAGAGTTGTCGATGACTTGCTATGTTTCCACTGACTTTGGATCCATGCAACTCTGTACCCACCGGCCTATGATCTTTCTGCTACCCGTCTATCATTCTGCATCACCGGCATGTGGCTACATGAGTTTGAAGAGGGACTTAGGGACTAGCACTGGATTTACATACTTTACGATGCCTTCTTGATGCTTCTTGATATACAGCTTATACATAGATGAGTGTCACTGGAATGATTTCTCTAGAACACCCCATCAGATATATGTGGGCATGCATGGGCTGGGAGAGCTGAGGCAACTCGGGACCCCCTGGTTTAGGAACTCCCAACTTTGGTCATCTCACTTTACTGGAGCCCCTCTAACACCACTGCTTTTTACTCTGCGATTTACTGACTTCAGATGCTGCACCACAGACCTCACCTGGGACAGAGAGGCTTCCAGTACCACCCTCCACTTGGTGAGGCCCCACTGGACCAGGTGCTAAGGAAAGCCTCTCTACAGCCCACTCATCACTGCTCCCCTCTCTCTCCCCATGAGGGGGTGGTGAGGGTGGGGGATGACACGGGAAGGTTGAGCACAGTTGTTTTTGTTAGGCAACATCAAGTCTGTTCTAATAGTGACCCTGTAAACAACAAAACAAAACACTGCCTGGTCCTATGCCATCCTCCAATTGTTCTATATTTGAACTCATCAATGCAGCCACTGTGTCAATCCATCTTGTTGAGGTATTCTTATTTTATGCTGTTCCATTCTTTTACTAAGCGTGATGTCCTTCTCCAGAGTACAGGCTCTTCTGACAATATGAGAAGCTTCCTCATTCTTGCTGTGGTAGTTATATAATCTCCTGACAACTTGAGGGTATTAAGAGTGAAGGGTTTAGTCTCTCAATCGGGTCACAGCTTGGTGACACCATTTGGAGGCGCAACAGAGATAAACAGCTCACTGGAAGCCAGACCCACTCTCTCTGCTTTCCCTTTCCTGCTGTTGTGACACTCACAGCGCTGGAGGAGCCATGTGGAGACCCACGCCAGCATTGAGATGCCTCCATAACCACTGGCTCCACAAGACTTTGTACCCACCAGCCTGTGATATTCCTGCATTCGGCATCATTGCATGTGCTGCATGAGTCTAAAAAGGAATTTATGGACTAGTATCAGACATATGGGCTAATATCAGAATTATGGACTTGATCTGGATTGGGCTGGGATGTTTTTGCAATATACAAATTGCTCTTTGATATCTCTCTTATACACATATGAGTTTCCCTGGATTTGTTTCTCTAGTCAACCGGTCTAACACACTTGCCGCTGAGGAACATTTGCTGTACTTCCAGAACAGATCTGTTTGATGTTTTAACAGTCCATGATACTTTCAATATTCTTCACCAACACCATAATTCAAATGTATTTATTTTTCCTTGATCTTCCTCATTCAATATTCAACATTCACATGGATATGAGGATATTGAAAATACCAGGGCTTGGGTCAAGCTCACCTTAGTCTTCAAAATAAACATCTTTGCTTTTCAATATATTGCAGATTTACCCAATGCTATGCATCATTTGATCTCCTGACAGTTGCTTCCATGCACACGGTTTGTGGATCCAAGCAAGATAAAATCCTTGACAACTTCAGCCTTTTCTCCATTTATGATGATGTTACCTAAAGGTCTAGTTTTGAGGACATGGGTTTTCTTTATATTGGGTTGTAATCTATACTGAGGGCTACAATCCTTGATCTTTATCAGTAAGTGCTTCAAGTCCTCCTCACTCTCAGCAAGCAAAGGTTGTGTTTCCTACAGATCTCAGGTTGTTAATAAGCCTTCTTCCAATCCTACTGCCACATTCTTCTTCGTATAATCTGGCTTCTCCGATGATTTGCTCAGCATACAGATGAAAAAGTATGGTGAGATGATGTAACCCTGACACACACCTCTTCTGATTTTAAACCATGCAGTATTCCCTTATTCTGTTCATACAACTGCCTCTTGATCCATGTACAGGTTCCACATGAGTACAATTTAGTGCTCTGGGATTCCCAGTCTTCTCAAGGCTATTCATAGTTTGTTATGTTTCACAAAGTCGAATGCCTTAGCAGAGTCAATAAAACACAGGACATAGAGCTATCTGCAAATACTTCAGGGTGTGAGGTTACAACTTTCCTGTTAATTGAAGTTGGAAGAGGAGTCATGTTCTTCCCAGAAAGCGGGGTGGGGCACCTCGATTCATACTCCTACACTGGCTGCTGCCACCAGTGTGTCAAAAGTGAGTTCAAATACCTGAGCATTGTAAGCAATTCTGGTCAGAGCTTTACCAGAGCTCACTGGAGTTACACAAAACAAAAACAATAATTTCTTGCTTAATAGAATAAATTTACAATCTATCCTACTGATACTTAAGACTGCTATTTTTCTCTCACCCTACATTGTGTTTTGACTGGCCATTATATTGTAGAACTTTCTTGGGTTTTTTCATTTGTTGAGAGAAAGGTGTGAGGAGTGTAAGAGTTCAAATTACTGTGTTAATTTGGAGAAAAGGAATACGTATGTTTAGATATCCTTACCCAAAGAGCAATCCTCTACTCTCGTGTCATTTTTTTCAACTGAGTCATGGATTATTGGTAGTGGTGTATAAGAAGTTTGGTCAGCCAGATCAGCGCAAGCTACTTTGGCTCTCTCTATAAGGTTATCAAATGTATCACATAAGATATATAACTCTTCAATAAAGAAAATTCATTACTGGAACTCATTAAGTGCTTTAATAACCTTGATGAATTGCTGATAATTTGATAATCCATTTCTTATAAAATGAATGTGCTAATCTATCTTTCTTTTCTACTGAGGTACCCACAGGTTACATACAGGTAGGGACAATCAAATCAGCTCTGACTCATAACAACCCT
>NW_022111373.1:76539352-76541052 GCF_000313985.2 Echinops telfairi | reverse complement strand
GACAGAAATTACTCATTTTACCATCACAGATCTTTGTAGTGCCTTTTCCACTATTCCAGTTCACTCTGATAGCAAATATTTATTTGCCTTGCCTCAGAAACCCTATACACAGCTGCTATGAGTTAGGATCAACTTGATGGCCATGGATGGGATTACATGAGAGAACTAACAGTTTACTTGGACTATGATGCCCCAAGTATGTGCAGATTTCTCTACTTATTTTTCTGAAGTTTTGCCTGCCAATTTCTACCTTTATAGTTTATATGCAATTTTACCTTACATCAATACATAGATATCTGTCAATATATCCTCTTTCAAGGAGTTTGCTTAGAAGACAGTCTTTGAGCTGATGGCAGAACCGTTCTAGCCAAAGGCAAAAATCTCCAGTAGTCTTACTATCAGGCAGAGACCACTGTAATCTTGATCATGCTGGATCGAACTTGATACTTGGGCAGTTGACCCCCTACAGAAACAAACTGAATTTGTACTGGGGCAAGTATCTCTTACTTGTTCCATGACAGAAATTTCCTCCCAGCCCTTCTGAATGTTGATGGGGGGTCTTTTCCTTCTTATGCATTATTTATATTTATACTATTATAATTTTGCCTTACCATCTTAATACGATTTTATTTTTTATTGTTTTCTGTTGGGTGTCCCAGCTGTGAAGCATAGGTGGAGTGGATATATCCTGAGAATAACTGACACAAAGGGTTATAGGAAATTCAGGGTTAGAGGGAGGGTGATATGGGGGGAGGGGATTCAGGGAGTAAATAATGAGGCCGTGGGGGTAGGGAGCACTAGAACTGATTCTGATTGCACAACTTAGCTTAAAGGCAATTTATCCAATGAGGGGAGGATGCTCTAAGATTGATGTGGTGGTGACTGTTCAATGCCCCTTGATATGATTGAACTATTGAATTGTATGATATGTAAATTATGTACCAATAAAACTATTGGGAAAAAATTAACAATAAAAACCCTGTGGAGCACAACAGGGAAAAAAAAGCCAGTCTTACTTTAGTTGAATATTTGGTTACATCAGGGCATAAAGTATCTAGAAATGTATTACATCTATTTCAGCCCATGGTTAAATACCTAAGTCATTGTATTAGGCTGAGTTGTTTTGAGAAACAAAACCAGCAACACTCACAGATGTTAAGAGTTCTATATCAAGAATTAATCACATCAAGAATGCATCCAGCCCAGTCCAACTTAAATCCATGGGTCTGATGCTAGCTGGAGCCCTCTTCACATCATACAGCTGCAGGCCAATGACACAAAACGGTGAAGGGGGATGCAGGAAGATCACAGGTTGGTGAGTGCAGAAGTGGATCCAAAGTCAATGGGAAGACAGCAGGGTGACAGCTCCCACATGGGGCAGACACAAAAGAAGACAAAGGAGCAAGAGAGAGGGAGGAGCAGTTCCCAGTGTCTGGTTCTAAAAAGGCTACACTCCCAAAGAGGTCTCATCAGGCTGTGACCTGATTTGGTAGGTTGGACTCTATCTCTATATATTCACACATATTCAGGGTGACAGAAAATCTAACTGCTATAGTCATTTAATTTCTGTCCAAGACATTTTTATAGATCCTAAAAGATGCTATTTAAGCCTACCCAGTTCCAAAAGCAAAGAAATAATTACATGGACTTTTAGGATAATGTGATTACTGTTGAATTTGAATGATTTTTAATACCATATA
>NW_022111373.1:76534026-76538589 GCF_000313985.2 Echinops telfairi | reverse complement strand
TGCACTATGAAATTACACTAATTTGACCCAAATAAAGAACTGTCCTTTTCAAGCAACTTTTTGGAATTGTCAGGCCATTAAAAGGCTAAGACTGCAGTCTGGATGTTCTGGTGGCCAGAAGTAGACAACTTCAGAGGTAGAACACTAAACCCAAGATCTTTGGACTGTGCGTACTGCGCTTTGTCATCTTGCCATCCTCTTCTTATTGCATGCTTCAAGAACCTGGAGCTTTATCACCTCTCCTTGGTAATGCAAGCTACTGAAGTTATTGTCCTTCTTTTAATACATATTGCCTTTGATATAGCTTTGTTTCATCAACTAGTATTTATTGTCTGTTAAAGGGTATTTTATTATTGTTATTTTTATTACTCTATTTTTACTTTCTTTCATCATGGAGATCTCCTTACGCTTCTTATTATTACTCTTGCTAACAACTGTGAAGGCCTGGAAGCAAAATGCATTTGTTTAACTAGCTCAAACAGTAGCTAGTGCTGGTAATTTGGTCACCTGCTGGGTCTGTCACTTTGTCCTTTCTCCAATCTAGTATCCTGGTTTGGTATTCCTGCTCTTGAGAAAGTGAATCATAATCTAAAATTATATTATGTTTAACATCACTTATGAACTTTGATTCCATCATATATCCTAAAGTCCCTTGCTAACTAACGTACAAGTGGACTTCAAAAAGTGTGTGGAGAAAAATCCACTATAACTTAATTCCATTTTTCCATAAACTTTTTGAAGTCCCTTCATATTATTAGTTAATGAAACTTCCCTAGATTTCTTTCTAGAAAGATAAAGGGTAATGTGTTACGCCTATAAACGCGTCAGGAGAAAGAACAAAACTAAAAGAAATTTTTCTTACAAACTACTTGGCAACTATTGATGCCATCCAGATATTACTCTTCCTTCTTTTTTATCACTCTTCTTTCTTAGGTATTTCAGCTAGTTACCCAATAGGACAGGATCTTGGCTTCACTCTTTCAAAGTTGTCTAATCATACCAATTGTTGTTATTATAATTATATGTACCAGTAAATTAATGCTGCATGAAATATATATCTAGTGTTCCTTAATAAACTATAAATTCGGTTGACTAAGCAAAGGCATTTGACTGTGAATATTAACAAATTATGACTAGGCTTGAGAAGAATGGGAATTCCAGAGCACCTAACTGTGTTCATGCAGAACCTGTTCATGAATCAAGAGGCAGTGTGCAAACAGAACAAGGGAATGAATACTGCATTTTAAAGCCAAGAAAGGTATGTGTCAGGTTTGTATTCTCTCACCATACTTATTCAATCAGTATGCTGAACCAATCATCAGAAAAGCTCGACCATCTAAAGAACACAGCATCAGAATTGGAGGAAGGCTTCTTAACAACCTGAGACATGCAGATGACACAACCTTGCTTGCAGAAAGTGAGGACTTGAAGCACATAATGATGATCAAAGATTGAAGCCTTCAATATGGATTATGACTTAAAGCAAAGAAAACAAAATTCTTACAACTGGGCCAATAGGTAACAGCATGATAAATGGAGAAAAGATTGAATTTGTCCACAATCAATGCTCATGGAAGTAGCAATGAAAGATCAAATGATGCAGTGCATTAGGTACATCTGCGGCACAAGACCTCTTTAAAGTATTTAAGAGAAAAGAGGTTACTTTGACGACTAAGGTGTGCCTGACTCAACCCATGGTATTTTTTTTTAATCATTTTATTAGGGGCTCATACAACTCTTATCACAATCCATACATAAATCAATTGTGTAAAGCGCATTTGTACATTCATTGCCCTTATCATTCTCAAAATACTTCCTCTCCACTTAAGCCCCCATCATTAGGTCCTCATTTTCCCCTTCCTTCCCCGCTCTCCACTCCCTCATGAGCCCTTGATAATTTATAAATTGTTATTTAGTCATATCTTGCCCTGTCCGACATCTCCCCTCACCCACTTCCCGGCTGTCCGTCCCTCAGGGAGGAGGTCACATACAGTTCCTTGTAATCGGTTCCCTCTTTCCTACCCACTCTCCCTCAACCCTCCCAGTATCGCCATTCACACCACTGGTCCTGTAGGGATCATCCGCCCTGGATTCCCTGTATTTCCAGCTCCCATCTGTACCAGTGTACATCCTCTGGTCTAGCCAGACTTGCAAGGTAGAATTCATGTCATCACAGTGGGAGCGGGGAGGAAACATTTAGGAACTAGAGGAAAGTTGTATTTTTCATCATTGCTACATCGCACCCTGACTGGTTCGTCCCCTCCCCGAGACCCCTCTGCAAGGGGATCTCCAGTGGCCTATTAATGCAACCATGGTATTTTCAACTGCCTCATGTGCATGTGAAAGTTGGACATTGAATAAGGAAGACTGAAGAAGAATCGATGCATTTGAAATATGGTGCTGGCAAAGAATATAAAAAGTACCATAGACTGCCAAAAGAACAAACAGATCTTCCCTGGAAGTACAACCCAAATGCTCCTTGGAAGCAAGAATGGTGAGACCTCATCTCACCTACTTTGGACCTGTTGTCAGGAGTGACCAGTCCCTGGAAAAAGACAACATGCTTGGTAAAGTGGAAGAGCCGAGTAAAAGAGGAAGGCCCTCAATGACATGGATCGACCTAGTAGCTGCAACAATGGGATCAAACATAAGAACATTTGGGAGGATGGCACAGGGCCAGGCAGTGTCTTTTGTTGTTGTATATAAGGTCAATAAGAGTTAGAACTGACTCATCTAAAAACAACAACAAGTTCTATGCTCTTGAAAAGAAACTTATACTTAGGAACTAATATTCAAGTGAATCTGACTTCAGTACATTATCGGGCCTTTCCTTAATATCAGCTTGCTCCCCTTAATTTAACTTCACTCTCACATTCCATAAAACAACTTGGGATGGTACCCGCATACTCTCTCAGAATTGCATAGTGGTCTTAAATTTTTGTAAAAAGAAATTAGCCATCCAAAAGACCAATAAAGAACCCTTGCTGAAGACAAGTTATTCCTTAGTGGATAACATAAACTGCTGGTCCTTAAGATAGGATTCCACATATAGCAAGATAAAGTTTTAGTCCTTTTTAAAGAATCTCATATAAAGATTAAGAAGGAAGAATGAGTAAGATCATGTAAAATTAGTAAATGAGTTGACTGATTAATAAGAAAAAGCCATGTTCTTGTCCAAAGTCAAACTCCATTTTGACTTTAAGCATAGGTTATGCTTCAAAACTACAGTTTTTTGTTTCCACAGTGCTTTGCTGAAACCAACAGATAAGTAATTTTTAGGAAAAAATGCAAAATAAGAAAAGAAAAAAATGCAACCACTTTTACCAGCTTCAGAAAAATTAGCAAAAGGTCAGGATGTAAAATCATTTTAAAGTAGGTCAAAATGTAAATGATTGTTTTTAGGAAGAGCATGTCCATAACTAACCAAACCTGTCAGAACGTACACAATCTTAGAAGAACATGGGACTAGTTTGCTCCTGGGCACAACTACAACTTGGGATAAAAAAATTTTTTAAATCAAACTGCCATGCAATCAGTTCCCACTCACAGCAACCCTCAACAGGACTTCTGTAACGGTAATCTCTACAGGAGCAAATAGCTCCATCTCTCTCCTGCGGAGAGGCTGGTGGGTTTACATTTCCAACCTTTGGTTAGTAGTCCAACCTCTAACCCAGAAGGCCACTAAGGCTCCTTGAATAACTGACAATTCTACATTCAATAACCAAACCAGTGGGACTTTTACCTTTCAGAGAACTCTAAACTGAAGTTTATCTGATCTACAATCAATCAATGACCCCTGGCTTTCATTTCTCAATGTGTACCCCTCTAACTCAATAAAGATAGTTGAACACTGTGTTAAAGAACACCCTCAACTCGGTTTTACCAGTGTGCCAAATGTTTAGCTCATCAATCAAAATCTTTGCTTTTACTCTAAGTGGACTCATCTTCTACCGATGGTTAAACACTTGGGTTGCAGGGTCGAAGTCTACAGTAGAAAAGCTGGGGGTGGAGGGGGGGGAGGTTGCTAAGGAAATGTCAAATGAGAATAAAATATCTATTTTACTCTCAATGAATTTCCATAAAGGTAAAAAGGAGACATATATTGATTACTTCATCTATCTTTTCTTACCCTCGTTTTAAGAAGCCCTGGCCATGTGGTGGCTAAAGCACTAAGCTGCGAACTGAATGGTCCACCTGTCATTTTTCATGGGAGAAAAGGTTGACAGTCAGTTTCCAAAAGGATTACGGTCTTAGAAACCCTATGGAACAGTTGTAATCGATTCTATGGGGTCTCTATGAGTTAGAATAGACTCAATGGCAATAGGAGATTTTTGTCTGTTTGTTGTGGTTTATCCTAATTTTATAAATTGCCCACAATCAACAGTGGTTAAATAGCTAGCTAACAATAAGCCTTTGAAAGATACATTCATTAACTGTTCAAGTCCTTTAAAGCATCCTGGTGAATCATCAGAAATTACATAGGAGATTTTTAGAAACATTTTTAGAGATTTTGAGATTTCCATGTGGACATGGGAGTCCATGTTTTTTTATTTAAAAAAAAAA
>NW_022111373.1:76531301-76533156 GCF_000313985.2 Echinops telfairi | reverse complement strand
TTGAAAAACAGGAAACATAAAAGACATGAGAGGGGGGAAAGGTAACACTGAACCCTCTCCCCCTAAAATAACTGGTTCTCATCAAAGTTGGAGTAAAACATAGACCGACTGGTTAAGCAACAAGGAAATACTGAATAAGAGAAGATCGAAGCACATAATAGAGAAAACAGCATTACTGTTAGTACCTCACTGCTCTTAAGAGATAGTTATCTCCAGTCCTTAATTAGTATACATTCAATCAATATGCTACACACCTGTAAGACTGTAGTCCCATTAAGAACACGCATCATCTGACTTTTATTCATTTGCTTTTGTAGATTGTCTCTGAGTTTAAAACCAAGTTGAATCTCAGGAGAAGGCATGCCTAGAATAAAATATATTCACAAATCACTTACAACAGCTTTATTGTTGTGCTTTGACAATGAACCATGGATTTTATTAACATTGAAAAATGTCTTTTAAAATTATTTTGAAAATCCTAATTTTGTAATTGTCACCTTATGTCTCAAGGTTTCTGAATCATTAGGAGAAAATTCATTTACTACATTTAATAAAATAATACTTTATATTTCTTCCAGGAAAAAGGAAATTTAAGCCCCATCAGAAAGAATCCTTATTCTCTTTATCTTTTTTCTAACATTTTTTAGGTCAATTATAAAAACACATTATGCTACCATATAACAAAAAGAACAATGGCTTAACTTTTCTTCCCCTATTTACAAATTCATAAAAAATCCACAGAAATTTCTATTTTAAAAATAATGACTATGAAAATAATAGGAAGTCTATCATCCACAGATCAGAAGACTGGGTTACTTTTTTTTTTTTAATCAGTGGGTAGGAGCAGAAATATATTTAAAAACAAAATGTCTCAGTTCAAATATGTTAATTCTAAAGCAGAATAAATAAAGCCTCATACTTTACTGAACTTGCTGTTTATACCAATGAAGCTTAGAGAAAAAATGCAGCAGCCAGCTACTTGACTTACGGCAGTATCTTCTCTACCAGATACAGAAACATAGTAAAGGCTAAGGATAATAAAGAATGTAGTGACAATGCAGGAATATCACACAGATAATGAAACAAATAAGGGAAACAGATCTTTAAGTAAATCTGATACTCTAGCATATAACAATAATGGCATTTTAAACAGCTGCAAAAGATGGATACTTCAATAAATAATACTAGAACAACTGGTTAAATATTAAAAAATAAAGCTAGAGTTCTACCATTTCCATGTACCAAAATATTATAGACAGATACATGTAAATATAAATATAATGTGAATTTTAAAAAATATTTAGGATCTTGAGGTAGGTAAAATATTTCTAAACTTGAAATAAAATCAAGAAGCCCTAAGAGCAAAAACGGATAGATTTGATTACATAAAAGCTTCAAATTTCTACAATGTGAAATATATCCTGAATAAAAATTTTTAATAACCAGCAAAATAGGTAAAACTAGTTGTAATTATTATGACAAAGTTTGTTTTCTTTAATATAAAATGATCTTATATTTAGATAAATATATATGCAATTCACTTGCACAAAATAACTATGAATGGGCAATATTAGAATATTACTAACCCCAGGATTCTTTTTTTTAAAAAAGCAAAGTAAAACAGATCTTTTCACTCACCAGTTCAACAAATAAAACTTGCTCTCTATTGGGTCTAAAGGAGAAAGGTCACACCTTTTAGGTTGGTGGCAGGGGGCACTCATGTGAAAATCTGGTATGTACAAACCCCTTAAAAGCAAATCTACACAGACGGGCATTGGGTCTCCATGCAAGTACTCCCTCAAAACAGAACACATTGTTCTAACAACCTGGCATTCTGTGAGGCTCCCCTTCCTGA
>NW_022111373.1:76530026-76530802 GCF_000313985.2 Echinops telfairi | reverse complement strand
ACAGATAAACCCCTCAGGAGCAGTCATGGGAGTAGCAATACCATGAGGGTAGGGTGAAGGTAAGGGGAGAAATGGGCAATCAATTACAATAATGGATGTATTAACGTCCCCCACTACCACCCTAGGGGACGAACAACAGAAAAGTGGGCAAAGGGAGACAGCAGACGGTGTAAGATATGAAAATAATAATTTATAATTTATCATGGGTCCACAAGGGTGGGAGGTGTAAAAAAGGAGCTGATACCAAGGGCTCAGGCAGAAAGAAAATATTGCTGCACCCTCGGCATCAGCTCGGGTCACCATCATTGCACTCTGAGGCGGCGGGCTGCCGGAGCTCCCTGCTATGACCTCGTGTGTTGCTCTTTGGAGACTCCATCACCCAGGTTACAATACCAGATGGACCAAAATCATTCTTCCGAGAATCATCAGGAAGGCTAATGGTCTGGACAACCCTGTAGCAGTTATGGTTTTTTTTTGTGCCAATGACAGTGCTTTAAAAGATGAGAATCCTAAACCACACATCTTGCTGGAAGAGCATAGTGCAGTACCTGAAGTCTGTAGACATCCCAGAGAACAGAGTGATGATCCTATCACTCCACCGCCTCTTCGTGAGACTGCGTAGGAAAAGGAGTGTATCCTACAAGATTGCAAATTAAATCGCCTAAACTTGGCTGCTGGTGAGTATGTCAAGGCCTGTTTACAATTAGCCCAAGCCTGCGGGACCAATGTACTTGACCTGTAGACCCTGATGCAAAAGGACAATCAGGATTTCTCAT
>NW_022111373.1:76525082-76529290 GCF_000313985.2 Echinops telfairi | reverse complement strand
TTTGCCACCAATATTAATAAAAGCGCTAGGATTTTTTTTCAGATAAACTTAAAAAAAGAAGAAAATGTTTTGAAAATGATGGTGGAAACGTACAAATGTGTTTGATGCAATTGATATATGGATTGTTATAAAAGCTGTAAGAGCTCTAAATAAAATGATTTATTAATTAAAAAGAAAGCAAATCTACATTTAGTTCTTCCAAAGAAATAATTAGGTAAGTCAGCAAAAGTGCAAGTACTAGGGTATTCATATTCATATACTATTAAATGAGAAATACCATAAATATAATCAGCTCATCAAATAGGTATATAATACAATGGAATCATATGCAACCATTTTCAAAATTAAGTTAGATGAATCTAGACCAGGCAAAAATATATGTTGTATGATATCAATTATTTTAAATATATATTTATATTGGTATAAAAATATATAGAAGGCTATACAAATACTAAACATTGGTATCCTTAGGTGTGAAACCATAGGAGGGTGAAATTTTTTAACTTCTATAGTATAATACTTTGCATACAAAAAATATTTTTACTTAATAATTAGAAAAATTATAAAAAGTTATATAAAGATTTAAAAGAGTTGTTTTGTTTTTAATTTTGGTTAGATTATTAGAACAGACCTCTAGCTCCTTCCTAGCATTTCTTAATACATCGTAAGAACACATTGTGAAGACCAATACTACATATTGCCCCTTCCAATAACATGTAGGGTAAACAGCTCCAAGGTGAAACACAAACTTGCCATTGGAGTATCAAGTGAGATGTTATATAGTGAAAGGACTAAATAAAAATGATGTTAATGAATAAAACTTGGGACATTGAAGGAATTATTTAGTAAAAACTTTTATTTCTTACCTTTGCATATTTCATTGATATCAGGATGGGGTTTGGACTCAGCTCTAAGAGCTACGTCTTCACCAAAGAACAACCTTTCAAATACAAGAAAAGGGATAGATTATTTAAGGAGGAGGGAAAGGCTACCATTGCAACCATCATTTTTGGATTAACTTGCAGTCCCCCTAAATGGTCACCTTGACTGGACCATGATTCTGGCTTGGCAGTTGTATAATGATGTAATGTGGCAGTTAGTAGTTATCTACCATGACATGATTAGATGTGATAAATCAATCAACTGTAAGGATTAAGGAAGAGGTGCAATGCCCTTAATCTTTCCACAGCTTTGATGGAATGCAAAGGAAGTTTCCCTAGAAAGTGACCTATAATACCTTTTACTTTACAGGAGATAAAGAGAAAGGCAGAGATCAGAGGGACCTATCACCATCAAAAAAGAAGAAGCTAAATGGAGTGTGTCTTTGGATCTGGAGCCTCTGTCCTGAAAAACCCCTAGAACCAGGGAAGAGGCTACCACACTGAAATCTCCAAGGAACACTGGGCGTACAGATGCTGAGAGGGGACAAGGACCTTTCCCCAGTGCCAAAAGAGACAAATCATTCCCCGAGAGCCACACTCTGGATTTGGACTTCTAGCCTCCTAAGCTGCCATTAAATTGTCAGTAATTCATAGCATGCTACTAGGCAAGCTGAATTATCATATTTTCTATTTTAAAAACAAAACAAACTTTTGAAAGCCCAAGACTGCAACAGTACTGTACTAAGAAGATGTGTTAGTCTGGGTTGACCAGAGACACAAATCCGGAGACATTCTTATGTGTATAAGAGAGTTTTATATCCCAGAAAGTACATATTAAGAAAACATCCCAGCCCAATCCAGATCAAGTCCGTAAGTTCAATTTTAGCCCTTAAGTCCGATATTAGCCCATATGTCCAATACTAGTCCATATATTCTTCTACCGACTCATGTAGCACATGCAATGATGCTGAAAGTAGGAAGATCACAGGCCAATGGGTGAAAAGTCTTGTGGAAGCATCTCAGCACTGACGTGACTCTTCATGTGGCTCCTCCAGCACCAAGGTTCTAGCTACCATAAGCATTGCTTCATGTGGCTTGTCAACAGGAATGTGAAGCAGAGGGAGAGTGTGGCCCAGCCTCCAGTGAGCTATTTATCTCCTTCCATCCTCCAAATGAGGCCATCAAGCTGCAACTTGATTGACAGGTTACACTCCACCCCCTTCACTCTTAATATCCTCAAGTTGACAAGTTATGCAACTACCACATAAGATATGCTTATATGATTTGTTAATCAAGTTTTATGTTTATTTTGTTGTTTTACTTCTTATGGCAAATGTCCAACCACAGTTTGTCATACTGCAGTGCTTACTTGCTGCTGTAATGATGGAAGATAAAGCACCAGTGTTTAGGAAAAAAAAAAAGGCAGGATCATCCAAGGTGAACAAGGTTCAGTGGTGCTTCCAGACTAAGAAAAGCCTCAGAGTAAGAATAGGCTGTCCACTTCTGATGGATTAGCCACTGAAAACCTTATTAATAGCAATGGAACATTGCCAGATATAATGCCAGGAAAAGACTTCTCAGGTTGAAAGGCATGCAGACTAGGGAAGAGTTGCCTCATCAAAGTAGAGCTGACATTAAATGACATGAAAGAAGGAAACTTTCAAGGCCTTCCTTTGCTGACAGGGCACAACTCAAAATGAAAAGAAAAACCTTCAAACATTCATCAGAATGTAGAATGTACAAAGTATAAATGTAGGAAAACTGGAGGTCAACAATAAAATGCAATGCATAAAAATAAATTTCCCTATGCAGTAGTAAGCTGAAATGATCTGATATGGGCTATTTTCAGATGGACAATCAAATGTGTTAATATGCCGGAATGACAAATTCAAGAGAAATGGCATACATTTGTCATCAGAAACAACATTTCAAGATCTAGCTTGACATGTGATCCTGTCTGTGACAGGAATCTCTACAACTACAAGGAAGTCCAGTTAAGATAACTATTATTCAGATATGCGCACCAAACACTACAGTGATGTAGAAATTAAAGAATGTCACCAGTTTCTTCATTCTGAAATAGATCAAATATGTAATCAAGATGTAGTGAGACCACTGGCAGCTGGAATGCAAAACTTGGAAACAACAAGGAATAATCAGTAGTTAGAAAATATGGTCTTGGTGATAACAATGAAGCTGGGATTGCATGATAGAATTTTGTAAGACCAACAACTCCTTCATTACAAATTACTTTTTTCAACAAAAATTATGACTATACACCTGGATGGAATTGCCAGATGGAATACATGGGAACCAAACTGACTACATACATGGGAAAGGATGATGGAGCTCCGTTATCATGAGCCAAAGCAAGGCCAGGAGCGAACTGTGGGCCAGACCTTCAACTGTTGCCTTGTAAGTTCAAGGTAAAAAGCACCGGGATGCTAGCTACATAGTCAGCAGTTCGAACTCACCAGTCACTCCAAGGGAGAAAAAAAAATTCTGTTCTCATAAAGATTCACAGCCTCCATCAGACATGATCAGAAAACACTGGAAACATTGATGGTACCTCATCAGATTCGACCAAAAAACAAACATAAAGGTCAATAAACAGACCAGGAACTAGTTATAAGCTTTTCTTTTTTTGTTGTTTTGTGTTTGCTTTTGTTGTTTGCTTTGCTTTGTCTTGTTTCTGCGCTTATTATTGTCTCTGCATGTCTATCTAAATAAGATAGTTGGAATACACAATCCAGAGGAGAAAACAACGGAGGAACAGGGAAGAGGGGAGTCAGGGGAAAGGAAGGGGGTGGTGCCAACAAACCCAGGAACAAGGGAACAAGTGACATAAAGTCAATGGTGAGGAGGTTGTAGGATGCCTGGTGGGTCTTGATCAAGGGCAAAGTAGCTGAGAGGAATTACCGAAACCTGAATGAAGGCCAAAGATGAAAGCAGGACAAGAGGAATGTAAAAGGAAATAGAGGAGAAAGAACTAGGAAGCAAAGGACATTTATAGAGGTCTAAATACAGGCTTGTATATATGTAAATATATTTATATATAACGATAGGGAAATAGATTTTTGTACATATATTTATATGCTAAGTAGTAAGGGAGCAGACAGATATTGGGCCTTTACTCAAGTACTCCCTCAATGCAAGAACACTGTGTTCTAATGACTTAGCATTCTGTGATGCTTACGTCCCGACAGGATGGCTGAAGACAAAATGGGTATATAAGCAAATGTAGTAAAGAAAGCTGATGGTGCCTGGCTATCAAAAGATACCATATCTGAGGTCTTAAAGGCTTGAAGATAAACAAGCGGCCATCTA
>NW_022111373.1:76510435-76524364 GCF_000313985.2 Echinops telfairi | reverse complement strand
TATGGATTGTGATAAGAGCTGTAGGAGCACCAATAAAATGATTTAATAAAACAAAACAAGAAATAAGATAGATTTGCATTGGAAAAAAGAACCAAATAGATTTTTTATTTCATTTTAAATTTATAAATGTATTTCATACTTAATAAATGTATAGCTAAATAAAATAAATTTATAATTCAACAGATTAAAACAAAAAAGATTCACAGCCTCAGACATCCACAGAGGCAGGCAGTTCTATTCTGCCCTACAGGGGCTCTGTGATATTGTAAGATGCCATCGAGTCAATTTTGACTCAGCAACGCTGTGTACAACAGAACAAGATGCTGCCTAGTCCTTTACCACGCTCACAGTTGTTCTTATGCTTGAGCTCATTATTGCAACCACTGTTTGTCAATCCACCTAGTGGAGGGCCTTCCTCTTTTTCACTGCCCCTCTACTTCGCCAAGCATGAGGGCCTTCTCTGGGGACTGGTCTCTCTTGACAACTTGCCCAAAGTGTATGAGGTCTCGCCACCCTTCTTTTAAGGATCATTCTGGTTGTATTTTTGCCAAGACAGATTTATTTGTTCTTTTGGCAGTCCATGGTATTTTTATATTCTTGCCAGCACTATAATTCAACTGCATCAATTCTTCTTCAGTCTTCTTTATTCAACGGCTTACTTTCACTTGCGTATAAGGCAATTGAAAATACCATGGGTTGGTTCAGGCACACTTTAGTCCTCAAAGTAACATCCTTACTTTTCAACACTTTAAAGAGGCTATGTGTAGCAGTTTTGCCCCCTGGAATGCGTTGTTTGATCTCCTGACTGCTACTTCCATAAGCATTGATTGAGAATGCAAAAAAAAACCAAAATCCTTCACAACTTCAATCTTTTCTCCATTTACCATGTTGTCACCTATTTGGTCTAGTTGTGAGGATTTTAGTTTTCCTTACACTGAGTTGTAATCCAAACTGAAGGCTGTAATTCTTGATCTTCATCAGCAAGTGCTTGATCACAAGAACAGATTTGACACATTGAACACATGATTGAAGACTGGAATAATTTCGGATAAAATTATACATGAAGAAAAGAGTCACTTAAAAAAACAAAACAAAAAGACTACAGTAGATGTCAGAAGAGTAGCTAAAGCAAATGGAAGAAAAGATGAAGTAAAAGAGCTGAACAGGTAATTTCAAAGAGCACTTTGAGAATACCAATTAATAAATGGAAAGATTGAAGTTGTTAAGGATTTCATTTTACTTGGACCCATTGTCAGTGCTCATGGAAGCAGCAGTTAAGATATCAAAGAGCCTATGGCAAATCTGCTGCAAAAGACCTCTTTAAAGTGTTGAAGAGCAATGATGTCACTTTGAAGACCAATGTGCACCTGTCCCAAGACAGGGTAATTTTCAATCACCTATATGCATGTGAAAGCTAGGCAATGGATAAGGAAGACTGCAGGAGAATTGATGTATTAGAATTACGGTGTTTGTGAAGAATACTGTAGGACCATGGACTGCCAGGAGAACAACCAAAGCTGTCTTGCAAGAAGTACAACCAGAATACTCTTTAAGAGCAAACATGGCAAAATTTCGTTTCACATGTTATCTGGTGGGACTAGTCCCAGGAGAAAGACATAATGCTTAGTAGAGTGTCTGAGAAAAAGAGATGCGTCTCACTCACATTCTCCTAAGTAAAACTATTCCCCAGAATGTCCCCCATAATTTAAGGTGCTGTAGGCAAATACATGTTCACTCATACTCTTGAAAGTCAATTGCTTGAAGGTTATCTGCCATCAAAAGCAATCAGACCCTATTGTCTGTCCCACCCTAAGTAGGGCCCACTCCCTTCTGCAAAGGACCATAGATTATTCCCCTAAAAAGGGCTCAGGTACGTAAGGTGAAGCCAGCTCAGAGACAACCAACCAAAGTTAGGCTGCCATCTTGACTCTAGAGCACACCCATCTTGTTATGTATATAACTTCCTGTGACATGTATGCCTCTAGTGGCTCCCCTTCCTATGGTGTGTATACCCCAAGCCTATCCCCTTCCTGTTATGTATACATCTGTGGGCTGCAACGCCTTTGGGGGTCAAACACCCCTTTCACAGGGGTCGCCTAAGACCATCGGAAAACATATTTCTGATGGTTGGGGATCACCACAACATGAGGAACTGTATTAAAGGGTCACAGCATTAGGAAGGTTGAAAACCACTGCTCTAGTACAACCATTTCTTGTTCCGTATTTACCTATTACATGTTTACCATGGCCTGCATGCCCAAGATTACATTAGCTTGTGAGACTACCTTAAACTCTCTCTCTCTACTCAGACTTGGTTCTTGAAACAATTGAGGAGATGAGCCCTTGAATGCTTTATCTTGTTTGATGTCTCTTTAATTTACCCTCATAAAAGTAACTTGGATTTACAAAAGTGCTTCTGCCACATGAATTCTTTCATTATTGAGAAGAACCGAGGTAAACCGTGCCAGAAACCTAACAAATGGACTTGCTTCTCGTCCAAGCCTAAGGAAGCTCTGTTCTTATCCCCTCCCAGCCCTACCTCCCATAGTAGGGATACCAAGCTGTGTGAGAATAGCTCTACAGAGCAGCCTGTAGCAGCTGTAAGTAGTGAACAAGCCAACTCTCCACACAACTGCTTAGTCTATGCAATACCTCAGCCAGGAGCACCCTCAGGGTCCTGGGGGGAGCACCAACCCCACTCTACAAAAAAAAAAACAACGAAAAAAATGAATCCCCCATCCCAGGGATACAGCTCTGCAAGGCCCAGCTTGCAGCACCTGAAATTATGGCCACTGGGGAGCTTTTTTTCCCCCCTTTGTTTTGCAGATAACCCTTACCTGGTCCATTAGCAATGTATTAGCATACAAATACACAGAGTGCTAAGAAACAAGGGAATGGGAGCTGAGCTCACAGACCAGAGAGATTCAGCCAATCTCTGGATTTAAAGCACACCATCTGGCCTCCAGACAGTCTACAAACTGGACACATCCTTCAGGGGGTGATGCTCCTGGCAGGGTGTCTACCCAGGTATATGGTGAAACTGCACCATGGGATTTACACAGCAAAGGCAAGGAGTTTGTGCATGAAACAAATTATAAGCCCAGGACCCTGAGGGTGCTCCTGGCTGAGGTACTGCATAGACTAAGCAGTCCGCCAGCTATCCCACAATACCAACCCCTGATCAATACCCCAAGCCACTTAGATAAGTAACCTGCCCTCAGCAGGCTATTGCTTCACCCCTCCCTCCTAGACCACATAGGTAGGTGGTAGTTTTAGACCCCTCCCCACTTGGTCACCGTCATCATCTGAAAAGAGAAAAAGAACCCTGTATCCTCCTACCCGATCCACTAAAGGTCTATTCCTTTAAGACAGTGGTTCTCAACCTGGGGTCGCAACCCCTTTTGGGGGTCAAACTACCCTTTCACAGGGGTCACCCGATTCATAACAGTAGCAAAATTACAGTTATGAAGTAGCAACGAAAAAAAATTTTATGGTTGAGGGGTCACACAACATGAGGAAATATATTAAAGGGTCATGGCATTAGGAAGATTGAGAACCACTGATTTGAGATAATTAACCTAAATCACAAGAATACAGGACTCTCAGCTCTACCAGATACCCAAATTATCCCCCTAGCTTTAATCTCAACCCTACCTGGACATCCTAAAAGACCCTAATAACTGATGTAATAGCTTATGGGGGAGATGGGGGAGGGCACAGTATGATGGGGATGGGAATTGGGGCGCAATCAATGAATGCAGGAGTGGGGAGGAAGCACTAGAACTGATTGTGATGATGTGTATACAACTCTTTTAAAGTGACTTAAGTATAGAAGTGTATGATATGTAAATTTTATATCAAGAAAATTATAAAAGAAGAAACCAAAGTTGACAAATGGTTCCCATGGGTAAAGAAGAAAGAGATTTTGCTTAAGGGGCATTTAGTTTATGTTGATGGTGGTGGAATAATTTGGAAAAGGAAATCAATAAGGGTTGATATCAACATGAAGGATACAATCAATAGCACAGAATTATACATGTAGAAGTTGTTGAATTGGAGAATGTTTTGTTGTGTATATTTTTGCCACAATTAAACAAAATAATTACACTAATAACAATGAGTACATGGAAGAAAATATTCTAATGTGGATTGTGCAGTGGGAGGGATAAAAGGGAGCTGATATCAAGGAGTTCAAGAAGGAAGGGAATGTTTGGAAACTGATTGTGGTAACAATCTGTATTAGCTCCCAATAAAATGGTTTTGAAATAAATAATAATAATTTTAAAATTTTAAAAATTATTGTGGTAATGATCATACAACTCTTTTGGATATAACTGAACTACTGAATTGTCTGATATGTAGATGAAATGCCAATAAAACAGTTTCAAAAGAAAAAGAAAGAAAATTCCATGGCTTGAGTCAGGGGTACTTTGAAGTGTTGAAGAACAAAGTGACATCTTCGTTCTTTAACACTTTATAAAGGTCTTGTGCAGCAGATCTGTTCAATGTAATACATACACCATTTGATTTCCTAATTGCTGCTTCCAGGAGTATAGATTATGGATCCAACTAAAACAAAATCCTTGGCAACTTCAATCTTTTCTTCGTTTATCAGGATATTGCTCATTGGTCTAGTTGTGAGGATTTTTTTCTTTACCTTGAGGTGTAATCTATTCTTAAGTCTTTGATCTTCATCTGTGAGTGCTTCAAGTCCTCCTCCCTTTTAGCAAGCAACGTTATGTGACCTGCACATTACAAGTTGTTAACGAGTCCTCCTCCAATCCTGATGCCAAAAATTTCTTTAGTCCAGGTTCTCATATTATCTGTTCAGCATACAGATTGAATAAGTATGGTAAAAGGATACAACCCTAATGCAACCCTTTCCTGATTTTAAACCATGAAGTAGTCCTTTGTTGTTTAAACGGCTGCCTCTTGGTTTATGTACAGGTTCCATGAGTACAATTAGATGCTCTATAATTATCACTCTTTGAATTGTTATGGCCCACATAGTTGAATGCCTTTACACAGTCAATAAAATACAAGTAAATATCTTTCTGGTATTCTCCACTTTCAGCAAAGATCCATATGGCTTCACCAATGGTATCCCTTGTTCCATGTGCTCTTCTGAATCTGGCTTGAATTTCTAGTAGTTCTCTGGCCATGTACTGCTGCCATGATATTAATGGTATGTTTCATAATGTCCTCATTCTGTTTGGGCATCTTTATTTGGAAAGGGCACAAATATAAATCTCTTCCAGTTGGATGGCCAGGTAGTGAAAAGTGGTCTTCCAAATTTCTTGGCAGGGTGGAGTAAGCATTTCCAGCGTTACATAGTTTTGGTGAGATATTTTAATTGGCATTCTGTCAATTCCTGGAATCGTGTACTGCCCTCAGTGTAGTTTGGACTTCTTCCTTCAATACCATTGGTTCTTAATTATATACTACCTACTGAAATGGATGAACATCAACCAATTGTTTTTGGTACAGTGACTGTATATTCCTTCCCTCTTCTTTTGGTGCTTCCTGCATCATTCAATATTTGCCTATACAATACTTCAGAGTTGCCATGGGAGGCTTGAATTTTTCTTCCGTTCTTCCAGCTTTAGAAATTCCGAACTGTTCTTCCTTTTTGGTTTTCTAATTCCAAGTCTGCATAATTCATTATAATATTTTACTTTTGTCTTCCTGAGCTGTCCTTCAGATGTTCTTTTCAGCTCTTTTACTTCATCATTTCTTGAGATGCTTTAGCTTCTTACATTCAAGAACAAGTTTCAGGGTATCTTCTAACATCCATTTTGCCTTTTATTTCTTTTCTATCTTTTTAATCAAACATTGCCCAATTACATTGAGCAAGTCTGCTGCAATAGACTTAAGAATATTAAAAGCAAAGATGTCACTTTGAAGATTAAGGCATGCCTGACCAAAGCCTTGGTATTTTTCAATCACTTCATATGCATGTGAACAAACAAATCTGTCTTGGAAGAAGTACAGCCAGAATGCTCCTTAGAAACAAGGATGGTATTCTTTTGTATGTACATAGAGTCACTATGAGTAGAAACCAGAAAGACCACAAATAAGAGAAACCCTAATCACTGCAGTGTATGTGTGTGTGCGCGCAAGGAAAACTATTCTTTTTACCAAAATTTTATAAATCTTTATAAAGTTTTAGAAGCTACATTTTCATCCAATATTATGTCTATACATTTCTAATATCATAAAAATTCTTCCCCAAACCATTAAATATTGATAATAATGCACATCATATAATCCTTAGTTAATTTAAGTATCAGAGTTCTAAAATATATAACTAATTTTTAAATTTTTGTAATTGTAAATATCTCTGATAAAGTTCATTATACATAGCTTTCTGTCAATTTTTTTTACCGTTTCCTAAAAGGAAAATTGAGTCCTACAAAAAAGCACTTATTCATGTTAGTCAGCAAATGAACCAAAGATCATATTGATTTTCTGATTATGATTTTTTTAACTACTTAGCTATAAAAAACAGTATAATGATTGGCCTGCTAAAAAGCTTTACCCAGGATGTGCTTCTCATTTCAAAGCTGAAACCTGTGCATGATAAACAGCCTTAATTTGCATGTAGTTAAGCAGAGAAAATGAAGAAAATCAACCAAAAAAACGCACTGACATTCAGTCCCAGTCCTGCTTAGGCTCTGAATTGCCATGCCATTAAAAATCAGAGAAGTTAATTTTGAAATTTGGGCTATGAGGTATAAAAGTATGGCATTTCCCTGGCATTGCAAAAGAGTGTTTTAAAAAGAATCAGAAGAAAAAAAAATGACTGACAACTCAAGATAGACTTAGCTATCGGTTGCTAAACCTCTTTCTCTACTCATTACAAGTAAAAACAACAGAGAATACAAATGATAATCTGAGACGTCTGAAAAGTAAGCCATCTTGGACCAGAGACTGAAGTTAAAATCTAAATAAAAACCAACAACATGGGTGAGTTTCACTGTTTTTGCCTGAAGTCAAAATCTAAATAAAAATCAACAACAAAGTGAGTTTCACTGTCCCCTATCCCAAACCTTACTTTAATCCAGCGGTTCTCAAGCTGTGTGTCGCGGCCCCTTTGGGGTTCAAACGACCCTTTCACAAGGGTCACCTGATTCATAACAGTAGCAAAATTACAGCTATGAAGTAGCAAGGGAAATAATTTTATGGTTGAGGAGTCACCACAACATGAGGAACTGCATTAAAGGGTCTCAGCATTAAGAAGGTTGAGAATCACTGCCTTAATCCTTTTTTGTCTCTCGGTTTTGTTACAAAGTGACCCCAGCCCCCCCCCCACACACAGAGCAGAACTGCCCCTGTAGGTCTCCAAGATTGTAATTGGTTATGATAGTAGAAAGCCTCATCTTTTCCCCAGTGGGTGGAACTGTTGACCTTCCAGTTAGCAAGTCAGTGCATAAACCACTTCATCACCAGGGCTCCCTGGTTTTGTTCCAAAACTCATAATGACTCTATAATGACAGGGTAGAACTACCGCTGTGAATTTCTGAGACTGCAACTCTTCAAGGTAGTAGAAAGCCTCATCTTTTTCCCAAGGAACGTCTAGTAGTTTTGAACTGCTGACCTTGTGGTTAGCAGCCCAATGCATAACTACTACACCACCAGGGATCCTTTTGGATTTTGTTCCAAGAGCAAACTAATTCCTGGAATTTTTCAGTGAACATAAATAGCAAAAAAAATTCTTGAAGAAATTTTCTATATCTATCTAGAAGATTGGGGAAAATGGTGTGATGATCTGTCCTGCGAGTACCAAGATGGTCTTCCTCAGAGGTATTAGCAAGTCCCTTCCAAGTGGTTTCTCATGGCAACAAAGGACACACACACCACAACAAAGGTTTATTTAAGCATACGAGGGGGTAGCCCTCCTCCCCCCAAAAAACGGAATTGTGCTGGGCAGAGCAGAGTTTTTGTAATACACATTATTCCTGCTAGGTGAGCATCAAGGAGCATCCAGCAGCTCACTCCAAGTTAGTGCACCCAGTGGTGGTTCCTGGAAGGCTCTCTCTGGTCACAGTGAATTTTTTAGTGAAAGCAGTTTTGCTCAAATCTTTTGTGTGTGAGTGTGTGAAGGCTGACTTAAGAGAACAGTGAAATTGTTCCCTGCTTGGAAAAAATGATGCAGAAACTGTTGTGATGTTGAACACAGCTTACAAGGACAGTGCTATAGCAAAAACTCAAGTGTATGAGTAGTTTTTCTCATTTAAAAAAAGATGAAATGTTGATTAATGACAAACCTTGTTCTAGACATTCGTCAACTTCCCAAACAGATGAAAATGTCAACTTGTGGTGCATTTGGAGTTCATTCCCCCAGGTCAGCCTGCTCATCAAACTTTCTATTTAGAGGTTCTGAAAATATAGCGCAACAGTGTGTGACAAACAAGGCCTGATTTGTGTCAGACAGGGTTTGCCACCACAATAATGCACCTGCTCATGCAGCCACCTCAGTGCTCCATTTTTGGGCAAAAAACAGCATGCTTCTCTTGCCCCTCACACGTGACCTGGCTCCGTGCCACTTCTTTGTGTTTTTGCGAGTGAAGAGGGACATGAAAAGATAGCAATTTGATGACTTAGAAGAGGTGAAGGAAAAAACGAGGAAGGTGCTGTCAGTCATCCAAACAGGTGAGTTTCAAAAACGTTTCCAAGAATGGAGTCGCAGATTTGACAAATGTATTAAATGTAATGGAGAGTACTTTGAAGGAGATAGGTTGTTTTGTAAAAATATTTAAATACATAGCTTTGAAAAAAAATTCAGGTTTTTTTGGGGGGTACCACTCATAGAGTAAATACACCTCCAGGAGCCCTGTTGGAGTTAGGCATTGAGTTCTAACCTCAAGGTCAATAGTTCAAAACCACCAGCCACTCCTTGGGAGTGGCTTTCTACTTCCGTAAAGAGTTATAGTCTCACATGAAGAGAGAGTTTACCAAAAGTGACATACAAATGGCTAACAAACACATGAAAAAAACTGCTCACGATCATTAGCCATCCAGAAGATACATATTAAAACCACAATAAGATGCCACCTTATACCCCAATTAAAAACAAACAAACAGAAAATAACATATGCTGGAGAGGTTGCAGAACGAATGGAACTCACATACACTGTTGGTCGAGTTATAAATGCATACCACCTTTATGGAAGACGATATGGCAATACCTAAAACAACTGGCAATGTAAATTCCTTAAGAGTCAGTAATAAATCCCAAAGAAAAAAGAGACACACTAGGAGTGGATGTATGCTGTCCCATGTTTACTGCAGCACAGTTCACAACAGCAAGAAACTGAAGCATCCCAAATGTCCAACAGAAGAATGGACAAAGAAACTCTGGTACATACACACAGTGGAATATTATGCATCCCCCCCCCCCAAAAAAAATACCAGTGATGCAAGCATGAAACAACACATGATTTGGAAGGGCCTGGAAACCATTATGCTGAGTGAAGTTAGTCAATCATAAAAGGGCAAATATTGTATGAGCCTACTACTATAAGGAGAAACATCAATTAAACAAATCTTAGAGACCAATTCCTAAACAAAAGAGCAGAGAGCTTGCCTATTAGCCATAGACTCCCACCTTTAATGCACTTTACAAGAGCCACCTTGGAAGAGGAGACCTCACATCAGCAGAGAGCACTCCTTCAAGAAGGGGGCTAAGGAAAAGATCAACACTGAAGCAAGAAGGGAACTTTATTGGAAGGTAGAGTTAAGACTAGGAGAGGAGAGCATCAAGATTTCAGAGGAAGCATTTATTCTTCTGTTGGTGGATAAATGGGGAGAGGAGCAATCTCACATTGGGAAGACACTCAACAATAATTATAGAGAACTCAAGCGGAAAATAAACCTGGTACTATGTTCCTGGTTAGGACTTCTGGTGGTCTAGTGGTTACACAATGGGCTGTGATACGCATGGTTGGAAGTTCAAAACCATCATAAGCTGTATGGGAGAAAGACTGGGCTTTCTACTCCCTTAAAAAGTTACAATCTCAGAAACCCACAGGGGGTCATTATGAGTCAGCATTGTCGCAATGGCAGTGAGTTTGGTTTGGGTTGGCTATGTTCCTGGTTAGACACTTTAGAATTAGTTAACAACCAACCCTCAATGAACCATGCCATGGATTATGTACTATGATGACCTTAGGCTTTGGCCTTATGGGGAACATGGCACACACACACACACACCCATAGGCCACACCAGAAGGACTTGACATGGAAACCCCACTGAATGAACTGAGCCCTATCTCTAAATTACCTGTAGCTTTTAGACTTAAAACTGAAATTCCTTAATGTGAAGAAACAAATGAAGGCCACCATAACACTGTGGAATTGATGGCCATTGGACTTTAGCCAGGATGCCTGACTTAGCAGGCGTCCAATAAAAGGAGACTAAGAACCACCATATATTTACTATCTTTATGACTCTTTCGCATTAATACGACATGTATTAATCTGATAGGTAAGGATCGCCCTTGTAAGAAATGTTACTGGAAAGTTTCCCTTAGCATCAACCTATATGCTCAATGTAAACAGAGCTCAATTATTTAAGAATCCAATCTGTACAAATCAACAACTCATGGATTGCAGTTCAAAGCTGGAGTATACTCACATAATCTCCTTTTATCAACAGGATCTTAAATTCTATGGCATTGGATAAATTATTGGTGTTATCAATGGAATTTCCTTATACCCTAGGGGGATAATGCTTTTGTCAAAAATGTTAATAAGACTGCTGAAGTAAATCAGAATCAGACAAGTTAATGGATTCTGAGCTCCTACTTAACTCTAGCTCCAATCCAAGATCAACAGTTAGTGTTTAGGACATGGCCCTGGTCGATACTCACTTTGATGAAGTGATCACTGAAGATAGAGTGCTACAGCAAAGTGGGGTGAAGAAAGCAGATTGGGCCTGGCTATCAACTGGAATAGCGGCTCGGGTCTTAAAGGCTTGTATTCAAACAAGCAGCCATCTAAGTGAGACGTCAACTAAGTCCACATGGAAAAATCAAAACAGCCTGGGTGATACAAAGATGACAAATAAAAAAATCCAACTACAATGCAGGGAAAGGTTATTAGAGCTTAAACTGTGACCACAAAATTTGTAGAAGGCTATGGAGGGCAGTGGGAGCCCAAAATCCATCAGCAGAGTGTCTATTCAGATTAAGCCTCTAGCAGATCCCTTATGGCCACCCTTGCTATCAGAGACTACTGTAAACTTGATGGAATATACTGTAAACTACTGTATAATATGATACCTGGTCAGGTGACCTCCCTTTTGACGAATTCTGAATTTGCTCTAGGTTTAAATATTTCTCACTTGTTACTTAACAGAAGTTTTCTCTCTGGCTTATTTTACTATTGCCAATAGTCTTTTCTTTCCTCCTCCCCCCCCCCTTTTTGTCTTTTATTGTTTCTGATGTTTCCCAGTTTATGAAGCACAGGAGCAATGTATAGCGATGACAACTGATGTAATAGCTTTAGGGGTTATGGGGAAGAGTTAAGTGGAAATGGGGTACAAATAATGAATGTGGGAGAGAGAGGGTACACTAGAACTGATTGTGATGCTGGTATATACAATTCTTTTTGAAAGAGTTAACTATAGAAGTGTATGGTATATGACTTTTATATCAATAAAACTATTGAACAGAAAAGGAGTTAGTCTCAGAAACTCGAAAGGGCAGTTCTACCCTGTTCTATAGCATCTCAAGGTTAGGCTCTTTACCAGGCTTGGTCTCGAGGTCCAATGTTCCCTTAGCAGACAGAAATCCCTATTCCATCCATCTCAATGGTCCCTCTATGCCAGAGGACATAGAAAAACTACCTGGGGTTAAAAATAAAATACACCAAAACTTCCCTCCCTTTGATCTCCTAAAGGAGTCCTGGTAAGCCAAACACTTGTAGGATTTCAATTATGTCTATACTAGTAACTAGACAAATACATAGAGTTCAATTGAATAGACTAGAGAATCCAGAAACAAACCCACACAAATATAGTCCACTGAATTTCAACAAAAGCTCAAGGACAATTCAATGAAGAGCCGTTTTTCCCACAAATGGTGCCAACCAGGGTGGCAGAAAGATGAACCTTAACCTATATTTTACACCATACACTAAATTAACATATCATAAAACCAAATGAAACTCACTGCTGTAGAGTTATTCCAACACGCAGCTCACAGTGCAATATCTACATCTGCTGGTGCTGGAAAGTAAGCTAACAGATCAATCGCAGTTCAAAGCTACCAGCCAATCCATGGTAGTAAGATGAGGTTGTCTACTCCCGTTAAGACTTACAGCCTGGGAACCCTAGAATGTGTCACTAAGAGATGTAAACAACTTTGGCAGGGTGTCGGGTGCCTGTCTCCATTTAGTTTCCTTGGTCTAGACTGCCTCTCCTCATATGGCTATTCTCTGATCCATCTTCAGGCCTCTAATCAGTTCATCCGAGCAAACTCTGTAAACCACTTATATTGAGATAAATCCCTCTGGGTTCTTACATAGAGGGGCAGCGAAAAAGAGGAAGGCTCTCAACGAGATGGACTGACACAATGGCTGCAACAATAGGCTCAAGCACAGGGGCAATTGTGAGGATGATGCAGGATAGAGCAGTATTTTGTTCTGTTGTGCATAGGTCAGTCACCATGGGTCGGAAATGACTTAATGGTGCCTCACAACATCACCCAGAGCATACTCAGTCCTGAGATTTCCCACATTCTACTGAAATTACCTCTGTGTACCTTTAGCTGGCCTGCAACTTTCTCAACTTGCCCATTTTTACCTGGCATCTCGCACAGTAAAAACGTGTTCAGAAAAAGCTTTGATGAACTTAACTACTAAATTTTGATGACAAAACTATCCATTTCCAGTTTGCTAGGTACCTGGTATTCAATTGTGAGGATGGCGCTCAGGACTGGCAGTTTCTTTCTGTTGTGCACTGGGTCGATACGGGCCTGAACAGAATCGATGGCACCTAGCCACCACGGGTCCCCTGCGCCACACAGCCTTCCCCCACAGAAATAGCTCCTTGCCCTGAGTGAGCTACCAGGTTCTTGGAGCAAATTGCATTTGAGTATTTTTTTACTTTTTTTTTTTTTGGCCTGTATCCCAGTTTAGAGAGAAAGATTTGGGAGGGGGTGGAATAAGAGAAGCCATCAAGTCACCCACTATAAACCTCAGTTTTCCTACATTGGGGTTGGGAGGATATCTTGTTTATTAACAAGTTCTTAAAGTCAGGCCAGGAAGCCTGGTGGCGCGGTGGATTATAAAGTGAGCTCACCGAAAGATGGCGGTTCAAGCTCACCAGCCCTTGGGTGGAGAAAAAAAAAACGAGGCAGTCTGCTCCCCTTCAGATTTACAGCTTTAGAACCCTACGGAGTGACCTACTGGCTTCACTACAAGTCTACAGCAACTGGATGGCAGTTGGGTTTGGTTTTTAGCTCACGCGAAGCCGCCTGGCTCAGTTTCCCGCCCGCCCGCAAGTTGAGGTCGACTTCGCCCTAACACTTTCTACTTAGAACTCGGGCGCCCTCAGAGAGCGACTCCCCGGCCACGAGGTGGAAAGCGCTCCGGCCTTCCCGGGGGTCACCTTCTCCAGGGCAGCTCCTCTTCGTCGAAGTCGCTCTCGGACACCGACCCTTCGATCACCGTCTCGTCACTGTCCCAGTCTAGGGCCTGAGCGCCTTCCTCCATCTTCGCTGCCCGCCCACGCAGAATCTCTCCCCTACTCCTCTGTCCCCCTTCCAAGGGAGGAGGAGAAGGCGCTCTGAGGACCAAGTAGGGGTGGCTTGTGAGTTAGTAATAAGACACGATAACTAATATTACAAAAATAATAAAAGCCGCAGCTCGAGCTGAGCGCGCTGACTGGGCTGCGCGGCCGTCCGGGTCGGGGTTCTCCGAGGCCGC
>NW_022111373.1:76507955-76510170 GCF_000313985.2 Echinops telfairi | reverse complement strand
GCGCGCTTGGTAGCAAGGGTGCCCCGAAGCCCATCTCCTGAGACGCCAGCCGAAGCCCTGTCCATGTGACACCCATACCACTGGAGAGGGCAGAGGCAGCTATCACTCGCACATTCTGAATGTGTCAGCCATTTGTTGCTTTCAACCCGACAAGTGTTTTGCGGAGCAAGTAGTGCTTCTTGACGTGTAACCCCGTTGACTTGTTCTGCTTCTGTTCACTAGGCCTTGGGTATCTCTGGCGCAGTTTGAGTGCTATGCCTAAGGTTTGCAGCAACCCTGTCCTCCAAAGGGGGCCGATTCCTTCGTTGTCTTCTTAGTCTGGAAGCGAGCCTGAAGCCTGCTCACTTTAGATGAGCCAACTGCGTTTGAAATACTAGTGACATACCCTGTTCCAGGAAAGTAAGACATCCCCCGAAAATAAGACCTATTCACAGTTTTGCCTCTCGCTGAAATATAAGGCATCCCCCGAAAATAAGACCTCCCCCAAAATAAGGCCTCCGAAGCTACCTTAACTCTGGACTCTGGACCCCGCCACACAGCTCTCTGTGGTGTTGACCGCAGTGCAGCTGGAGTAGACAGGAAGTATGAGGTCTCTTAATAAAACAATGAACAATAAATGTGTACTATATTCTTCTTCGTGTAGAAATAAGATATCCCCTGAAAATAAGACCTAGCGCATCTTTGGGAGCAAAAATTAATATGACACTGCCTTATTTTCAGGGAAACAGGGTAGGTACCCTCATTAGATCTATCAGTTATTAGTTCTGTCTGTTCTCTATCATTAGTGGCCCTATGCACAATGGAATGAAACCACTCAGTCCTGTGCCATTCTCAGAATTGTTAGGTTTAAGGCCATTGTTGTAGCCTTGGGTCCAACTATCTTGAGTGACTTTTTCATTAATACTCTACTAAACATCATGTCGTTTTTCGGGGATTGGTCCCAACTAATACATGTCCAAAGTAGTAAAATGAAACCTTACTATCCTTGCTTCTAAGGAGCAATTTGACTATACTTCTTCCAAGGCAGATTTGTACATTCTTCTGGCAGTTCATGGTACTTTTCATATCCTTTGTCAGCACCATCATTCAAATGCAATTCTCAGATCTTCCTTATTCATTGTCAGACTTTCACATGTATCGTGGCAATTAAAAAATAGCATGACTTGGGTCGGGCATCCTTAGTCCTCTAATTGACATCTTTGCTCTTTAACACTTTGAAGAGGTCATGTGCAGAATATTTGCCCAATACATCATCTGGTTTCTTGACTCCAGTTTCCATGAGCTTTGATTGTGGATCCAAGTAAAATAAAAACCTTTTGTTCATCATGATGGTGTTTATTGGCTCACATATAAAAATTGGGGGGATTTCTTTATGTAGAAGTGTATAATCCATATTGAAGGTGGTCGTCTTTGATCGTCATCAGCAAGTGCTTCAAGTTCTCTCCAATTTCAACAAGCAAGCTTGTGCCTTCTGCATATCACAGGTTGTTAATGAGTCTTCCTCTAATCATGGATGCCATGTTCTTAGCTTCTCAAATTACTTGCTCAGCACACAGAATGAATAATCTTGGTAAAAGGATACAACTCTGACACACTTTTCTTGAGTTTCAGCCATGCACCCTCACCTTATTCCATTCAAACCACTGCCTTTGGGTCTATGTACAGATCCTGAATGAACACAATTCAATAGTCTGTAGTTTCCATTCTTCACAATGGTATCCATAATTTATGATCCACACAATACAGATTAACGTCTTTCTCTTATTTCAGTCAACATCTAAATGATATTAGCAGTGATATCTTTGTTCCACATCTTCTGAGTCCAGTTTGAATTTCTGGCAGATCCTGAAATGTACTGCTGTCGATGTACTGCTAGAACTGTTTGTGAATTATCTTCAGCATAATTTTATATGAGTGTGGCATTACTGATGGCATTCAATAATTTCTACACTCTGTAAGATTACCATTCTTTGGAATTGGCGCAAATATGAATCTCTTCTAGTCAGTTGTCCAGGTAACTATCTGGCTTTATTTGGCCCTGACCTTATTCTGATAGTAATCTGGAGCCTTTGTCATCTGTTTGATGAAATGTTGATGTTTCATCAATTCTTTTTAAGATCATTTTATTGGGGGCACATACAGTTCTTATAACAAACTATACATCAATTGTATCAAGCATATTTGTACATATGTTACCATCATTATTTTCTAAACA
>NW_022111373.1:76496790-76507855 GCF_000313985.2 Echinops telfairi | reverse complement strand
CCATTGTTGTAGCCTTGGGTCCAACTATCTTGAGTGACTTTTTCATTAATACTCTACTAAACATCATGTCGTTTTTCGGGGATTGGTCCCAACTAATACATGTCCAAAGTAGTAAAATGAAACCTTACTATCCTTGCTTCTAAGGAGCAATTTGACTATACTTCTTCCAAGGCAGATTTGTACATTCTTCTGGCAGTTCATGGTACTTTTCATATCCTTTGTCAGCACCATCATTCAAATGCAATTCTCAGATCTTCCTTATTCATTGTCAGACTTTCACATGTATCGTGGCAATTAAAAAATAGCATGACTTGGGTCGGGCATCCTTAGTCCTCTAATTGACATCTTTGCTCTTTAACACTTTGAAGAGGTCATGTGCAGAATATTTGCCCAATACATCATCTGGTTTCTTGACTCCAGTTTCCATGAGCTTTGATTGTGGATCCAAGTAAAATAAAAACCTTTTGTTCATCATGATGGTGTTTATTGGCTCACATATAAAAATTGGGGGGATTTCTTTATGTAGAAGTGTATAATCCATATTGAAGGTGGTCGTCTTTGATCGTCATCAGCAAGTGCTTCAAGTTCTCTCCAATTTCAACAAGCAAGCTTGTGCCTTCTGCATATCACAGGTTGTTAATGAGTCTTCCTCTAATCATGGATGCCATGTTCTTAGCTTCTCAAATTACTTGCTCAGCACACAGAATGAATAATCTTGGTAAAAGGATACAACTCTGACACACTTTTCTTGAGTTTCAGCCATGCACCCTCACCTTATTCCATTCAAACCACTGCCTTTGGGTCTATGTACAGATCCTGAATGAACACAATTCAATAGTCTGTAGTTTCCATTCTTCACAATGGTATCCATAATTTATGATCCACACAATACAGATTAACGTCTTTCTCTTATTTCAGTCAACATCTAAATGATATTAGCAGTGATATCTTTGTTCCACATCTTCTGAGTCCAGTTTGAATTTCTGGCAGATCCTGAAATGTACTGCTGTCGATGTACTGCTAGAACTGTTTGTGAATTATCTTCAGCATAATTTTATATGAGTGTGGCATTACTGATGGCATTCAATAATTTCTACACTCTGTAAGATTACCATTCTTTGGAATTGGCGCAAATATGAATCTCTTCTAGTCAGTTGTCCAGGTAACTATCTGGCTTTATTTGGCCCTGACCTTATTCTGATAGTAATCTGGAGCCTTTGTCATCTGTTTGATGAAATGTTGATGTTTCATCAATTCTTTTTAAGATCATTTTATTGGGGGCACATACAGTTCTTATAACAAACTATACATCAATTGTATCAAGCATATTTGTACATATGTTACCATCATTATTTTCTAAACACTTACATTCTATTTGAGCCCTTAGTATCAGCTCTTCTTTTTACCCTCCCACCCCCCTCCACCCTCATGATCCCCTGATAAATTATAAATTATTATTGTTTTCGTATCTTACACTGACCACTGTCTCCCTTCCCCAAAGGTTTCTTCCCCTATGCTCTCCCCACCTTCTCCCAACCCTGATAGAGGACAATACTGGGGACACATGGTGGAGAGTGAATCCAGTCCCATTTTTACGTCCTGAGCTCTTATCTGTACCTGTGTACATGCTCCGGCCCAGCCTGCAGTAAAAGGCAGGACTGGGGTCATGATAGTGGGGGGTGAAGAAGCCTCAAGGAACCCAAGGAATATTGTGTGTTTCCTTGGTGCTATATTTCCATGGTTGACTCATGCCTTCCTTGTGACCCTTCTGTAAAGGGATGTTCCATTGTCTACAGATGGGTTTGGAGTCTCTTCTCTGACCCCACTCCTTCTCAACAATATGTTTTTTTGTTTGTTTTGGGTCTTTTGGTGCTTTTTACCTCATCCCGTCAACATCTCGTGATCACACAGGCTGGTGTGCTTCATCTGTGTGGCCTTGTTGCTTCTCTGCTAGATGGCCCCTTGTTTCACTTCAAGCCTTTAAGACCCTAGACACTATACTTTTGATAACCAGGCACCATCAGCTTTCTTCACCACATTTGCTTGTCTTCAGCAATTGTTCAGGAAGGCTGAGCATCACAGAATGCCAAGTTGTTAGAAGAACGTGTTCTTGTGTTGAGGGAGGGCTTGAGCAGAGGCCCAAAGTCCATCCACTTCCTCAATGTATTGCCATATAAATATAGGCACCTATTCCAATACTTCTATTTTTATGAATTAATATTCTTACATAAGTGCACACCTATGTTTATACCTGTAATCATAGCTTTTCTTCCTAGATCTTTCCTCTGTTTCATTTTACCTTCCTCCTTTGCCACCATCACACTCGCCCTTCTTCTGCCTCTTGGTAATTCCTCTCAGCTAGATTATTGTTGCTCCAACATCCCCAGGATCTCTACGTCCTCCTCATTGTTGATTTTAATTCCCTAGTTGTTCCCGTGCCTATGGCATTGTTTGCTCACTGCTCCCTTCCCCTGCCTCCTCCTCCCCCTAAGTCCCTCCAGAACCTCTAGTTCCATTGCTTTCTCCTCGGGCTTGATTCCCATACCTATCTTATATAGATAAGCAAATCAATAATAATGTAGACATTACAAAAAGAAAACAAAAAAATTTAATTAAAAGATTGGAAAAAAAGAAATATATATAATATATATAATAAATAGCCAAAAAATTTAAAAAGCATAGATTATATATATATATGTATATAAAATAACTAGCCAAAAAAATTGAAAAAGCATAGATAACTCCAGGTCTGTCAGCTGACCTTTATGACCATCTCCCCACTGGTCTGGGCGGGTTCCAGGAACTGCCCCTCCTAGCCTGAGTTCTATTTGGGGGGCTCCTCAGGGTCTTTGTGGCTTTGTTTTGCTCCCGTTGCTAATCTGTTATGTTCCCTTCTTGGTTCACCCCACTGTGGGGGGTTCAGACTGGATTCACTCCCCACCATGTGTCCTCAGTATTGTCCTCTACCATGGTGTGCTCCAGCAAGGGAACATCATGTCTCGAGCTATTAACAGCCCTACAGTCCTCTCTGTGCCTTAGCAGCTCCATTCAGGGAAGTCGTCCTTAGGGCTTGGTGTGCTAAGATGGTCTGGAACCTCACTCTCTTTTTTTTCTTCTTGGTTTCCTTCCATGTGGGCGTGGCAGCTCAGCAACCTGTATATTTAGTGTTGTCTTCTGTAGCACATACTTCTAAGGAAAGAGTCACTTTGGCTCTGATTGGGGACAGCCCTGTAACCCACTCTGTTCGTGAGTTGTTCCATGTGGTTATGCTGCTCTCAAGGTTTGGTGTGCCATGCTGTGGCATGCTCCCATTTGTGGAGACATAAACAGTACCCTCCCCCTTGGTGGATTAGTGCTCTGCTCTCCCAATGCCATTGTCTCCCTCTTTTATTTTTCCCTTTTCTCCACCCCCCTCCACTCCCCAATTTTGCTGTGTTGGAATGACATGTACATCCTTGGGTTTGGTCTGTCCCCTGCCCAATTGCCTGTACCTCAATCCGTATAATATGAGATAAGTGGCTTTTCTTCTATACCGACTGTGCTGATTATACTTATCTCAGTGGACTCATGTACTTGTCCTTTTGTGATTGGCTAACTTTGCCTAGTATAATTTCCTCCAACTCTTCCCATGAAACGATGTGCTTCGTGCATTCATCAGTGCTTTTTAGTGATGTGTAGTACTATACTGTGTGTATGTGCCAGAGTTTTCTAATCCACTTGTCTATCGATGTAAATTTAGGTTGTTTGCAATTCTTTGCGATTGTGAATTGCACTGCAATAAATATCGGGGCACAGATGACTGGTCATGGTCTATTTCTTACCTCTTTTGGATATCTGCCCAGTAGAGAGATAGCTGGGTCATAAGGTAGCTCAATTTCCAGTTGCTTTAAATATCTCCAGTTCACTTTCCACAGATGCTGTACGTATCTACACGACCACCAGCTATGGAGGAGAATTCCTATCTCACTACATCCCCTCCAAAATTTGCTGCTCTCTGATTTTCTGATTTGGGCTATCCTCAAGGGTGTTAGGTGGTATCTCATAGTTGTTTTAATTTGCATTTCTCTGATGGCTAATGATTGGGAGCATTTTCTCATATGTTTATTGGCCGTTCAGGTCTCCTCCCTAGTGAAATTTCTGTTCAGGTCTTTTTTACACTTCCTCAGGGTTAACAGTTTTCTTCTTTTTGCAGCCTAGGAGAGTATTGTAGATTTTAGTAACAAGCCCTTTGTCTGTTGTCTCATTGCTAAAAAAATCCTCTGCCAGTCTGTGGGTTCTATTGTTACTCTCTTGGTGAAGTCTTTTGACATACTCAGGTGTTTAATCCTCAGTATATCCCACTTTTCGATTTCAGGTTCACTTGTGTGTGTACCCTTCCCCATTGCCATTAGCCTCTGAATTCAATGGGCTAAGGTTCTTAGGTTTGTCCTGATTCCTTTGTTGATGGTCCTGATAGTTTGGGGGTTTACTTCTAGGTCAGTGCTCCACCTTGAGTTTGTTTCATTTTGCTACAAGTGGATATCCATTGTTTCCAGCACCACTTGTTAAAAAGGGCATCCGCCTCCCACCTGATGCTTTAGGGGCTCTTGTCGAAGATCAGTTGTGTATATGCTGATGGTTTTATTTCTGGGCTTTCTGTTCTTTTCCATTGGTCTGAATATCTGTCATTATTCCAGTACCACACTGCTTTGACCACCATGGCTAAGTAATAGGTGTTAGTCAGGTAGGGTGAGCCCTCCGACTTTGTACTTCTTTAGGAGTTCTCTACTAATTCTGGGCTTCTTCCTTCTCCGTATGAAACTGGTGGTCAGTTTTTCCAATTCTTTGAAGAAAGTTTTTGATATTGAATCGGGATAGTGTTAAACTTATATAGTGGCTTGGGTAAGATTGACATCTTTACTATATTGAGTCATCCAATCCATGAGCATGAGATAATCTTCCATTTGTGGAGGTTACTTTTGGTTTCCTATAATAGAATCTTGTAGTTTTCCTTTTATAAGTCTTTTGTTCTTTTGTTTAAATATATTCCTAGATATTTCAATTAGTTCTTGGTTATTATGAAGGGTACTGCCTTCTTGATCTCCAATGCCATGGTCTTGTCCAATGTATATGGCAAAACAATAGGCTTCTGTTTGTTGATCTTGAATCCTGCTCTCTTCCATATTCCTCTGTCACTGCCAGTACTCCTGTTGTGGATCTTTGGGGATTTTCAATGTACACAATCACGTCGTCTGCAAATAGCAATAATTTCACCTCCTTCTCTCCCAATCGGATACATTTAAGGTCCTTCTGCTGCCTTATGTTGTTAGGACTTCCAGTGATATGTTGAATAGAACTGGGAGCAAGGGGCATCCTTTTCTGGTCCCCCTTTTTCAGTGGGATTGTTTCATCTTTTCTCCATTGACTATGATGTTGGCTTTTCATATCTTGTGTTAACCTGATGAATTTCCCTCCCATTCCTATCTTCTTGAGTGTCTTAATTAGAAAGGGGTGTTAGATGTTGTCAAATGCTTTTTCTGCATCTATTGATATTATCATGTGATTCTTATCCTTTTTCTTATTAATGTGGCAAATGATGTTTATGATTTTTCGGATATTGAACCATTCTTGCATCCCTGGAATGAATCCCACCTGATCATGATAGATGATATGTTTTATATACTTTTGTATTCTATTGGCCAATATTTTATAAGGGATTTTTGCATCTAAGTTCATTAGAGATATGGGTCTGTAGTTATTTATTCCTGTGGGATCCTTGCCCTGTTTGGGTATCAAAATTATACTGGCTTTGTACAAAGAGTTTAAGAGTTTGCCATCTTTTTCTATGCTCTGGAATAATTTGTGGAGGATTGGTGTCAACTTTTCCAAGAATGCTTGGTAGAATTCTCCTGTGAAGCCATCTGATCCTGGAGCTTTATTCGTTGGTAGTTTCTTGATAATCATATCTATTGTTTCTTTTGTGAGCGGTCCTAGGGGGATTTGACCTCTCTCTGGAATAATCTAGGGAGGAATTGTCTTTCCAAGTATTTGTCCATAGCTTCCATGCTGCTGAATTCATTAGAATAACAACTTTCATAGTACTTGGTGATTATCCTTTTAATCTCATTGGAGTCCATTGGGATTTCCACAGCTTCATCCCTCATCCTGGCTGTTGATGATTGCTCTTTCTTTCCCTTGGTTAGGCTTTCCACCAGTCTGTTAATTCTGTTGATCCTCTCAAAGAACCAGCTTTTTTGCTGCATTGATTTTTTTCATTGTTCTCTTGTTTTGCCACTTGTTTAACTCTGCTCTTATTTTTATTATTTCTTTTCTTTTGCTATTGGATGGGTTGTTCTGTTGACTCTGTACTAGGTGCTTGAGGGTTTATGATAGAATATCAGCCATAAGTCTCTTTTCCTGTTTTATATATGCATTAACTGCTATCAAACTTCCCCTGATAAGTGTTTTTGCTGTATCCCATAGGTTTTGATTCATTGTATGTGTAGTCTCATTAGTTTCTAGAAACTTCCTAATTTCCTCGCTAATCTGGGCCAGTACCCATTTGTGTCACAGAAGATTGTTATTCATCCTCTAATTGTTTGCCCTTGTTTTACTGGTCATCCTTTTGTTGATCTTCAGCTTTATGTTGTGGTGGTTTGAGAGGGATAACTGAGTAACCTCAATGTGCTTGAAATTACTCAGGCTTGTGTCCCAGCTTGGGGTTGATTTTTGAAATAGACGATGTGCAATTGAAAAGAATATGAATTTTTTTGCATTTTGATGGAAAGCTCTATAAATGTCTATCAAGTCCAGTTGCCTAATTGTAGTGTTCAGCTCAGTAGCCTCCTTGTTGAACTTCTTTCTCAGTGATCTATCTTTCTCTGATAGCGGTGTATTAAAGTCACCTATTATGATTGTTAACTCTGTGATTGACTTTTTTATCTTTTGAATAGTTTGTTTGATAAATTCCGCGGGTCTCTCATTAGGCACGTGTAAATTTATTATGCTTCCTGGTCTACTAATCCTTTGAACATTATATACTTCCCATTCTTGTCTCTTTTTATGGCACCTTGAGGTCAATTTTATTGAAGATTAGCATTGCAACACCTGCTTTTTTAAAGTTGCCATTTGTCTGGTATATTTTCAGCCAGTATTTTATTCTTAGTCCATTTTTGTCTGCGAATTTAAGATGTGTTTCTTTCAGGCAACAGATTCATGTGTTGTTTTCTGAGCCAGTCTGCTAACCTTTGTCTTTTAATGGGCAAGTTCAAGCCATTGACATTCAAAGTTATTATCACCTTCATACGTATCAGTGTGCTGTGTTTGTGTGGGAACTTCATACTTGCCTTTTCCCTCTAAAGCAATATTATCTTGGTAATTGTTTTCAGCGCCTATACTTCAGAATGGTGTTGTGCTATTTGGAAGTCACCTGCTTGTGCGTGGTGGATGTTGGTCTTCTGACCATAGTGAGTCAACAAGAATTTTCCGAAGGCTTAGGTTTCTTATGGCATATTCTTTGAGTTTTCCTTGTTCTGGAAGACTCTTACCTTGCAGTCTATCTTAATAAATAATTTGGCAGGGTAGAGGATTCTCAGGCTGGCTTTTTTTTCTTTCAGCTTTTCAAAGATGCTACTCCACTCTCTCCTCCTCTTCATGGTATCTGTTGATGTGTCTGAGCATATTCTTATCTGTATGTAACCTTTTTTTCCCTCTTGCTGCTCTTAAAATTTTCTTTTTCCTCAAAGTTGTATAATTTAACAATTATGTGCCTTGGTGAGTTCTTCCTGGTGTTTAGTCTAATTGTTGTCCTTTATGCTTTCTGTATGTATGAGCGTCTGATTCTCATTCATTAAGGTGGATAAGTTTGCTTCCTGAAATTCCCTCGATAATTTAGCTGTTGACTTCTTCATGGTGTCTTGTTCTGGTAGGCCAATTATTCAAATATTGTTCCTATTCACAGCATCTGTCACTGACTTCGGGTTTTCTTCTACCTCTAATTATCTTGTTTAACTGTCTTTCCCATTTGTTGAAGTTTGCCTGAATGGCTTCAAGGTTGCTGGTACAATTCTCTGCCTCTTCTAGTCTGTTGGTAAGGTCCATGATCTTGTGTTTTGCTTCTGTAACCTAATCCATTAGTTCTTGTATTTCCTCTTGGTGCATGGACTTCATGACCTCTATCCTGGACTTTATCCCCTCTATCGTGGACTTCATCTACCCTATAATTGCAACCTTATTCTACATTGCTTCCCTCATATCCTGTATTACTCCAAACAGCATTCTGAAGATTTCTTTTTGTGGCAGATCAGCATCTGATTCTTCTACGAGCGTCTTAAATTTATCACTTCCTCTGCTGTTGTGTTTCGTTTTTCTTGTTTTCTTGTTGAGGGTATTGAAGCATGTTGCTGTTTGTGTGTCATTTTGGAACTGGGCACTATTTTTTGGAGACCATGGGGCCCTGAGCTCTTTTTCTTTGTGACTGATAGCCATGTTTTTCAGGACTACCTGTGGCCTACTATGGTGGTGGATCGGATTGCTATGCAGGCATGGTGCCGAGGAGATTTAGTTGCCACTGGCGGTAGGGGGCCTCAGAGTCTGGGCTGAGGCAGGGGACTGTAGGTTTTCCACTGGCTGGTTTGGGGCAGGACTGCAGCATGGGCACGGGCCTAGTCTAGGCTGTCTAGGCTCAATTTTCAGCCTTTTATAGACTCTCTGTGGAGCCCAGAACTGGTAGAGTCAGTTGTTTGCTTGGGCTATTAGCTATTAGAACACAGTTGTTCACTTTTCCATTTTGTTATGTTAAAGTCCTAGGTTGTGCTCTGGAGTTGTGTTGTTATGTTAATGTTATGCTAAAGGACAGAGTTCTGGTTGCTTACATTCAAAGTTACACAAAGTACCACAGCCTAGAATTGAGAGTGGGTTTGTTTGTTTGAAAAAACATTTCCCCCCTTTTCATAATGGGTTTGTGGGGTTCCCTCATATCGGGGCTGTGACGTGCTGTCCCCCAGGGAAGGGCACCAGGTTAGAGGAGTGGGTTTGGGGCTGAGTGGAACTGAATCACCCCTGGCTACATTCCTTCATCACTGCCATCACTATCCTACACAGCCTGCCAGTTGTGCTCTGGGGAACTGATTTCTGTCACAGGTAAATATCCCAACAGCTCTTTAATTGCTACAAATTATTATCTAATTATATATCATTACCCACACTGGTAGGCGTGGTGCTGTGGAGAGGGGGCAAAAGGAGCAGCTGATGTAGCTCCTGGACTGCAGAAGCAGGGAGGATAGCAGAGAGGAGAACTCTGGTGTGAGGTCTTGGGGCTAGTTCTCAGAGGCTCTCCTCAAGCCTGGGATCATGACCACTTTTAGACAGCAGCCTGGGGAAATTACTGCTCATTGCAGGTCTCATATTTTGGGCACAGGAAGGGTTGGTGGATGCTGTCCTGCTGAATCTGGCAAGGGTTTAGCGGAGCCCACAGACAGACGCAATGAGCTTAGAGCATTTCAGTGTGCTCTCGAGTTACTTTGTGGGTGAAAATCACAGGGGGAGATCTGAACCAAACCCTAGCACACAGCCTCCCAGTATTGCCCTCCTTACCTCTTAATATTCTGGTCTAGCAACAGGAGCACTGGGCAGGTGATGCTACCTGGATGCCACCTTGACTCCAGCTGACCCATCCATCAATTCTTGAAGCTGTTTTTCACCAACTCCTTTACCGTACCTTGAACTTCTTCCAATACCTCCTGAAATGGGTAAACATCAACCAGTTCTTTCTGGTTCAATAATTGTTTCCATTTTCTTTTAGTGCTTTCTTCACCACTCAACTAATTTTTACCCCCATCTTAATTTTTTTAGCTTGAGAAATACAAAGTATGTTTGTCCCTTTCAGTTTTCTCCATCCAGATAGTTGCATATTTCACAATAATACTTTGCTTCTTCTCAAACCATACTTTGAAATCTGTTCAGCTCTTTTATTTCATAACTTCTTCCATTTGCTTTAGCTATTTGCTGCTGGTGGTATCAAACTGCCAACCATGTGGATTGCAGCCCAGCACATAACCACTACAGCCATTATTAATAGTATTACACTTCTGGATAGATTTTGAAATGTTTCATTGATTAATTTCATAAATGAATGTAATACCATTCCTCTTCAAATTTTCATTCCCAGCACATAGGAGACCATTTGTTTATCTAACTCAAAATGGCAATATTAGTCCATGGCAATAGTCCATCAGGACATGACTATTAATTGTCCTAAATTCCTACTCCTTACACTCTAGTTTTTTTTTGAGTTATTGGATTAATGGGTGGTTGCAGCTGTTTCTTATTTTGAGTCATTCCTAGTCTGTCTTGGTCTGAAAGTGACAAATCGAGTGTGGGTGGTCTGGGAGACAAGAAGGGACATGCTCAGCCACTCACTACATTTGGGGACTTCAGACCCCCAGTCCTGAGAACTGAGTGGTCACTGTAACTGTAGATCTTCAGGTCCTGGAATCCCAGAGACAAGGCTGGGCCAAGTCCACTGGGGAGGTGGGACAGGAACAGAACTGGAAATTGATCCCTCTCAGGAAGAAGGAGCATGGAAGAATTTCCTGGAAGAGGTGAGGGTGCAGTGGCCCAGCTACCTTCATAAGAGTAGTCCAGGCACACACAGGCCAGGCTGTGCTCCTGGCCAAGGATGGGCCTCAGGCTACCAGCTTCTGAGCACTTGGATCATCTAGTGCAAAATTACTTGGCACTGCTTTTTTTCTTTTTATTTTTTTAAATCATTTTATTGGAGGCTTAAAAAACTCTTATCACAATACATACATACATCCATTGTGTCAAGCACATTTGTCCATTTGTTGCCATCATCATTCTCATAATATTTTATTTCTGCTTGAGCCCTTGGTATCAGCTCCTCATTTTTTCCCAATCCCTCTCAGATCCCCCCTCCCTCATGAACCCTTTATAATTTATAAATTCTTATTATTTTGTCATATCTTACACTGTCCAATGTCTCCCTCCATCCACTTTTCTGTTGTCCATCCCCCAGGGAGGAGGTTATATGTAGATCTTTGTAATCAGTTCCCCCTTTCTACCCCAC
>NW_022111373.1:76491498-76494049 GCF_000313985.2 Echinops telfairi | reverse complement strand
GCTAAAGATCAGGAACATTTTCTCATATGTTTATTGCCATTCGGATTTCTGCCCCTGTGAAACTTCTGTTCAGGCCCTTTGCCCACCTGCTTCTTTTCTCTTTTAAAAAACTTTTTGTTGTCAATTAGGTGAAGGTTTAGAGAGCATATCACCAGTTTTACACCCAACAATTCCTACACATTTTAACTCATCCATTGCAATCCCCTCACTATACCATCGTTGTGTTTCCTTTTTCCATTCTTCCTCCTTTCCTAACCCTTTGACTTTGTACTTGAGTTAATGCTGCCATTTTGATCCTAAGCGATTGATTACTCTAACATAGGGGTGAATTCAGTTCCACACCAGAAGAGTGACTAAGAACCATAGTCTTGGGAGTTCCACTAATCCCTATTGAACCAGTAAGCCTAGTCTGTTTTATGATTTTTAGTTTTGTTCTATATTTTCCTCCCACTCTACCCAGGATTTTCTAATGTGATCCTTTTAAGAACAGTTGGTAGTGATAGCTGGTAACCATCTAATTCTGCTGGGATCAGGGTTGTCGAGACTGATATCACATGAACAATTGGTCTATTGGACTAATTGTTTCCATACGTCTATCAATTTTCATCATTCTTCTTTCCTCCAAACTATAATAATAGTTATACTTTAGATGACTTAAAACCCCAGTAGCTACTCACCAAGCAAACTATGTTGTGCCAGTTGATCTAAGTGTCCTTCAAGACAATGGTCCTGTTGCCCCAGGCCCTCATTCTCTCAAGGTATTTTGCTGTGCATAAGAAGCTTTTAGAACTTTATCCCCTGGATTCTCCATCACACTCATGGATATATATATACAGTAAAGATAAATAAATGTATTGAAAATCCTTTGTCAAATTTACAAATGAGTTGTAGGTATACCACCACACTCCTTCCTACATATTGTTCAGCCTGCATGTCTATCCAAGCTTCTACTGGTAGATCACCACTACTTAGGATTGTATATGTACTTGTATTGCCTATTTTAATACTTCCAAACCTCCTTCTTGAAAGATTCTATGAGAAAAATATTGAATGATGCTTCTATGATGCAAGAAGCATCAAAAGAAAATGGAAATAATACACAGAGTCACTGTACCAAAAAGAACTCGTGGACATTCCATCATTTCAGGAGATAGCATATGAGCAAAAGCCAATGGTAATAAATGAAGTTGAAGCTACACTGAATTTACTAGCCAAAAACAAGGCTATGGGATTTGATGGAATACTAATTAAAATGTGTTTACCCAAGCTGTTGAAGCACTTGAAGTATTTACTTGTCTATGCCAGAAAATTTGGAAGACATCTACTTGCCCAACTGACTGGAAGACAGCCATATTTGTACCCATTCCAAAGAAAGGTAAACCAACAGAATGCTTAAAATATAGAACAATATTGATATCACAAGCAAGTAAAAGTTTGCTAAGGATAATCCAGCAATGGTTGCAGCAGTGTATTAACAGGGAGCTGCCAAAGGTTCAGGCCAGATTCAGAAGAGGACATTGAATGAGGAATATCATTGCTGATGTCAGATGAATCTTGGTTGAAAGCAGAAAATAGCAGAAAGATATTTGTTGTTGTTATGTGCCATCAAGTCAGTTTAAAACCATGGCGACTTTATACACAAGAAAAGAAATACTGTCCAGTCCTGAGCCATCCTCAAAATGTGGATTACAGAGTGCGCAACTTACCTCGACTCTTAGCTTGTCGGGGACGGTAACCGGAGCCAGCATGCATGAGTGCATCTCCAGCCACGTTGGCCAGGCTGGTATCCAGATCAGCAATGCCTGCTGGGAGCTTTACTGTCTGGAACATGGCATCCAGCCTGATGGCCAGGTGCCCAGTGACAAGACCATTGGGGTAGGGCATGATTCCTTCAACACCTTCTTCAGTGAGATGGGTGCTGGCAAGCATGTGTCCAGGGCAGTGTTTGTAGACCTGGAGCCCACAGTCATTGATGAAGTTCGTACTGGCAACTACCGCCAGCCCTTCCACCCTGAGCAGCTAATCACCGGCAAGGAGGATGCTGCCAACAATTATGCTCGTGGGCACTACACCATCGACAAGGAGATCATTGACCTCATCCTGGACAGAATCCGCAAGCTGGCTGACCAGTGCACAGGTCTCCAGGGCTTCTTAGTTTTCCACAGCTTCGGTGGGGGCACCGGTTCCAGGTTCACATCCCTGCTGATGGAATGCCTCTCAGTTGATTATGGCAAGAAGTCCAAGCTGGAGTTCTCCATCTACCCTGCCCCCCATGCATCTACAGCTGTAGTTGAGCCCTACAACTCTATCCTCACCACCCACACCACCCTGGAGCACTCAGATTGTGCCTTCATGGTAGACAATGAGGCCATCTATGACATCTGTCGCAGGAAGCTCGATATCGAGCACCCAACCTCCACCAAACTTAGCCACCTGATTAGCCAGATCGTGTCCTCCATCACTGCTTCCCTCAGATTTGATGGTGCCCTGAATGTAGATCTGACAGAATTCCAGACCAACCTGGTGCCCTACCCCCGCATCCACTTCCCTC
>NW_022111373.1:76488849-76491284 GCF_000313985.2 Echinops telfairi | reverse complement strand
AGTGCAGCATCCAGTTTGTGGATTGGTGTCCCACTGGCTTCAAGGTTGGCATTAATTACCAGCCTCCCACTGTGGTCCCTGGTGGAGACCTGGCCAAGGTGCAGCAAGCTGTGTGCATGCTGAGCAACACCACAGCCACAGCTGAGGCCTGGGCTCACCTGGATCATAAGTTTGATCTGATGTGCACCAAGCGTGCCTTTGTCCACTGGTATGTGGGTGAGGGGAATGGAGGAAGGAGAGTTCTCTGAGGCCCGGGAGGACATGGCTGCCCTGGAGAAGGACTATGAGGAGGTTGGGGTAGATTCTGTTGAAGGCGAGGGTGAGGAGGAAGGTGAGGAGTACTGATTCCTTTGACCCTGCAGTATGGCAATACTCCAGCTTCTGTTAACTGACAAGACAAAGCTTTCTGGCTAGATTGTCTTCACTATCATCTCCGATCATGTCTTAATTTTCCATGTGTATCTATTATTTTTTCCATCATGTCTAAAAGTAAAAGTATTCTAAAAGAAAAAAAAATGCGGATTATAACTCAATGTAAAGAAAGGTGTTTACTTGTGTTTTGTTGACTATGCCAAGGCATTTGACTGTGTAGATCATAACAAACTATAAATAACCTTGAGAAGGATGTGGCTTCCAGAACACCTCATTGTGTTCATGCAGCAACTGAACATGGATCAAGAGACAGTTGAGCAAACAGAACAAGGGAATACTTCATGGTTTAACATCAAGAAGGTGTGCATCAGGATTATATCCTCTCACCATAATTATTCAATCTATGTGCTGAACCAATAATCAGAGAAGCTGGATTATATGAAGTAGAATGCAGGCTCAGGATTGGAGGAAGGTTTACCAACCTGCCATATACAGATAACATAACCTTGCTTGCTGAAAGGGAGGGGGACTTGAACAACTTGTTTCGGAAGATCAAGGATTACAACCTGCAATGTGGATTACAATTCAGTGTAAAGAAAATCAAACTTCTCACAACTGAATCAATAGATAACATAATGATAAATGGAGGGAAAAATGGAAATTTCAAGGATTTCATCTTGCTTTGATTCATAATCAATGTTCATAGAATCAGAAACCAAGAGATCAAATAATGCATTTTATTGGACAAATCTGCTGCCAAGACCTCTTGACCTCTTTAGAATGATGAAAAGCAGGGTTGTTACTTTGAGGACTAAAGTGGGCCTGACTCAAGCCATGGTATTTTTAATTGCCTCATGCTTGTGAAAGTTGGACACTGAATAAAGAAAATTGAAGAAGAATCAATGCATTGGATTGTGTTGCTGGTTAAGAATATTGAAAGTACCATGGACAGTCAAAAGGAAAGCAAATCTGTCTCGGAAGAAGTATGGCTAGAATGCTCCTTAGATGCAAGGATGGTGAGACTTTGTCTTACTTATATACTTTGAAGATGTTGTCAAGAGAGACCAGTCTCTGGAGAAGGACATCATGCTTAATAAAGTAGAGGACCTGAAAAAAAGAAGGAAGGCTCTCAAGGACATGAATTGATACAGTGGCTGCAACAATGAGCTCAAACACAGGAATATTTGTGAGGATGGTGCAGGGCTAGGCAGTGTTTTGTTCTGTTGTGCATATGACGCTATGGATCAGCACCGACTCCATGGCCCTTAACAACAATAAAAAACCTCCCAGTATCTGAAAGTACTGAATGCTGGGGAGGCCACAGAGCAAGAAGGACTTACAACAACTGTAGGAACCAATTTGGCAGAATTTCATGAAATTAAACATACATTTATCCCTTAAGATAGGAATTCCACTCCTAGCAAAATCCCTGTACTTCAGTAATAGGAAATATGTACAACAATGTTAATATCCACTGCTATTGAGTTGATTATGACTCATAGCAACCATATAGGACAGAGAAGAACTACTGCCTATGTGGGTTTCCAAGACTGTAAGTCTCTAAGGAAGTAGAAAACCTCATCTTTCTCCATGGAGTGGCAGGTGGTTTTTAATTGCTGACCTTGAGGTTACCATTCCAACACATAACCACTACAATAAAAATGGAATTCCAAACTCACCGCCATCCAGTAAATGCTGACTCATAAGACAGCGTAGAACTGCCCCTGTGGGTTTATGAGACTGTAGATCTTTAAGGGAGTAGAAAACCCTGTGTTTCCCCCGAAGCAGCTAGTTGTTTGGAACTGTGGAGCACAACCCAATGTATAACCACTATGCCACAACCACAAGAATACTATAAACCCAACCACCCTTCCAAGAGAAAATAGACCTAAATGTTTCTCAATAACAGACTAGAAAATTTGAGGCATTTTATACAATGAAGTGTCTTTTGGCTGAAAAAAGATATCAATATATCAACATGAATGAATTCTTAATGCCATTCTTATAGTCTTTTTAAAGATGCTAATGAATAATCACCTTAAGTGTTGAGGTTCTAGTGAATT
>NW_022111373.1:76480353-76488749 GCF_000313985.2 Echinops telfairi | reverse complement strand
AAGGAATACTGTGTGGTTTAAGTTCAGAAACCATATGTTGGCATTATTTTATGAACTCTCATCTGCGTGCATCAGTGGTTTCAGATTCCCTGCCAAGGATAATTAAAGAATTTAGCATTTTTATTTAGTTGGAAAATGAGTGTCAAAATACTAGCACACAAATTTCCAGTCTGTCAACAGTGCCTGTAAATTCAGTTCTTACTAATATGCTTTACTTCCTTCCTATCCTTAGAAAATGCACTTCCGGTTTCTCTGGAATGTGTTATTTTTACTATATCTGACACAGCTAAGATTCCCTTAAGCTTGAATTCAGTAACTCAAGAGTCCTTGGATGAAAACTAAGATTGTAAATGATAAAAACAAAACAAAAAAAACCAAGATTATTTTTTTATCACAGCCCTTTAGCAACATCTAGTGAGTATTTCAAGACAGGGCAGGACATTCAAACATTTTCCTACATAAAGCAACAGTTTAGAAGTCCAATCTAATTTATTTATTTTTTTAATATTAAATCTTTAAGACAGATATAATTTATCCTGTGAAGGCAAAATTGTGTGTGTGTGTGTGTGTGAACACTTAGGAAAAAGTATAGCTGGCATTTCCTCATTTAGCGTTTGATGGACATTATCATAAAGGGCCATATGGTAAGAGTATAATGGCAATATAAAGAGGTCTCAAACATAATATAAGAGCTTAGATAAAACAACATCTACTAGAAATGGAAGTTTCCAAGAACATCAGATGAGGGTATGAAAAGAGAGAGAACAGAAGAGGTAGAGAAGGAACACAGGAAGGAGATAAGGCCAAATCATAGAACTGGTCAATTTATAGAATTCATATTTTATCCTAAGATAACTGCAGTCAAGGCACTATTTTGTTAATCTCTGCATTCTTCAAAGTGTTTGAGGAACTGGCTAATTCTACATTTTTTGTCATTTTTCCTCAGACTTGTAGTGCTTTACTTCACTAGAAGTTCTGGTCCTAGGTGGGTGGGATGTGGTCAAAGAGGTGATGGGTGACAGTAAAGAAGCTCCCAGCTTCTGTCTGGAGGTGTTGGTATGATCAGAAACCATGACTACAATTCCTCCTGTCAACAGAATTTGAGTCCTAGCAAAGACACCACTCTCCCTAGAAAGCTGACACCATTCTTAAAAGGAATTTGTCTTCTGATGTTTGCAGCAAAAGAGGAGACTGGCATTCTCCAGTGACAGGAGGGAATAGCATCAGCATGAGGCACCCTGACCTTTTCACCTGGATGCCTTCTTAGCTCTATCACCCTAGAAACGTGATCTAACCTTTCTCTGCCTTAACTTCTCTACCAGTAAATTAGATAGGATTAATCAGCATAGATATTCATAATCAATTAATGGTTATTTATAGTTATGCCTTTAAATCCTAGCAAAACCCAAAGAGCTTAGATAAAAGTATTAGCATTCCAAGCATACCTAAACAACAAAGCTATCTGGGGCTATCAACAAGTATGTGAAAAGGTGCTCGATTAAGCAACACATGAGTTAAATAAATCCAGTTCAGCAATTTGGGAGCATTTTTTGTTCTAATTTGGCTTTAAAACAGAGAGCTAGAGATATTATTGAAGAATTCTTGAGTCACTATGGTAGATAGGCAGCAAATGTGAGCTGGGAAAAGAGAGGACTTGTCCTATCAGATATCAAAATGTATTTCAAAGCTTTAGTTATTAAAATATGATATACTGGATCAGGGATAGACAAATAGTTCAATGGGGCTGAATTGAGGGCCCCATAAGAATATCCATGTATGAATGAAAATACGTTGCAATGCAGATTAGGGAAAAGATGATATAGTTGAGAAATAGTACCAGAACAATTATTCATGTTAAAAATAAGTTTGGATCTATACCTATAATTATATACAAATATCACTTACAGGTACATCAAGGAATTAAATATAGAAAGCCAGATTTTAAAATACTTAAAAAATACAGAGAATATTTTTAACATACCCAGGTAGGCAAATCTTTCAGAAACAAGAGAAAAGAAAAGCAAAATTTATAGAGAAAAAGTTGACAAACTTTGCTGCATGTTGTTCTTTGAAAAGTAAATGAGGCAATACTCAAAGTGGGAGAATATATTTATGGAATAACTAGTGAAAATATCTAGTTATATAAATAATTTTTCTTAATAAGAAAAAAAATTTTAACTCAATAGAAAAAGTTCATTTCACAGAGCAAAAAATATGGTTGGTGGGGTAAACACCAAAAAAGATGCTCAATATCATTAGTAATCAGAAAATCGCAGTTGAAATTCCATTTTATATCCAGTTAGGTGGCCAACTAGACTCATAACTCAAATTCACTGCCATTGAGTTAATGCTGGCCAACTGGAAGAGATTCATATTTGTACCCATTCCAAAGAAAGGTAACCCAACAGAATATGGAAATTATCCAACAATTTCACTAGTATCACATGCAAATAATATTCTACTGAAGATAATTCCAAAACATTTGCAGCAGAACATTGACAGGAAGCTGCCAGAAATTCAAGTCAGATTCAGAAGAGGAGGTGGAATAAAAGATATCATTGGTAGCTATCAGATAGATAGTGGCTGAATGCTGAAAATACCAGAAAGATGTTTACTTGTGTTTTATTGGCTATGCAAAGGCATTCAATTGTTGGGATCATAATCAAGTATGGAAAGCATCGTGAAAAATAGAAATTTCAGAACACTTAATTATGATAATGCAGAACCTATATGTGTATCAGAAGGCAATCATTTAAACAGAACAAAGGAATACTGTGTGGTTTAAGTTCAGAAACCATGTGCATCCATTTGTATCCTTTCATCATATTTATTCAATCTATATGCTGAGCAAATAATATGAGAACTGGACTATATGAAGAAGAATGCACAACAGGGAGATAAGGCTGAGTCAAAACAATGGAATGGAAGGAGAACCTTGATGGAAAATCAAGCCAAGACCAGGGGAGAGGAGCGCCTACATTTTGAAGGAGTCACTGATGGTTCTGTTGGTCAGTAAGGTGGGTGATGGGGGAGAAATAGCTGCACATTGGGAAGGGATGCTAAACAATGATTGTAGGGAACTTAGGTGGACAATGAACCAGATTTTATGTTCCTAGGTAAATACTACGAATATGCTTCTACCCAACCCTGGGTGAACTACGCCCCGGACTAAGCACCATGGTGACCTTGGATGCTGACCTTGAGGGCAGCAGGGCTACACCCGAAGGACTTAACATAGAGGCCTGGCAGAATGAACTGAGCCCTGCCTCAAAGCTGCCTACATCCTTGAACTAAGGACTGGGCACTCGGATGGGAGAGGAAACAGTGAGTGGTTGTCCCATATCTGCGGAAGTGGCAGTCATTGGACCTTGGGGGAAAACCCCAGTTTGGTGGGTGTCCAATAGAAAGAGACCCAGAATCACCATATATTCAGTACCTTGATGCCTCCCTTGCAGAGCCATGACAGATTTTGAGCTGTTGGTTAGGGATTTGAACTTGGAAGGACTGATCCAGGAAGTTTCCCCCTGTACCTAGAGTAAGCAGAGGGCAATTGAATGAGCCATTGAGCTGTGTAGGGCAACAACTCATGGGTTGGGGCTCATGGTGGAACTGTATTTGCATAGACTCTTCATACCTACAGTGTCCAGAGTGATGTGTCATTGGTAAAAATGATGATGTTACAAGTGCAATTGCCTTATAACCCAGGGGATGATTGACAAGGTTTTACTTTACTGGGTTTTTATTTTCCTGCGTTTAGTTTGCTTATTTTTGTCTCTTTGTTTCTTTTGTTGTTTGCTAGTTGGTTTGTTGCTGTTGTAGGGGTAGCTGGTTTTAAGGGGTTTTGAATTTGTCACAATGACCGCCACAGTAAACCTGAGTCACACATATCCCAGAGATAAGCAGATGGATTATGGGGCCCCACTGAACTCTAGCCAGTTAGGTCTGGTAACATGGCTCTGTTAATACTCACCTGCATGATTACTGAAAATAAAGGTGTTACAACAAAATGTGCACAATTTGCACTTTAGCAAGTATTCCATATGATATTTATAACTGAGAAATGTATGAAACACTGGTCTAAGATTTTAAAAGTTGATGATAGCATATGGAATGTATATATATTTTAAATTCCAACCATTATTCAGGTCAAAGTGAACATTGCACCATTGCACCATTCACTTTATAGTTTGTGAAATTTTCAAATCTGATTCATTGCGTGATAGATAAAATAGCCATGATGAGGTTGTTTGTACTTGTATCCTCTTCCGGTGCCAGCCAATTGTGAAAGTCACCTTCTCCCAGTCACGTGAGATAGGAGCACCATAGCGCCAAAATGATATTAAGAGAAGTCTTCAGCTCAGCTCCCTCCTAGGAACATGGAGTGAGTGATGCTCCTCCATCCATTCAAATCCCTTTCAAATAGCACAGGAAGTCATCTGAGACCCTGCGTCTTTGCTGGAGGCTCTGGGACCACTGGCTGGCATTGCCAGTCCCTGTGTGTGGTTTTGCCTTAGATTTCGGAGGCCTGCTCAAGCTCCTGGTGTTGACTGCACACATTTTCCTGCCTCACGGGTGTACATGTCCTCTATCTTTGACGCTCCCAACCCACCCTGCACCTTACTTACATTTCACAGATTTGAAAGTGGCCTTGAGATTCAAGTGGCACAGATCTGTTTTCCTTTTTCCACTTTTCCACAAATCCTAGGAAACGGGAAGGCCAGCACATATCCTGTTGACTTCAGAATTGCATCTTCCCACAAAGGCCCAATTTTTTTCAGACCACATTCTGGCACCTCGATTCCATAGGCTGAAGATTAATTCTTTTTCCATGAAGTTTCTTCAGTCTCTTAGCCTCTAAGCCCTCTGCTCCTCTTATCTAGGGCTTGCTTGTGGGTTTAAGTAGGATGAATGCAGCTTACGTTTTCACGCTTACATGGAGTTTCCTGGTACAATGGAGTATTTTGAAGAAATTGATGCAGGAGTGTAGATTTTGTTTGTTTCAAAGCTATCAAATTGCTGAATTGTAGAAAATTGCTGATGATATATTTCTGGGCTGTTCCAAAATACAGTAACTGCCATCTGATTTTACAGCCGAGAAAAGAGGATAAAAAGGAATTGGCTAACCCAATTGGGTGGTGAAGAGGAATTTCTTATATATACTGTACTTGTCAGAAGAGATACTAAAATCCCAGGGCTGGGACAAATATTAATATCAACATTTAATACCAGTTGTTCCAGAACTTGGTCAAAACTAACCAAAGACTACCACTCAGGTGATATCTGAGGTAGCAATTGATCAACTGAACTTGTTGAATTCCATTCTTCTCTTCAATATTGCTTTTGGGGAAAAAAGTCCTACACATACTTTCTATCACTATTAACACCAAGAAAAGTGTATGATACTTGAGTGTATTGCTCACTCTTGAAACTATATTATTAATGGAGTTTAAATGACTAATCCCTGGGAGAGTATCCTGTTTTACCCCTTCATCTCCAATCACCTTAGAGAAATTCTGAAAGGTCATTTTAGCTCCAGAGTTCCCCAGAGGATTGCCTGTATGTATTACTCTGTTGTAGAGAGAGAGTCACTGGAAGTCAGAACCCACTCAATGGCACTTAACAACCACTACAACAACATGGAATAAATCTTTGCTCAAATCTCTCATATTCTCCTGCTGCATAATCCTGCTTCATCTTCCCCTCCTGCCCTCCAAAGTATCATTTAAACGTCTCTCTCTTAAACATCCTGCACCCTAAACTCTACTACAGGGTCGGCTTCCAGAGGAGCACACCCAGCAGCAAGGAGGCATTGGATTTCCTACCAGCACAATAGAGGAGGACGAGGAATAAAATCCACGTGAGTAAGGACCCATGTGGGTAGGATCCAGACTGGACCAAAAAACATGTTTTCACTTAGATAAGAGAGACGAAGAGGATATGAAGGGTTCCACGAGAGTGAACATGCAGGATTTGATCCAGTCAGAGGCTTTCCTAGGGAGATATCAAATGAGGGTTTCCCAACTTGCCAAATTAACACCCTTATTTTAGCCACATGAGAATTCAGGTTTCCCAACTTTTTGTGTCATCTAAAGAATGCATTCTCATGGTGCTTATTTTCTGAGATTGTCATATTGTATTTTAAGAAATTACTTAAAACAGGGTTCTTCTGAAGTTCTGCAAGAAAGTGTTTCTAAATTTTATTGTAGTAATAGACAACATAACTTTTAAAGTATGTATGTATGTATTGATTTATCTGCTAAGGATTATCTATATAAACCTCAGCAGATAAATCAATACAATACAATATATAATATATATATGTATATTTAGAGAGAGAGAGAGTCAGTTGAAACCTGCCCAATCCTGCCCAATCCTCATAATTGTTCCTATGCCTGAGATCATTGTTGCAGCCACTGTGTCAATCCATCTAGTTGAGGACCTCCCTCTTTTGCACCGTCCCTCTACTTTACCAAACATGATGGGCTTGAGCATAGAACATGTGTGATGATGGTGCAGGACCAGGCAGTGTTTTGTTCTGTGTGCTCTATGAGTCTGATCTGATTTCATACCTAACAATAACACAATAACAGCATGATTTTTTAACAATACTTTTTATTAACCCTGGTATATGTATGTATGTATATGCATACAAGGTATTGTTTTCCTTCCACCACTATTCCAATCTTCCCAGTTTCCATTCTCCCAGAAATATAGTTAGTAGCTGTTTTTAGTGTATACTTCCAAAGTTTCTTTAGAGGATAATATGTGCTATATTCCTCCATGTTTTATGCAAAATATAGCACAGAATATACACTTGTGCAAATGTATCAAATTCATTTAAGTAGCTCCCCTATGAACTAAACCAAAAGGAAGAACATGCTCAGCATATCTTACACTGAAAGAACTCAAGAAAAAATTCAAGATTTGAGTTGTAATATTAAGATTCTATGGGCAAAATATTGAATGAGGCAGGAAGTATCAAAAGAATGGAAAGAATATTGAGTCATTGTTCCAAAAAGAACTAGTGGACATTCCACCATTTCAGGAGGTGGCATATGAGCAAGAACCAGTGGTGCTGAAAGAAGTTCAAGCTGCATGAAAGAATTAGCCAAAAATAATAAATTGATGGAATATCAATCGAAATGTTTCAATAAGCTGATGAAGAACTGGAAGCACTCCTTTGTCCTTGCTAGGAAATTTGGAAGACAGCTACTTGGCCAACTGATTGTAAGACATCCATATTTGTTCCCATTCCAAAGAAAGGTAATTCACCATAATGCTCAAACTGTAGAACAATATCATTAATATCATAGCAAGTAAAATGTTGCTGAAGATCAACAACAGTTGAAGCAGTATATCAACGGGGAGCTATCAGAGATTTAGGCTGGATTCAGAAGAGGAATGTGGTACAAAAGACATCATTACTGATGTTAGATGGGTCTTGACTGGAAGCAGAGAATATCAGAAAAATATTTACTTGTGTTTTACTGACTATGCCAAGATATTTGACTGTGTGCATCATAAAAGACTAGGAATGGCCTTGAGAAGAATGGGAATTCCAGAATAGTTGATTGTGCTCCTGTGAAACTTTTACAGAGATCAAGAGGCAGCTGTGTCAACAGAACAAGAGAATACTGCATGGTTTAAAATCAGCAAACGCGTACTTCACATTTATATCTTCTTACCTTACTTATTCCATCTGCACCTGAGGAAATAATCAGAGAAGCTGGATTACATAACGAAGCATGTAGCATCAGGATTATTAGCTTATTAGCACCTGCAATAGTGATATAGCATGTTGATGAAACAATCTTGCTTGCTGAAAATGAGGTGTACTTGATACACCTGCTGATAAAAAATCCAGAATTGTAACCTCAGTATGGATTACAACTCAATGTAAGGAAGACCAAAATCCTCACAACTGGACCAGTAGGTAACTCATGATCAAAGAAGAAAAGATTGAAGTTCTTAAAGACTTTGTCTTGCTTGGATCCATCCATAATCAATGTCCTTGGAAGGCATTCAAGAGGTCAAAAGACACATTGCATTGGGTAAGTCTGCTGCACAAGACCTCCTCTAAATGTTGAAAAGCAAGGATGCTATTTTGAGGACTAACATGTGACTAAGTTATGCCTGAACCAACCCATGTTATTTTCAGTTGCCTCATATGCATGTGGTAGTTGGACATTGAATAAGGAGGATCAAAAAAGAATATATGCATTTAAATTTTGGTGCTGGAGAAGAATATTGAAGATACCATGGGTCGGTAAAAGGACAGGGATCTTCATGTGACCTCCTCCTTGGGGGATAGACAGCAGAGGGGTGGGGGAGGGGAGACGTCGGACAGGGCAAGATATGACAAAATAATAATTTATAAATTATCAAGGGTTCATGAG
>NW_022111373.1:76477673-76478829 GCF_000313985.2 Echinops telfairi | reverse complement strand
ACTGGAAAACAGTCATGAATTATATGTCTCATGGGGAAATGCCACAAATTAGTGATAGAGTTGGAGAAATGGCCAATATTTAGCTAGTTAATAAAATACAGAATTGTTTTTCCTAGAAACAGCTATGAGATAAAGGAAGACACAGAGAAAGGAATCTTTGTTCCACCATCAGAAGTGAATGGTGTGAGAAAATGTGAGAGTTCTTGTAAAACCATGCCTGGTGTTCTTAGATATTAGCAGCTCCAGGCATGCTAAAACACTGCAAATGTGAATGTACCAGGCCAGGAGAGCAGGGTTTAATTTATCAAGGGAGGTGAGGGGTTAGTGGAAGAAGGGGTCTACAATCTATGCTCATCTCTGATCTACAGTTTTGATCTCAAGGCCGGGAAAGGGATGATTAGAAATAAATGTTTAAGGCATAATATTAAAAAGTAAATACACAAATAATCCATCCATTGAAATGTTGATGAGATCCAAGGTGTGCTGAGGCATGTGATGGGGTTACCACAAAGATTAGTTCAGTATACCTTTATAAGTCATCAAAAATAAATGGAATATATGGATTGGGATAACAGTTGTATGAGCCCCTAATAAAATGTTTATAAAAAAAAAAAAAAAAAAAAATAAATGGAATAAGTAAAAGTCAATGTCCTAGGCATTTGTGAGCTGAAATGAAATGGTATTGGCCATTTTGTACAGACAGTCATATAGTCTACTATGCTAGAAGTGATAAATTGAAAAGGAATAATGTTATATTCATCATCAAGTAGAGCATTTCAAACTCTATAACTATTATTCAAATTTATACACCAATTACAAATGCCATAGTAGAAGAAACTGAACATTTTTACCATCTCCTGCATTTAAAAATTGATCAAGCATGCAATAAAAATGCATTAATATTCATTGGTGATTGGAATGCTAACACTGGAAACAAAAAAGGATCACCATTCTCAGTCTTTTAAAACATTTTTATGGATATGGACGGCTGGTGCCTTGTTCTTTTTTAAATTAGCATTTTTAATTAGCATTTTAAAGGTAGATTATGAAGGAGGAAGTTTACAAAACCCCACTCAATGCTTGACTTTAAAAAATCTCCTTTAAAGTACTCCCTCAACACAAGAATACTTTCTTCTAGTAAATTGGCATTCTATGA
>NW_022111373.1:76474978-76476596 GCF_000313985.2 Echinops telfairi | reverse complement strand
AAAAAAAAAATTCAAAAAAAAAAATCTCCTTTAAACTCCATACAATTTGTATATAATGCATAATATGCAACCAGGAACTGCCCTTTATCTGCTGACTAGTTATTGACAGACTCTCCCATAGATCTTGGCCTTGGTGATTGTGAGATCTTTCACTACTTGGTGAAAGGAATTTCAGAAAAGTGGTAGGAATGAAATCCAAAGTGTAACTGATTTATCCACATGTCAGCTATCTCCAGAAAACTAAAGATTTCATAAAGAAAACAACCCACTTACCATAGCAAGTTAATTACAGAACAAAAACACAAACGCACAATCAGAGTCAATTCTGACTCATAGCAACCCTATGTAGGGTTTCCAAGGCTGTCAATCTTTATGAAAGCAGACAAGCTCATAATTCTCCTGAGGAGCAGCTGGTGGATTTAAACTGCTAATCTTGCCAGTAGGCCTGACAGTGTCACCAGGGCTCCACAAAGCTTTACTTAGTGTCTTAGGCTGGGTTCTCCAGAGAAGTAAAACGAGTGATGTGTATATATGCATATATAGATATTTATATCAAAAAGAAGGCTCACACAGTTGTAGAAGCAGGAAATGAGTTCAAGGTCAGCAGGTCAGATGTGTGCCTGTAGAGGCAAATGAATCCAAAGTTGTCAGGTCAGATGGCAGGCCACTGATGGTTCCCAAGGTCCGAACCATCCGAACCATTTCATTCTAGTTCCAAATAATATGGTAGACCATTGACCCAAGGATAATGAACCAAGTGTATATCTGAGACCCAGCAAAAAGCTAGCAAGTTGTCTTACAGCATCCTCTTATATAGGAAGCAGGCCATGCATGAGATAAAATTGATTGCATCAGGGTTATGACCCAAGTAAGAATGCTGCATTCCATCCTATTATCATGGTGAACAGCTGATTAGCTATGATTACCTTGTTAAGTCAGTTAATTGGGGATTGCCAGGTGTTAACTGCCAAATCAGTGAAAATCTTGGCCAAGCCAAGTAACAGAAAACTATCACAATTAACCAAAAGCCAAACTCCCTGCCATCAAGTCAATTCTGACTCATAGCAATTCTATATGGAGCCTTCGTGGTTACTGTTGTAGTAGCTACACTTTGGGCTGCTAATCTGAAGGTCAGCAGTTTGAAACACCAGACACTCCAAAGGAGAAAGATGAGGCTTTCTACTCCTGAGCAGAGTTACGGTCTCAGAAACCCACAGAGGGAGTTCTCCCCTGTCCTGTAGCATTACTTTGGAAGTACATATCACAGTTAGAAATATAAATTTTACTGAATATTTCATAGGGGAGACAGATGAAGGCATTTACATTGCATAGCTCACAGAATTTTTCTAGAAAAATCTTCACTGGACATCGAAATTTGCATTCCAACGCTTAGTCCCCAACCCGCCCCCCCACCTTATTTAACGCTTTATCAAATCTTCATCATTCCTTCCAGCTATCATGAATGCTGTCTTTAATTTGAGACCAGCTTTCTTTTTTTATTTTTATTTTTTTGTTTTAAATCATTTATTAGAGGCTGTTACAGATTTTATAACAATCCATACATCCATCCATTGTGTCAAGCATATTTGTTTATATGTTGCCATCATCATTTTTGAAA
>NW_022111373.1:76466242-76468077 GCF_000313985.2 Echinops telfairi | reverse complement strand
AATTCAGGTATATCCCTAGATATTTCAGTTTGGCTTAGTTATTTTGAAGGGTGCAGCCTTTTTGATCTCTTCTGTGATCTTGTCCAAGTGTATAACAGTTTGATAGACTTCTGTTTGTTGATTCTGTATCTTGCAACTCTGCCATGTCTTCCAAGTTGCTGAATTCATTAGAGTAGAGGCCTTCATAGTATTGTGTAATTTTCCTTTTGATTTCATTAGGGGTCATTGGAATGTCCCCTGCTGCATCCCTCATCCTTGCTAATGAAATTTGTTCCTTCCTTTCTTTGGTTAGGTTTGCCAGCGGGAAAGACCACTTTTCTGGAGAATTACAAATGAAAGTTCCATCCAAATTCCTTAAAAGGCAAGTAAGGAGTATATAGACCACCTTTCTGGAGAAATACAAATGAAAGTTCCATCCAAATTCCTTAAAAGGCAAGTAAGGAGTATATACATATATAATTTTTTCTTCCCTTAAACATCCTTGATAGACTGATTATTTATGTAATACAAAATATCACTTTAGGCTCTCTCCCATCCTTGCTTCCGAGATGATAAAGAAAAGGTGTAACAACGGCCGTGACAAGAAAGGCCGCGGTCATGTGCAGCCCATTCACTGCACGAACTGCACCCGCTGCGTGCCCAAAGACAAGGCCATTAAGAAGTTCGTCATAAGAAACATAGCGGAGGCCGCGGCCGTCAGAGACATTTCCGAAGCGAGTGTTTTCGACACATATGTGCTTCCCAAGCTGTACGTGAAGCTGCATTACTGTGTGAGTTGTGCCACTCACAGCAAGGTGGTTAGGAACCGGTCACGTGAAGCCCGGAAGGACCGAAACCCCCAACGTCGATTTAGACCTGCAGGTGCTGCCCTACGACCTCCTCCAAAGCCTATGTAAAGATTAGAAGCTGAAGATAAACAAACCTGAAAGGAAATAAAATGGAACTTGTTCTTTTAAAATATATATGTGTGTGTGTGTGTGTGTGTGTCACTTTATTCTTCATAATAAAGAAACACCTGGCACCTCGTATGAAAACATACTTCAAGAACAGGTAGCAAAACAAAGCAAAATATAATCCCATCTCGCAACTGCCATAAGGGTAACCCAAAAGTATTGCTACAAATTTGTAAAACCTTTATTAAACAATAATTTCAAAATGTAAAGCCCTTGTTTATTGTCATATCCCCTCCGCTTATGTCTATACACGTTTGAAATCCCATCCCTCTGTCCCCTGGAAAATTCTGTGCTCTTCATTTTACACCATGGTAGTTATGGCATCCTCAAGGGATTCAATTTGTGTTTCATTTAAATGTTCTTTAAGTTTGGAGGAAAGAACAAAGTCAGGAGGGGAAAGGGCTGTCGCTTGGTGGGGTAAGGTTTCCTAATTAAACTCTTGTAGCACAAACCTTGCTACCCACAAAGAATGAGCAGGTTCATTGATGTGATGGGGGAAAAAATTCCTCAGCACCTTTCTAGTCTTTTTTGCATGAATGCAGTTATCCATTTTCTTAAAACTTCTTTCTAATAAACTCCATGATTGTCCCATATCCTTCAAGAATCTATCAAAACCTGTCAAGGACCCCTCAGGGATACAGAACCATAGGCCTTCATCTCTAATGAGCATAGATGAAAAAATTCTCAACAAAATATTGGCCAATAAAATCCGACAACATATCCAAAAAAAGTAATGCATCATGACCAAATAGTATTCATAACAGGGGTGCAGGTATGGTTCAACATTCAAAAAACAATGAATGTAATCCACCATATTACAAGAAAAGGAACAAGAACCACATGGTCATATCAATTGAGGCAGAAAAAGCATTTGATAATATG
>NW_022111373.1:76464147-76465131 GCF_000313985.2 Echinops telfairi | reverse complement strand
GGCAGCACTGGGTTGGGATGTTTTCTTGATGTGCACTTACCCTTTATATAAAACTCTCTCTTATACATGAGTTTCTGTGGATTTGTTTCTCTCAAGTACCCAGACTCACACAACACATTATAAACCTATGCATGTATGAACTGGAACCCAAGTAGCAATCTTATTTTCACTTACCCTCGGATGCACACATCCCACTGTTAATGCTATTAAAGCTATTTTGAAATGTAATAGGAAACGCCTTTCCTCTCTTCTATACCATACAAATAAATGTTGCTTAATTATATATATTAGCATGGAAATGTGTGTTTCTTTTGATTTAGAGCTGTAACATAGCAGGAATAAATAATAACCTTGATGAGTATTTACGAAACGCCAAATAATAATGTCATACACTGTAAACCCACCAGGGGAAAAATAAGCGATGCTTAAGGATCTTGTGTTTTCTTTTTTAAATTCACAGATTAGGAATTTCCTAATATAATCCCATGCTTGCGTGGAATTAGGGTTACATAAAAAGACAGTATTATTTTAAGTGGAACAAAGAAGAGATAGGTTGGATTAGTTGAAAGTCCTCTGTTGCTTTGGGGTATTATTGCTTCTCTTTGTTTTACCACTTTACCCTTTTTCAAATCCAAAATAAATAAATGTGTTTCCTTTATGATTTGATTTTGCAATTTCTATTGTCTGAACTTGTACAACAATAAGGAAGTCTTGAGTAACCTGGCCATCAATGAAGTGTCATCAACTCAATGGCAATGAGTTTGTTTTGCTTTCTAGTCTCTCCTGCTTACATGTCCAACGTACATGAGAAGAAGTTTCCCCAGCCTTGCTTCTAAAGAGCATGCTGGCTGTAATTCTTCCAAGACAGATTGGTTTGTTCTTTTGGAAGTCCATGGTACTTTCGATCTTCAGCAGAACCATAATTCCAATACATTGATTCTTCTTTAGTCCTCTTTACTCAATGTCCAACTGTTCCGTTTAGAG
>NW_022111373.1:76461089-76462049 GCF_000313985.2 Echinops telfairi | reverse complement strand
GGTCAATGAAGAGCAAGAAGACCATCGTGAAATGATTGGTGCAGTAACCAAAACAGTGAGTTGAAATAAAAATTATGAGGAAATCACAGGTTCATTGTACTGTACATAACACCATGAGCTGGAACCAATTCAATGACAACTAATATAAACAAATTCAACAAATATAATTTATGTAACCTTTGCATATTTTTCTCCTTGGTGCATTTAATATTATTTTGCACATGGATTTCCAGAATTTGATGTAGCTACATGTTATATATATTTATGAATGAATAGTATTCTGTTGTGTTGATATACAGCTATCTATTTAACCTTAATATCCCAGTTGTTGGATATTAATAACATCTTATAGTACCTGCCAATATACAGACTGGCATATGCTGCTGGTGTTGTTAGGTGCCCTTGATTCAGTGCTGACTCATAGCAGCTCTATCTACAACAGAATGAAACATGGTCTGGCACCATCCTTGCAATTGTTATGATGTATGAGCCCATTGTTCTGGCTACTATGTCAATCTAGTTTCTTGAGAGCCTTCCTCTTTTTCACTGATCATCTACTTTACCAGCATGATGTTATTCTCCAGGGAACCAGTCCCTCTTAATAATATATCCAAAATATATAACATGAAGTCTTGCCATTCTTGCTTCTAAGGAGCATTCTGGCTGTACTACTTCCAATACAGATAGATTCATTCTATTGCTAGGCCACAGTGCATTCAATATTCTTCACCAACACCATAATTAAAATGCATCGATTCTTCTTTGGTCTTACTTATTCATTGTCCAAATTTCTGATGCTTATGAAGTGATTGAAAATACCATGACTTCCGAGGCCTGGAGGGTGAAGGAAATGTGGGGTAGAAAGGGGTAATCGATTATAAGAATCTAAGTATTGCCTCCTCCCTGGGGGAGGGACAGCAGAGAAGAGGGCAGGGGGAGACGTCGGACAGTGTAACTTAT
>NW_022111373.1:76451268-76452492 GCF_000313985.2 Echinops telfairi | reverse complement strand
CGTTCATTTCTTGTATTATATATTTATCTGTATATGATTTAACAGTTCATTTCTTGTTATATATCTAATTATCTTTATAAATAAATATATTGTCAGCAATTTGGTTTTATCTCTCTAGAGAACCCTGTCTAACACAGATGGCAAGACTTCATCTAACATACTTTGAACAAGTTGTCAGGAGAGATCAGTCCCTGGAAAAGGACATCATGTTTAGTAAAGTGGAGGGGCAGGGAAGGAAAGGTAGTCCCTCAGACAGATAGATTGACCTAGTGGCTGCAACAATGGGCTTGGGAAGAGGAACAATTGTGAGAAAGGTAAAGGTCGAAGCAGTGTTTTACTCGGTCATGCATAGGAACAGACTCGATGGCACCTAACATCAACAACTGTCTGTGATAGGATACTATCTGTATGCCTACAAGACACCTACAACTATTATTCAAATATATACGCCAACCACTGAACACAGTGATAAAGAAATGGAAAAATTCTACCAACTTAAAAAAACCCAGTTTTATTAGCATATAATTTACCTATCATACAATTCCATAGGTCAAGAGTTGTACAATCATTACCACAATTATAGAACATTTTCTTCTTTCTTGTATTCATTTTTATTAGCTCCCCTTTCCCCCCAAACTTTATCCATATCCCCAAGAAATCATTAATCCAGTTGCTGTCTCTATAGATTTACCTATCCTAGATTTCATATACAGAAAAACATATCAAGCAAGACAAAACAAAACAATGTTAAAATAAGACAGAAAAACCTCAATTAAAAAGAAAGCAGACAATATTAAATACTATAACAAATTTCTGATAGCCAGACACCATGTAGTGTCTTCGCCACGATATTCTATAGTACCCATATCTTCAGTCATCTCTTCATGAGGGCAAGTATCAAGTAGGGCCAGGTCAGCACAACTAATTGTGCTTAGATTGGGGCTAGAATTAAGTGTGAACCCCAAATCCATCTATATTTCTATGGTTTACACATGTCTCTGATTCACCTTAGAGCCATCATTTTCTTTTTATGTTAGAGAGCATTATAAATTATACCCATGGGATATAAGGTAACTCTACTGATAGTGTCATTAATTTAGCCAATGTTTACTTGCATCTTTAGGCCAAAATTGATCAAACATCCAATCATGATGCACTGGTGTTATTGGTGATTGGAATGTGTAAGTTGGAAACAAGGATGAAGGTACATCAGTTGGAAAATAC
>NW_022111373.1:76444581-76447341 GCF_000313985.2 Echinops telfairi | reverse complement strand
AATTTCTGGATCCTTATTTTTCACAATTGTCTTCAGTGCTGCTTAGACTTCTTCCTTAAATATCACTGGTTCTTGATCATATGCTATCTCTTGAAATAATTAAATGTTGACCAGTTCTTTTTGGTACAGTAACTCTGTGTATTCTTTCCATCTTCTTTTGATGCTTTCTGCATCATTCAATATTTTGCCTATAAACTCAAACCAAACTCACTGCCATCAAGTTGATTCCTACTCATAACAACCCTATAGGGCAGAGTAGAACTGCCCCTGTGGCTTTTGAAGACTATAACACTTTATGGGAGCATAAAGCCTTATCTTTCTCCCTCAAAGTGGTTGGTGGTTTTGAACTACTAACCTTGCCATTAGTAACCTTAGAATCCTTCAGTAGTTAAAGTCAAGGCTTGAGTGTTTTTTCTTAACTTCTTTCAGCTTGATATATACTGAGCATGTTCTTCTTTGTGGCTTTCTAAATCTAGGTCTTTTTACATATTTCATTATAATACTTTTCTTCATCTTTTTGAATTGCCCTTTGAGATTTTCTGCTGCGCTCTTTAATGTCATCATTTCTTCCATATGCTTAAGTTACTCTAAGTTCAAGAGCAAGTTTCAGTCTCTTCTGACATTCACTTCAATCTTTTTATCCCTGTTTTTTTTTAAATTAATAAATCATTCCATTTGGGGGCTCTTCCAGCTCTTATAACAATCCATACATCATTTGCATCAAATACATTTGTACATATGTTTTCCCTACCACCACCCTCTCTGTCCAATCATTGTGAACTCTTGATAAATAATAAATAATTGTTATTTTCATCTCTTACACCATCCACTGCTTCCCTTCTTCCATGTTTCTGTTGTTCAACCCTCTGGGGGTGGGGTGCTAGATGTTGATCATTGTGATCGGCTCCCCCTTCTCTCCCCACCTTCCCCCTACCCTCATGGTATCACTACTCCCATTAACTGTTCCTGAGGAGTTTATCTGACCTAGATTCCGTGTGTTGAGAGCTCTTATCTGTACCAAGGTACATGCTCTGGTCTGGCTGGATTTGTAAGGTAGAACTGGGTCTTGATAGTCCGAGTGTGGGGTGTAAGGAAGCATTAAAGAACTAGAGGAATGTTGTGTGTTTCATTTGTGCTATACTACACCCTAGCTGACTCATCCCTTCCTGTGACCCTTCTGTGAGGAGATGTCCAATTGTCTACAGATGGCTTTGGGTTTCCACTCTGACCCTCCTCTTCGAATCAATATGATTGCTTGTTTTGGATCTTCTGATGCCTGATACTTGATCCCGTCGACACTTCATGATCACAGAGGCTGGTGTGCTCCTTGTATGTGGGCTTTGTTGCTTCCCTGCTTGATGGCCGCTTTTCTAACTTCAAACCTTTAAAATCCCAGATGTTATATCTTCTAATAGCTGGGCACCATCAACTTTCTTTACCATGTTTGCTTATGCACCCCTTTTGATTTCAGCAATCCTGTTGGGAAGGTGAGCATGACAGAATGCCAGCTTATTAGAACAAAGAGTTCTTGCATTGAGGGAGGGCTTAAGTAGAGGCCAAATGTCTGTCTGCTACTTTAATACTTAACATTGTACATAGATGTATATCCCTGTTGTTAGGTATTAATATATTTACATATATACATGCCTATATTTCAGTTCAGCAAGTATAATTTTGCTGAAGATCATTCAACAATGGTTGTATCACCACATTTACAGTGTCAGAGATTCAGGCTGGATTCAAAAGAGGTTGTGGAACAAGGTATATCATTGCTGATATCAGATGGATCTTGGATGGAAGCAGAGAATACCAGAAAGATGTTTACCTGTGTTTTAATGGATATGAAAAGGCAGTGGACTATGTGAATCATAGCAAATTATAGTTAACAATGGGAAGATTGGGAATTCCAGAACACTTTGTTGTGCTATGTAGAACCTGTCTGTGGAACATAAGGCATTCATTTGAACAGAACAATACATGGTTTAAAATCAGGAAAGTTGTATATCAAGGATGAATCCTATACCATACTATATGCTGAGCAAATGATCAAGAAGCTGGACTAGAAGAAGAAAACGTGGCATCAAAATTGGAGGAAAGCTTATTAACAACCAGCAATCTGCAGATGACAAAACCTTGCTACATGAAAGTGAGGAGGATTTAAAGTACTTGCTGCTGAAAATGAAAAACTGCAATCCTTCAGTATGGATGCAGTTATTCAAGGTAAAGAAAACAAAAATCCTCACAACTGGACCCATGGACAACATCATGACAAATGAAGAAAAATTTGAAGTTGTTAAGGATTTCTTTCTTTTTTTAAGGATCCAAAATCAATGCTCATGGACAGAGCAGTCAAGAAATCAAATGACAGACACATTGCCTTGGGCAGATCTGCTGCACAAGAACTTTTAAAGTGTTGTGTTGAAGAGCAAAACTGTCACTTTGCCTGACCCACCCATGGTATATTTAATTGCCTCATACACAGGTGAAAGGTGGACAATGATTGAGGAAGGTCACAAAAGATTTGATGCATTTGAATTATGGTGTTGGTGAATAATATCAAAAGTACATGAACTGACAGAAGAACAAACAAATTTGTCTTGGAAAAAGTCCAACCAGAATGCTCCTTAGAAGCAAGGATGTCCCTGGCCCACCAGGCCTTGAGGACGATGACCCCAAATAGAGCAGCCAGTCCACAGAGAGGACCACATGGCCAGCCCCACTATGAGACGTGATGCCCCTCACTGACCCATGGCCCCACGG
>NW_022111373.1:76429971-76442775 GCF_000313985.2 Echinops telfairi | reverse complement strand
AAAAAAAATTTTTTTAATTAAAAAAAAAAAAAAAAGAAGCAAGGATGTCAATACTTTGTCTTTCATACTTTGGATATATTATCGGAAACGACATGTCCCTGGCAGAGAACATCATACTTGGTGAAGTAGAGGGTCAGGGAAGAAGAAGAAGACTCTGAGGGAAATGGAGTAACACAACAGTTGTAATAATGAGCTGTCGCCTAACACCACCTGTAAGGATGAATAGGACCACTCGATGGTTTGCTCTCCTGTTGCACATAAGCTTGCTATGAGCTAGAACCAACTCTTTGGCACCCAACAATAATTTTTCACTCTTTTGGAACAAAACACCTTTCTCTCCAAGTGTTGCGTTTCCTCCTTCTCTGCGAAATAACATTTTCGTTACCCTCTCTGCTCCAAAGGGTAGGTTTTTCCAACTTCCCACTTTTTTTTTCTCTTACCAGCTTTCTCTCTTTCACTCTTACTCCGTTTAATTAAATTTATTTTCTTTTGTTTTACTATGAAAACAATCAATAATCTTTGTGAAAAATATTCGAATTACAGAAACACAAAGAAGCATATTTTTCTAAAAACTAACAAAACAAAATTGGTCCTCTGACTACTCAAAGTCCCCCCCACATGATATTTTGACTACTTCCCCTGGTCTCTTTTGCTTCTCAGTAGCAGCGTTTTAACTTCACCACTCACAGGCATCTCTTGCATACCTTCATCTTGCATATCTTCAATGCCTGAAACCTCTCAACTTTCCAAAATATCTACATTAAAAGGGCTAAGAACTTGGAAATGAAATTGTGTTAAAAATATGCAATAAAATTCACGGTTTTTCAGATTGCTTTTTCTTCCATTAAAAAAAAAATCATGAACATTTCACAACACACAGAAAAGTTGATAGAGTAGCAGTGTAGACCTACTACCCACCTGCAATCACTGGTAGCAATCTGACATTTGGCCTTAGCTACTCAGCCAATAGCTGCTCCAGGACAGAACAATGAGGCGCCCACACAAAGGCAGTTTTACTCGGCCTGCAGCATCTCTATGAATTGGACTCGACTCAATGGCAGCGAGTTTGATTGTTTTGGTTTTTATCTATAAGCATTTCCTCTTACCATTTTTTTTTGTTGCATTTTTGCTTTGGAACCATTTGAATATAAGAAGATATCTTGGTGCTTTAATAGCATGTATCACCTGAAAATAAGGCTTTCTCCTGCGTAGCCAATTAGATACGGTAGTTCTGTAACATCATGGTTCCATAACACCTAATCCATACTCAAATTTTCAGACTTATCCAAAGAAGGTCTTTGTTGGCTCTTTTGTTTTTGTTTTGAACTAAGATTCACTCTACGGCTTTGTGTTTGGCTATCTCTTTAATCTCTTAATCACGAGCAGCCTCTCCTTTTTTCAGCTTTCCTTTTTAAAATCAGACCATATTGTAAGGCTGTTCCTTTAACTGACCTTTCTACCCTCTGGTACTGGTGCAACTCATTTTCATTTGTATGACTGAAGTAGCCTCCTCACTCAAATCTTGACTCCAATCTCCCCAGTACTTATTACTGACAACCCAGTACTTATTATTGACAAGATTATTTTCCTAGAACCTTTTATCACATTGATTTTTCAAGAATGTGAGCCAACAAAATCCCTTTTTAGGCTAGCCATATTGAGTTGGGTTTCCCATCCATTTCAACCCCTCTCATACATCTTTGCATAATGTGACCATAATCACTGATACTTAGTGCTTTTTTAAGCACACCAGCATGTGGGATTCAAGTATTGTAAACAATAAAATCCAAACCCAGAGGAAGGAATGGTACCAATGCCTAAATTCTAAGCACCCAGTTTTCAGAACACTATGGATGAGTGGAAGCCCAAAATCCATTTGCAGGGTCCCTATGAGAACTGAGTCCCTGATGAATCCGTACTGCCCACAGACTAGGAATGTGAACAGCCCTAATGTCAACGAGCGCTGGAAAGAAATTCTTAGCAGTTGTACTTAGACTGGGATATAACACCAGCATTAGAGTTCCCTTTGAACACACTTTCAATCGATCCTACATTTTTAATATCATTTGCTTTTTTTTAGATTGAAGTCTTTTACTGTTTTATATGATCATTTTTACTGAGTCCTCCCCTCCTCCTTTTTTTGTACTTTGTTTTTGTTTCATAGGTTTTTCTATAAAGAGAAGCCAGGATTTATGAAGACAGTAACTGAAATAATAATTACCAAGGGGCAAGGAAGGGGAGGGTGGGAGCAATAGTTAACACCAATGGGTACAAGAAGGAAGAAAATGTTTCAAAGTTGATCATTGGGATAACTGGAAAACCTTTCTTAATAGGATCAAACTATTGAATTGTATGATATATTAAGTTTAACTCAATAAAACTAATTTTAAGATATTAAGAAACTCATGAAATGAAACACTGTTGCTATGGTAGAACTGGGACTGAATATGCATCTCGAGATGCCATATATAATGCCTTTCCCTCCTTCCTTTTCCTCTCTCATTTATTTGAATAGATAACACAATCACAAGATTCAAAACTTATAATACACAAAAAGGTTAACAATACCCCTATCTGCCCTATTCTCAGAGTCTTACCACCACAGGGGGCCTTGATATGTATTTTTTCTCCTTTCAAAGTCCTCTTCGGGGTATAAGAGGATCACTATTGGTGTCATTGGTTAATGCTCTGCTGCTAGCCATCAGGTCAGCAGTTTGAAACCACCAGACACTCTACAGGAAAAAGATGAGGCTGTCTAGTCCCGTACAAAGTCGCAGCCTCAGAAACCCATAGGGACAGTCCTGCTTTGACCTACAGAGTTGCAAAAAGATGGAATCCACTCAATGGCAGTGAGTTGGCTTGGGTATGCATATACAAACAAATATGAATATTTGATGTCATTGTAATGTTTTTGCTTTCTTTTCCATTGAGGTTTTTATCTGTTTTATTTGGTCATTGTTGCAGGGTCCTTCTATTGCTTTTTGTCTTTGTTGCGCATGTTTTTCTGCACATGGACGTCAGGGTGCGTGAACCTATGAAGACAGCTGCCAGATTGCTAATTGCCTGGGGGAGCAGATGGGGAGGTTTGGGGAGATGGGGCTCCAGCCACAATGGGCACAAGAACGAAGAGCATGTTCTAAAATGGATTGTGGTGATGAATGCACAACCCTTCTGAATATGATTAAGCTACTGAAATATATTAGATGTTAACTATAGCTCAAAGAATGATCTTTTAAAAAGTTAAAAAATATATGAATATTTGAATACACAAAATATGGATTCATATGAGAGAGAATATTTATTTGTAATATATAAAATTTATAAATTACATAAATTTGTAATATACAAAAATGAATAAACATACACATTTTATAAGGTGTCATCTGTCTTATATGCTCTAGAAGCATAACTTTATCCTAAAATCCTATAAATTCTTTTAATTTGTATGAAGATCAGTTTGATAACATCTGTCAAATTTACAATGGCCTATGACGTTTTACCCAGCAGTTCTGTCTCTGGAAATTTACTCAAAGGCATACCTGCGTATGAAAGGATTTATGTTCGTGGTTATCCATTGCACAATTATTTGTTATGAAAATTACTGGCAGTAATCCATATGGCCATCAGTAAAGTAGATAGTATGCTAAGATGTAATCCAGAGGTTACTGCAATAATACAAAATGACTGTGAAAAAGACAGGAACAAGTAGCTCTGTAAGGAATATTACAAAGCCTCTCAACACAGTGATTTTAGTGCCTGTCTTGGGAATCAGACTGCCTGATTTTATATCCTGCCTCCACTACTTCTATAAGCATTGGTCTTGGAACAAAGCAAAGCAAAATCCTTGACAACTTCAATCATTTCTCTGTTTATCATGATGTTATCTACTGGTCCCATTGTGAGGATTTTTGTTTCTTTACATTGAGTTATAATTCATACTGAAGACTATAATCCTTAATTCTCATCAGCAAGTGCTTCAAGCCCTCCTCACTTTCAGCAAGCAAGATTGTATTATCTGCACATCATAGGTTGTTAGCAAGCCTTCCTCTAATCCTGATGTTACATTCTTCTTCGTATAATCCAGCATGTCAGATTATTTACTCAGCATGCAGACTGAATGAGATGAGAGGATACAACCTTGACACACACCTTTGTTTATTTTGAACCATGTTTAAACCATTCTCTTATTCTGTTCATGCAATTACCTCTTGATCAATGTGTTCTGGAATTCTCATTATTCTCAAGGCTATCCATAGTTTTTTATGGTCTACACTGTCGAATGCTTTTGCATGTTGTATATAGTTCATAAGAGAACATAAAATTGGCCTACAGTAGGTGGAAGCCACGCCTGGAGATGCATGCCTCCCATGCTTGAAAGAAGCATGAAGCACATGGGTATTTTTCTCCCTAACTTCTCCCAAGTGATGATATTCCCTGAAGGTTTTGAAAATTCAAGAGATTCTTTGAATTACTCAGTCTATTTAAAATAATTTTTCAGTGAGGTGTTTCTTGAAAACCATGAAATGACTTACCCACCGAGGGTGAGCAGAGGAGATAGGGTTAAATTAGAAGGTCACAATATCCCTGAGGTGTGCTTTGAAAGCTAAGAATCAGGAATGCTAGCCCTGTTCCAGGCATGTTTAAGGTCTTTGACAGTTTTCAGTAACTCGATCAATTGGAAACTTGGCTTTTGAAGATATTGTTTTCAGAGACCTAGCCTAAAACCCACTTCTTTTTTTGACACTGGCTCCTCACCACTTATTTCACCTCTGGAAGCATTCATTAGACTAGGCCAAGAAATTTCAAAGACAGCTACCCGGTCAATGGACTGGCAGAGATCTATCATATTTGTGCCTATTTCAAAGAAGAGTGATACAACATAATGGGGAAATTAACAAACAGTATAATTAATCTCACATGCAAATAAAATTTTTCTGAAAATAATTAAGAAATGGTTACAGCAGTACATCAATAGTGAGTTGCCAGAAATTTTAGCTGGATTCATGAGAGGATATGGAATGAAGGATATCCTTGCTGATGTCAGATGGATCTTAGCAGAAAGGAAAAAATGCCAGGAAGATGTTTATTTGAATTTTACTTCTGTTCAAAGGCATTTACGGTGCACATCATAACAAACTATGAATAATATTGAGAAGAATAAGAATTCCCCCAAATATCATTCTGCTGATGTAGTACCTATACACAGACCAAGGGAAGTTTATTGAACAGAATAAGGGGGTACTGCATGCTTATAAATGAGGAAAGGTACGCGTCAGGGTTGTGTCCTTTCACCGTATTTATTCAGTCTGCATGCTGGGCAAACAATCCAAACAACTAGGCTGTCTGAAGAAGAACATCGCCTCGAGATTGGAGGAAGGCTCATTAAGAACCTACAATCTGCAGATGGTACAACCTTGATTACTGAAAGTCAAGAAGATTTGAGCTATTTGCCTTTGAAGATCAAAGGCTGCAGCCTTCAGGACAGATTGCAACTCAGTGTAAAGAAAACAAAATCCTCACAGCTGGACCAATAGAAAACATCATGATAAATGGAGAGAAGATTGAAGTTGTCAAGGATTTAATTTTACTTGCATGCACAGTCAATGCTTGTAGAAGCAGCAGTCAAGCTATCAAATAACACGATTGTGTTAAGAGCTGTACGAGCCCCCAGTAACACGATTTAATAAAAAAAAAAAAAGGAAGAAAGAAATCATATAACACAATGCATCGGGCAAATCTGCTATACAAAACTATTTAAAAATATTGAACAGCAAGAATCTCACTTGAAGGACCAAGGCTCGTCTGATCTAAGGCATGGAATTTTCAATCACCTCATATGCATGTGAAAACTGCACAATGAACAAGGTAGACCTCAGAAGAATTGATGCATTTGAATGATGGTATTGTCAAGGAATATTGAAAGTCCCATGGACTGCCAGAAGAACAAACAAATCTGTCTTGGAAGCAGTCCAGCCGGCGCGCTTCTTAGAAGTCAGGATGGCAAGACTTTACCTCACGTACTTTGGATGTAGTATCAGGAGAGACTAGTCCCTGGAACAGGACCTTGGGCTTGATCAAGTAGATGGTCATTGAAGAAGAAGAGCCTCAGAGAGATGGACCGACACAGTGGGCTCAAACACAACAGAACATAGACTGGAAAGCGTTTACTTCTGTCACTGACAGATTGCTCCAACAACAGTAAACAGGTTCTCACAGCATCATTCTTGCCTAGCTCCCAGTTGACTTCTCAGACCCCTGGATTGACCCCAAAGCAGGATCAAAAACATCTATCCAAGAGGAATTAATCAACCTATGTGTCATGCCTTTAAGTCTTTATAAACGCCTTTGTCTATAGTTGTCATTCTTGAATTCTCTGAAGCATAACATCATTCTTTCTTAAACCTCATTGATGTTCTTAATTCTACCACCACGCTGTCTTTTTTAACCCACTGGTAACAGGTCAGGGGTACTCTCTAGATGAATCAACTGGCCCCATCTTCATCTCAGGGGAAAACCTCCAGACTCATTCTGATTCATTCTCTACTTCTTTTTGATCTGTTGGTATCCCAAACAAGACAAAACTTTACCTGCTAAAATCAATGCCTGCTGTTTTATATCTGGAGATAGGTACCAAAATAATTATAGTAACGTATACAATCAGACCCATAGACAACACCCTAGTAAATGGAGAATGTAAAGGGTAAATGTAAAGAAAACGGGTTTGTTAGTTGGTTGATATGTAATAACTGATGCCAATGCTGTCAGGCCCATAAATCCAGGCCTTGCTTATAACATAGGAAGTTTAACGTATTATGTTGTTTATACTTACTATAAGGAGCCCTGGTGACACAGTAGCTCTCGACTGCTGACGGAAAGGGCAGTATTTCAAAGCCACCAGCTGTTCTGAGGGAGAAAGATGTGGCAATCTGCATTCATGAAGATTGATGGCCTTGGAAAACCTGTCAAGGCAGTTCTACTATGTCCTATGGGATTCTTATGAGTCAGAACTGATTTCCCGTCTGTGAGTTTTTACAAGAATAGAAACTACCAGTGTGATAGGTCCAGGGTGGTAGAGATAGCTGGTTTCCCATTCCAACTTACTTTTCCTACTTCCTCTTTGGTAAAAGAATCTCAGGCTTCAGCTGGGTACGTTGTGATTCAAAATATATATTTTCCAGATCCCTTGTAGCTAATTATGACCACAATGAGAACGGTGAAGTCGAGGAACTGATGCATCTCTGAGAGCATCATGGGCAACCCCACTTGTACTAACCCACCTACTGCTGGCTTCGTTTCCTCAAGAATGAAATAAATGCCTATCTTATTTGTACCACCTTTTAGGGGGAGTTCTGCTACTTGCAACCCAATTAATTGTTATTTGTAGCAAAGAGGGTTATGATTCTGTACACTGTTGGGGGCACTTTTGTTGCTCTTGGTGTTAGATGTGGTTGAGTTGGTGCTGACTCATTCATCCTATGTGCAACAGAAAGAGACCCTGCTCAGTCCTACACTATCCTCACAATTGTTATGTGGGGCCCACTGTTGCAGCCATTGTGCCAATCCATTTCACCAAGGGACTTCCTCTCTTTTGCTGACTTAATTGAAAGTTACAAGAGATTGCCTACTTGTGTACATGCCTGCGCAGTTGTTCTCTGGCTTCGCCTTCCAAGGGATTGCTCAGGAGAGCTAAAGAGGTCCCCGTGGGCTATTAAACTTTTCTCTTGGGTTTCTTTCCAGCGTGTCTGGTGAAATCTTAACCAGATCCTTCCAAGTTCTTCTTCCCACTTCCCCTTTGGATTCGAGCTTTCTATTCTGAGCACCCTGGTTTGCAAAAGGCTAGGGATGGCAGTCCAAGATCCATTTGCGGAGTCCCCATATAGACTAAGTCTCCAGCGCATGCTTTCTGATGATTAACCAAGGATGCAGACAATTTTGCTCTTAGGCAGAGTGCCTTGGAAAGCAGGTTACCTCCACCTCTCTCCATCCAGCCCAGGGCGGGGCAGTCTCTCTTAGGAACTTGCCTGGGTACGTTCTTTATGGAAGTCACTGTGCGGGGGACAGCACAGTGTCCTATAGTCATTCATCATGACTCATCTTCTAGCAGTCTCACCCGGACAACTTTGGTCAGAAGGCCCTGGATCAATCTTGTAAGCCTTTCTATCTAACAATGTAGGTGTCCCAATCATGGTCCCATTTCAGCTTCTGTAGTCCCGTCTGTAACTGTGATGTATTGATCAGCCACCAATCACAAATATGCAACAATTCCCTTTATTCCATACCCTATTGATCTGGCCTCCTGGCTTGACCCTTTGGATGCCATTTTGACCTCCTGCTAATGTCTTCCCTCATTCAGATGATGTGTCTGTGTAGTTGGCTCCTTTAAGACTTAACAAACATACTCCTTAAATTATGTTTGAGATGGGGGTCTCTTTTGTACCTTTGACATGTCCCACATAATAATTTTATTATTGTATACTCCAACATAATCATCTTAGGCGCCTTGGTGGCATAGTGATTTATGCATTGGGCTGCTAACCACAATGTTGGTATTTTGAAACCACCAGCTATTCTGAGGGAGAAAGATAAGGCTTTCTACTTTCATAAAGATTGCCAATGCAGGGACCCATAGTGTCTGAGTCGGAATTGGTGCAACAGCAGTGAGTTTAATAAGAATGTACCCTTCTCATCCCTTTGGACTGACTCTTATACCTGGAGGTTATACAAAACTAGAATCCTGGTTGAGCCAGGGCCAGGAAGAGGTAGGGACTGGGAGAATGAAGGCAAAGTGGAGGAAGGGAGCTGGTATTTGACCACTGAGCTGGACAAGCCTTTGCAGTAAACTGCTCCCTCCAGTCTTCTACACAGAGGCCAGGATGAAGTTTGCTCCTGAGCAAGAAGCGGTGCTCACACGTTCTTTTGCCCCTCCTTTCTCACTCCTTTGTGAACCAGTCACGTTAGCTAAGAATCCATTGAATCTCAGCGATGAAAGCTCAAGCCCATTACAGATATGATTCCTTTTTTGGGGTACATTTTATCCCGCCCTTCCACCCTGCCCTGAGGAAAATGAATACCTTTAAGAAAAAGGGCTCAAGTAGAAAGAAAATGCTCTGAACATGATGATGGCAACATAAGTACAAGTGTGCTTGACACGATGGATGGATGGGTTGTGATAAAGCTGCAAGAGCCTACAATAAAAGGATTTAATACATTGTTTTAAAAAGAAGAAGACTATCCATTGTAATACAGGTAGCGTCAACTCCCCAATAGACCCTACAAGTCTGAGGGAAAAGCCTTGTGGTTAGTCCAGGTTGACCTGAGAAACAAACCCAGAGACCCTCATATCTGTATAAGAAAAAGTTTTCTATCAAAGAGTAATTGTCTATTAAGAAAACATCCCAGCCCAATCCAGATCAAGTCCAAAAATCCAAAATGAGCCCATACGTCTGACACTAGTCCATAAATTCCTCTTCAAACTCACGCAGTAACAAGCAATGATACTGATTGCAAGGGAGATCCCAGATGCTGATTGCAAGGAAGTTTTGTGTGGCGGAGTCATCTCAGCATTGCACGGATCTCCAACTGGCTCCTGTACCTCCTGTAGTGTCTCAAAAGCAGAAAAATGAAGCAGAGAGAAAGGGGGAGTTTCCCCGGACCCTCCCCATGAGGAAGGTACCATCAGACTGTGACCTAATTGACAGGCTTCACTCTATTGATCAAGTTGACAAGAAATTGTGTAACTACCACAGGCCTAAAGAGAGGACTGGGAAGCTATGAAGAAGAACCACCATTTCCTCTGCCTCTCCCCACCTCCCAACCGAACAAAAAGTGAAAGTTGACTGGGTGGAGAACAGAAAGCTTTGTGGGCACACTAATGATAAGAGAGGCTCCACTTGTCAATAGCAATTTGGGAAGTCTTAGGAACAATGAAGAAGCAGAATTTTAAGTTTTGCTACTGAAGAGGAATAGCCAAGACTTTAGTCTATTTGAAGTTCCACCAGTAGAGACGTGAGATCCTCTCCCATCCTGGTTATGACTTCCCTGCTTTCTAAATCTCACATATCCTAGAGACCTTCTGGGATTTCCACCCAACGACATATTCTTCCCCATCCCCATCACTCACCTACATTTTCTTTCTCATTCTCTTGTCCTTGTCTTCATGCTCCTACTCCCCGCCACCGGGGCTCCTAATCTTGGCCCTAGAGCCTATAATACTCTTTCTTCACACTATTTCCTCTACCTGTTCAAAACATACCGGGACATGTATGTCCTTTCCATGCTCCAGAGAATACTGTCATATTGTGGTCAGGAAGCACTTACCATATAATTTAGATAGGATATGTTGGAATGCCTATCTCACATTGGTCTGGAAGTTTGGGGAGCAGGTACTGTTCTCTTAATTAACTGTGCCTTGAGTGTCTAGGCTTTCTCTAGGTACAGTATAACGTTGGTGAATGTTTTCTGACCTATGGCAGAAGTCATAACAAAGTATCACCATCAGCTCACTGCTGCCTATTGGTTCCAATTTAGGGACCCTACAGAACAGAGGAAAATAGGGTTTCAGAGACTATAAATCTTTATTGGAGCAGACAGCCTCATTTTTTTTTCCCTTCAGTGTGGCTACTAGACTTTAACCACCAACCTGGCAGCCCTCATCCAAATGTTTAACCCATGTGGACTCCTTTAATAAATCAATGTCTGCCAACAGAGAAACCTGGCCGGTTATAATTTGCAATATACCAGTCTTGGAAGAAGTACAACCAGAATACTCCTTAGAATCATGGATGGCAAGACTTCATATTATGCACCTTGGACATGTTATTAGGAGAGACCAGTCCCTGGAGACGGACATCGTGTTGTAAGATGGAGGGTCAGTGGAAACTAGGAGAAGTCTCAAAGCGATGGATTGAAACAGTGGCTGTTACAATGGACTCAAACATTACAGTAGTGAGGATGGCCCAGGACCAGGCAGTGCTTCATTCTGTTGTACTGTAAGTTGGAACCAAGCTGGTGGCCCCTAACCACAATAACAACGACAGCATTGTGGGTGTGTAAAAGCTAACTGTGACTCCGGAATGACCAGCCTGCACTCTTGGAGAACTTGAAAAAGGAAAAATTAATTAGCTGGAAACCCAGAGGGACTAGCGTTCTAGAAGATCTGCATGTCTGGTGAGCATAGCTTTACTATACTTTATCTGGTCCAGCAAGGTCACAGAATTGGTATAGGCAGGGATGTCTAGTGCAGACGCAGTGGTTAGTAAAGGGGGAAGGGACTCAGGGGAGGGATAGTTCTGGGAATGAGGAAATACATAGGGCAAGGCAGTTGCGTCTCTTTTCCAATGGCTAAAATTCCCTATTAGGATTTTTCCTTACAGGTTACATTGGCTTCTCAAAATATGTATTGGAATCCTATATCTGTGCATAGAATTGTTATGTTAATTAGACCATTCCCAAATAGGCTGGGTTCTAAATTTAATAACTTCTGAGGCATAGAAACATTAGACTAAAAAAAAAAAAATTAGAATAGCTATAAGCAACAAAAGGAATGCCCAGGACTATCTACAAGGAAGACTTACTGGGAGTGAGATCCTGATTGGGACTTTTAACCTCCAAAACCATGAAAAAAGACATCACTGTACTTTAAAGTCACACACGTGTGGTATCTCTGCTAAGTAGCACTAGGTAAACAAGATGCAACTTTGTAAAGTTTTCCTTAGAGGGGGAAAAAAGATCGTGCTAAGAAAAAGAGAGAGAGCAAGAACCTCAAGGCTGGAAGTAAACATTTGAACAGCCTTGGCTGGGAAATAAGTAACAAGTCTTCACTGATTATATACAAAGCATATTTGAATGTAATAGCATATTTGAATAACCCCATGATGTGTGCTAATACAAATTTAAATCTTCTCCTATTATGCTAATGCAAAAGGGAGGACAGTGGCGTGGTTTAGAGCTTGTGCTTGAGAAACAGATTTCAGAGTTCGTACCCAGTGCTTCCACTTCTCAAGTGGGCAAACACAGGCAAGCTCCTTAATCTTCCTTGCTTCTGCAGTGTCACTATTTGCAAACGTGTTCTAGTGATGCTTCCCTTATATGCCTATTCAGATGAAATAAAAGGATTTCATCTACACGAAGCACGTAAGAAAGTGGCTGGCACTCAGATAACTTGTTACTATCTATCCATATATATTTATTATTATTAATATGATCATTTTAAGTCTTAAAACACAACCCATGGCAACAAAACCCAAGAAAAATAAAGTTTAGAGAACTAACATATTTCAATAAGTTTATGCTAAGAGCAATGTGGCTTAAGATGGACACGTTCATTACCTTTAAAGGAACTTTAAAACTATACTCATATGTATAAATCGATTGCTCTGAGGCTAAATCTATCTAGCAGAGTAGAAGGCACACAAATTTTCCCAAGCTTCCACTTACATTCGTGTGTCCATGTCAAATTTTGTGATTTGTTATTAAATACAAATTATTAGTTGAGTGCAGTAGGATTCTTTTGAAATGCGTTTTGGGAAGCATAAAGGGTTGCTTTGAGAATATAAAACTAGTCAATTTACAGTGTCATTGTTTTTGAACTCATACCTGTTAGAGTTCTCAAGAAAGCCAAATTTGGGAATTAAACTTCCCAAATCTTTGTTTTCAAGTCCTTTGTGGTAGCAACTTCATAATCCTTGTTAGGAGGCATTTGTACAATGTCACTTCTGGTTCTGAGATATCTGGCCCTTCAAACTTTTAAAATTTTTTTAAATTTTAAATATTTTATTGGTGGCTCATACAATTCTTTTTTTTTTT
>NW_022111373.1:76422413-76428318 GCF_000313985.2 Echinops telfairi | reverse complement strand
AACTATAATACATTGTACACAATGGGCATTCCAGTTATTGTTTTTAATATATAAATAAATATGGATAAAGATCCAATACATAAGCAGTGGAATGTAGTAGAATCATCCTAAGCTTTAGAATTAGAGCCAAATCCTACCTTTTCTCATTCTTCCTATCAGATCTACAGTCGGTTGCTTGACACGTTTTTATTTTTTTGTAAAATGGGGATAAATATTTATAAAGATTATGAGAACTCAGCAAAGTAGTTTATTAAAACACCTACTGGATGTATACGGCACTACTTTGTTTTATTGTACGTTTCAGATATTCCTTTCCTTTTTACAAATTGAAGGTGCCTGGCAACCTTGCTTCGAGCAAGTCTAGCAGCGTTCTTTTTCTAACAACATGTGCTCGTTTGGACTCTCTGTCACATTAAGTAATTCTCACAACACTTCAGATATTTCCATAATGCTCCACATACTCAATAGAGTACCGAGTAGTGTAGACATAACTTATATACACTGGGAAATTAAAAAAAACACTTGACTTGCTTTATTGTGGCATTTGCTTAATTGCAGTGGGTTGGAACCAAACCCACAAGATCTCTGAGGTATGCCTTCTACAGTGTACCTGAGACAGTTTCAAAATATGAGGTTTTAAAAACTGACTGGGCTACAATGTCTGTCCTTTAGAATGTTCAAATAGAAGTTATTAAGTCACAAAATACTATGGAAATGTGGATGTTCAAAGCAGGGAGAAACGGAGTGTTTGAGGGGTTTGGGGTGGGGATGGAACCTGAAATAACACTTGAAGGAGAGCTAGGATTTCCGCTCTGAAAATGAGCAGGCATACCCAGCTGAAAGAGAGACCCAAGCAGAGAGGTAAAAAGGTACTGAATGTGACTGGAAACAAACATACAAACAGAACAGCAGTTGTTCTTTTGGCAGAAACGTAGATTCCTATGGTGAAGTACTGAGAGAGAGGCAAGAAAAAGCAGGGTGGGGCTATGTTCGTATGTTCTTTAATCCAGGAGGCAATGAAAAACTGCTCATGATTTAGGGGCAGGCGTATGGCATAATCGCAAGATTGCTCTGACAGCAGTGTAGGATGGCTTTGAGGGTGGAAGCATCTAAAAGTGGGCAGACCAGTTAGGGGAGGCGAATGCGGTGTTTCAGGGAAGGTGATAAAGGCCTGCGTGCACCGGGGTGAGGGCAGAGGAATCAGGCGAGACGCAGTTCAGAGAATCCAGAGCGTGTGGCCGGCGGCTCGACAGGAGAGAGGCAGAGACCCGGGTGATTGGAACCATTTACACCAATGAGTAAGGCACGGGAAGCTGTCGGGGGTACAAAATGGGATGGGGTACAATCCCTGCCCTTAAGAAAATTTCAAATGTAAGATATTAAGCCAAGCCAGCGACTATTCCGGAAGTGTTGAACGTAGGGAGAGATGACACGCGTTTGAGGACTGGAGTTAAGTGTCGGTTTTGAATACTGAAGTTCGGGTGGGCACTCTGCAGCCACTTCCCTTTTCTGGTCACTCTTTTTTTTCGGGATCGCCTCTATTTCTTTCCATCTCTCCACTAAGTAATTGAGTTCTCAATTCTTAATCTGACCCTGTGCTCGATTTAACTTCAGGCTCTAATTCCGTGTCCTTCCACTGCCTCCCATAGGATTCTGATAGCCGCCACGACCACAGGTTGCGTCTCGGGCTGTCGGACACTCCACCCCGCAGACCCCCTATCGCCTTCTCCCAGGCGGCTTCCAAGCTTGCGCCCCCACGGCTTTTCCACCAATAGGCAGGACCTAGTGCTGGAACTCGGCTCGTCATTGGTTGGCTAAGCCGTGGTGAGAGATGGTGCGGTGCCCGTTCTCAGCGCGGTGTGGGCGGTTGTTAGGGCGACCGTTCGTGACGTGCCGGCGTCAGGCCGTGCAGTCCCCAGATGATTGGCTAGGCGATCGGACGATCCTTCCGGATTGGTCGGATGCTCGTTTGGCTCCGTGTGTGCGTAAGTCGAGGGTTCCTTCCGTTCCGCGGCTCCGTTTACTCGAGACTGCCCGGAGGGCCGGCGCCGGGGTTCGGTGTCCTCTAGTGAAATCGAGAGGTGAGGCGGGCGGTGGCCGTGAAGGGGGGGTGGGAGCGGTCGGTGGGAGCGGGCTTGGGGCGCTGTGGGGAGCGGCTTACGCGTTTCTGCCGCCCCTGGGAAGTGGCTGCCGCGAGCGCCTGCCGCCCCGGCCGGAGCTGCGTTTGCGGCTTTGTCGCTGTGGCGGGGACTTCGAGAAGACGTCCTTGAGGCCCGGCCGGACGAACGCAGGCGGCAGGTCGGCCGGGGCTGTCGGTGGGCACACCGGGCCCGGGCGGCGGGCGGCGTCCCCATCCCGGCGGGGCGTTCCCTGGCCGGCGGTCCTGGCCGAGGTTGTGCAGCGCTGGCCGCGCAGTCGGGGTCCCCGGCGTCCGGACGCAGCGGGTGCCCGGCGGGGTGACCAGGGAGGCCCCCCAGGGTCGGGAAAGCGGCGCGGTGCTGGGCGGGTTCACGCCCAGGCGCTGCTGTTGCTGTTCGTCAGCACCTGGAAGCGCCGGGAAAAGCTCCGTGGAGGCTGCGAAGTCAGTCGCGCGCGAGCCCGGTTCTTTCCCCGAGCAGTGTTTGAGCGGGTCCAGAGTCGTCCGGCGGTGGGGGCTCCCTCAAAGACCCCAGTCGTTTCTCTTCCTTGTTAGGGGAGGTGTCTCTTGGCGATCACGCCCAGTAGATTTTTTTCGGCTCTGATTATAGCTAGGGAAAAGGTCTCTTGGAGGTTCAGAAGTCGAACAGTTTTGCATCTTCAGTGGTCTTGGGAAATATTTCAGATTTTGAGGGCATGTCTTCTGAGACTTGATCCAGAAAAACGTACATTTGTTTTGGGGTCGTACAAAAGACGTGCATAACCCCAGCCTCTCACAAGGCAGATGATGTATTTTCTGTTTACTTTTGAGTATATGTGCCTGCCTTTCATGATTGGGAGAGCATCTAATCAAGCCCTAGGCTGTACTTTGGGGGGTGGGGTGGGGGACGGACAGACGTGGATTCTCCACGCCTGCTTGCTTTGTGGTTTCTCACAATGTTTGATAAACTTGGCCGAGAAACAATAGGAGTTAGCCAATGAAGATAAACAAAGGACTTGCTCCTGGGTTATCCAGTTACCTCGTGAAAATGTATGTGCTCTTTTTTCTTTTGGCCTGTTTCACAATAGCCACATTATGGAATCCATCAGTGTGTCTTGGCTGAACCACATGAAATTGCTGGTGTTTAAAATGTGACCGTTTCTTTAAAAGTGGAAGTTGTGTGTGGCTCCCCGTAACCCTCCACTGTCAGAGAAATTTGGAGCTCTAGCTTCATCAAATTTTACAGATGAGGATGCAAGTGGATGAAGAAATGAGGTGTGACATACCCAGCATCAAACGAGTAGCATATATAGAACTGAGTGTGGAATCAATTCAATCTAACTCATTTTGACTACAGCCTAGCCCCTCACACACACCCTTTTTTTTTAGGCTTGGATACTAGGTTGAGCAACAGAATGCCTGTTACGGTTAAAAATGACTACAATGTGGTCCTTGCCTTCAAAGAGTTAAAGTGTCCCTATTAATTTAAGAGCAGTGTAAGAGTGTATAATCAAGCCCTGGAATGTGTAGACAGGGAGGAGCATTGAGTGGGAGGGAAGAATCCATAGAACGAAGCATCCTTTTTATTTTTGCATTTGGACATGGTGGGTGGTTTTGGTAACAGATTCTGTTAGAGTTTAAGGATTCCATTCTTTCACAGTCCGGGAAATGTTTGCAGTATACATCCGCAAGGCACATGTTGCCTATTTAACTTGCTCTTAAAATTTTAAAAATGTATTTTTATATGCAGTGTATGGCAAAAATACTGTGATTCAGTTTGAGCAGTGTCTTGTAGCCTACTAGTGCCGCTTGCAACTGTGAGGGTACGTCGGAAAAGTCAAGGGAAAATGGAATTAAAAGTTTTGTGAATGTGGAGGATTGGATTGACATTGGCATTTAAGTGTGTTGCATAATGATGGGGAAGTGGGGGGGTTCACAGAGAAGTGAGGTTATTTCCAGTGATCATTTTTGACACACTTGCATACATGTGACTGTTCAGTTTGTACTGTCAGATAGGTGGTACGCTGTGCTTGGAAGTGGCTTATGGGATCCTGTGTACTTTTTTTCTGAGTGGTACAGAAACCACCTAAAAAAAAAGGTTGCAGAATTGACAACGTTAACCATTAATTCCTCTGAGGGAAAACATAATGTGCTTCTTGTATAATTGTAGGTTAGTAGTGTTCAACCAGTTGTGATCCAATTGGAATTCCTTCTTGCTAGCAGTTTTGGGTTCTCCTTCAGCCGAATTTACTTTTTACTAGTGAAAAAAGCCCCCCAAAGTGTAACTGATTTGCTAGGGACTGATTGAAAGAGAGGAACTGTTTTGGAAAGGGGAATAGATACCATTTTGACATAGCTTCTTATTACTGAAGTACAAGTATAACAAAACATTTGTCATCTCAACATTTTTACATGTCTAATTCAGTGACACGAACTCTGGTCATTTGTGTGGCCTTCATCATGATTCCATCGTTTCCCATCACCCTTAACAGAGATGTAATGACACTCCCCCACTCCTCACCCCTCTTTTCTGGATTGTTTTGAAAACTGGTTTTAGTTTATTCACTTTCTGGAACTAGTGGTGCTAGTTGATCCTTTAGACTAGTTTATTGGCTTTTTGTTTGTTTAATCAATTAATTTTTTTGTTTGTCTAATTTAAATGTAAGAAGGAAATATGAGATAAAAAATCATTATTGGACTTTGGGTCTAACTAAATAGGGCCCAAATCTAAGATATAATTAAAGCTCCCCAATATGATATAAGATGTGATTAAAGCAACCCCCCCCCATCACATTTCCCCTAGTTCCTACTAACTTAATAGGAAGTAAGAACTTTTTGTTCCTTTTTCAATATGGTATGTAAAATGGACTTCACTCCCTGCTCCTATTGATATGTTCCTGAATGATCTGCATTCAGCCATTATTTGGGGGAGGGGGTCTGTTATATCCATAGGCAGGTTACTTAAAAAAAAATCATCCTTAGGTCTATTTCAAGATGTGCCAGTAAAATGCATGTGGCTATAGTTTATGGATTTGTTTTTAATGAAATGGGTATTTATTGAACAGCTTGCACTTAAGGTGCTAGGTAGTAAAAAGATTAAGACTGGGGGTGGAAGATAAAAGCTTGAATAAATAAAGCAGGCAGATGCCTGATAAGATTACTGTATATACTCAAGTATAAGCTGACCCGAATATCAGCTGAGGCACCTAGTTTTACCACAAAAACTGCATAAAAATGTGCTGAAAAAACTTGGCTTATACAGGAATATATACGGTATATAAATAAATGAGTGTGTTTAAATTTCAGCCTACATGTTATAATGGAACCCATCTTACACACACATTCTCTCTCTCTCTCTCTCTCTCTCTATATATATATATATATATATATATAGTTTCATGAAAGTTTCCAGAAATAATACCTACCCATCTATATGTTTTACCACAGCTATTTAAAAATAATGCTTTCTCTTTTATTTCCAAAAAGTATTTCTGACTCATAAAATTGGTTTCATGATACAATGAAGGGTTGTGACATACAATTTGAAAACCATTTACCTATCTACTGGTGATTCAGTATGGTTAAAATGTAATACGAGATAAGTCTTGGCTGTTGGTTTGGTTGTTTTTGTTCAACCATTAGGTAGATAAATGCCGCCTTTCTCTTAATTTATGGAACTCGGTGGTATGGTGATGACCAGTTTGGCAGTTCGAAACCACCAGACACTCTGAGGGAGAAAGACTGGGCTTTCTACTCCTGGAAACAATTGTAGTCTCTCAAACCCACAGG
>NW_022111373.1:76412983-76422073 GCF_000313985.2 Echinops telfairi | reverse complement strand
CTAATCCCTCATTCTACTTGCTATCTTGATAGGTTTATCAATCCTGGGTTTCATATACTTAGAAACGAAAAACATAACACAACTTCAAGAGGGTCGCCCCAACGACCTAACTCTTTTGAGATACCCCCTAATATGTACAAATAAAAAGCAAACTAAAAATACAGAAAATTTTGGAAGCCAAATCAGGTCCAGCATGCATCATGTGGGGATCTGCTGACAAAGTTTTAACTCTTCAAGTTGAATTTATGGCTTTGATCTTCTATACTCAAGGCACTCTGTTTAGTAACCACTTTTTCCTATCCCTCAATTGTAGACAGAGGCTTATTTCCCATGTAGTTCCACAAATGGATCTTGGGCTCCCACTGCCATCCATAGCTCAGATATCTCAGGACTGAGATACTTATTTGGTTTGATTTTAGATGTTTGAATTGATCACTTTTAAGAAATATGTATAACAATTTTTTAAATTTTCTTTGTATTCTTTTCTATGTATAACAGTTTTTAAGAATGTTACTTTTAACTTGTTAATTAACTCATTACTTTTAATTAAGGGTTTAAGTGTTGTGAGTAGAGAAGTAATAGATTGAGTCCTTTTCAATAATCTCTAATGGAATTAGGAGGACCATCATCAGATGGTGTTATTCATAAGTCTAAGGCACTGTGCATACAAAGCAGCCCTCTTTTCCTAAAAATAGAAGCACGCTTGTGGCATTGCTGGTTATGTTTTGGGCTGCTACCCACAAGGTCAATGGTTCAAAACCACCAGCTACTCAGGAGAAAGACTGATGGGGCTTTCTACTCCTGTAAATAAAAATTCATAGGGGAAGTTCTGCCCTTGCCTATAGGGTCACTATGTGCCTGTATCGACTCTAGGTGGTACTGAGTTTTGTTTTATCCCTAAAAATACAGTGAACCATCTAAGTGTTCTTGCTTGATATTCCTTCTAGGATCTAAGGACCCTGTAGCAACAATGTTATCAAGACTTTTTCGAATGCACGGCCTCTTTGTGGCTTCCCATCCCTGGGAAGTCATAGTGGGGACGGTGACACTGACCATCTGTCTGATGTCCATGAACATGTTTACTGGTAATGATAAGATCTGTGGTTGGAATTATGAGTGTCCAAAGTTTGAAGAGGTTAGTGAAATTTATTTCATATTGACTAATGTTTTCATTTCTAAAGAGTGTCTCATTTAGGAGACCACAGAATCAAAATCTCTTAGTATTCATAAGCTTACCTAAAATCCCCATTTACTTAGATGTCACGGAAATGCCTTAGCAATGCTCTTCTTTTGCATTTTCTGTACAAATGAGTGTCATTGGCTTTTATTTGAGAAAGATCGTCTTAAAAGTAACTAACAATTAGAAGATATTGTGGTGGTATATTGACTGAACACATGAATTGTTTCAAAATCAGATGTACATTTTGACTTAACTGCACATTTTTGTCATGGTATTCTTACATTTATAATATGTCAATGAATGATGCATACAAAATAAAAGCTCTTCTTGGTGATTATTTTAAAAGCCAAAGCTAGTTGAAATTTATTTATTTTGTTTTGTTTTTTCTCTTTCCCAATAGGATGTTTTGAGCAGTGACATTATAATTCTAACAATAACACGGTGTATAGCAATCCTTTATATTTATTTCCAGTTCCAGAATTTACGTCAACTTGGATCAAAATATATTTTAGGTAATGAATTTACATATTTAACTTCTTTGTGTGCTATCAGGCTTTTTATTTTAGCTGTCAAATTACACCTGCTTGTTTAAAATCATGTGTGTGGAGACATGTATTGCTAGAAGTGTGCTGCATGCCTTTAGTAGTTTCTTATGTGGGATTAAACATATACATGTGAGACCTTAATAATCTAGTGAAAAATAGTATTTTTCTCAAAATATTATATGAGATTAAATGTTATTTGTGCAATAAAAGATTAAACTTTTTCAGTTTGTTGATTTTTGTCATTTTAGGTATTGCTGGCCTCTTCACAATTTTCTCAAGTTTTGTATTTAGTACAGTTGTCATTCATTTCTTGGATAAAGAATTGACAGGCTTGAAGTAAGTATTTATAGCCTAACTATACTTTCTTTCATCATGTTTTTGAAGAGCTGCCCCCCTTGTTATAAAGTTTTTGTATATATATATATTTCTAAACATTTAGAAAATATGGGGGAAATCCCATAACTTGAGTGATACCAAAGAAGTATCTATTGAATATGCCCAGTCTGCAGGAAGATACATGTATTAGTGCACATAATATATATAGTGGAATATCATACCACCTGTAGGGAACAAAACATATGTTTTACTAAGAAATTTTGAAACCGTTTTTTCTTAGTTAAATGTTCCTAATTGTCTTGATTTTTTTTCTCCCCAGTGAAGCATTGCCATTTTTCCTACTTTTGATTGATCTTTCCAGAGCAAGCACATTAGCAAAGTTTGCCCTGAGTTCGAATTCACAGGTAAGCATTATTTACAAGACCAGAATAAGAGTAATAGTTCCCTTTTTTCCTTTAGTTTGTTTGTATTAATAAGAAAGATTCCTAGAGTTTCTTCATAGGGCAGGATCTAGTGAAAGGAAGCCTCAGTAGACTTATTTCTAAATCACTTCAGTTAACACTACCATATTTTCCCATAGAACGTTTCATCCTTACATGTATTAGTCATTTTAAGAGTATAACAATTTTTAAGACAATATTGCATTTTGTATCTGAGTATAAAATGGTATATTGTTCTGCCTTATTTAAATGCTAGATGAGTATATTTATGATCCTATGAAAATAGATTGATTATTTGAACATGTTGAGAGGACATTATTTAGGTTTTATAATTCTAACATGATCTCATAAAAATACAACTACACCGATCTTGTCGCCAAAGTGTAAAATTTTGTAGGATTTTAATCATGGGGGCTTTAAATGGCAGGAAAGAGCTCATCAGTGGAAAGAGATGGCAGGGCATTATGTTTCCTTTTTTAAAAAGTTATAATGTTGATGGACTTTGCATCTGGAGTAACGGTTATATTTTAATGTTTTCTTTTAATATAAATTAGATTTAGTGTAAACCCTAGAATTCCCTCTTATATTAGAAAATATTATTTTGCACCTTCCCCTCCTTGATGTGTTTGTTCTGTATTTAAGGATGAAGTAAGGGAAAATATTGCTCGTGGAATGGCAATTTTAGGTCCCACATTCACCCTTGATGCTCTCGTTGAATGTCTTGTGATTGGAGTGGGTACAATGTCAGGTTAGTAAGCAATTTTAATATATGAAAAGTTAATTATTTAATTAAAGAGAAAAAACTATCTTAGTTTTGCTCTGCTTATTCTTAAATTCTGACTTTTTTATAGTCTGATATTAATTGCTCATACAGTTTTTGCATTGGACAAATGTGTGGCTGTGCCTGACTTTGTGCTTTGTGTTTGTCATGCTTCGGTGAAAACTTAGTAACAGCCTATTGATTTATTTCCCACTGTTTTCTCTTTCACCCCATTTTTTTAATAGCTGTGTCCTTGATTTTTTTTAAAAACCCAATATTGTATTCCAAAGCCCATTGGGAAAGAAGTTACCAGACCCTGTTCTTTTCTAGACTAAATTAATGACTTGGCTCCTTGCATCTTAATAATTGTTATATAGAAGATAATGTAAGAGATTCTGGAGTCCAATAGATCCGACATGGAAATGCCTATGGGGGCAGTTGGACAAATTTAATCAGAGTAGTATCTCATACATTTTCGCAATTAGCCAGCATTAGTCTTAACATACATATTACATCATTCCTATAGAGGATGAAAATTAGGACCTGGCATGGAAATGTGCCATAATGAATGTATTATGATTGTAGAGGTTTCTTAATTGTCAGGACTTGATTGTGTAGCTTTTAATAATCTTCTAGTTCTTTGAATAACAAATTGAGTGTTCTCAATAAGGGGCTTCCTTCTTTCAGAAGTAAGTTACCTAACTTTTAGATAGGTAACAAAAAAAAATTTATTGTGTAGGGAGTGTTTACATTTTAGAGCATCAGCTCTGCATTCAACAGTTTAAACTGTTTTTCACCCCTATTCCCACCCTCCCACTGGATATTATATATGTTAAATACATATCTGTTAAGTATATACTATTTCTTCTAGTGTCCTCAGGGTAAATTTATTCTTATTTATTGAGTTATTTAATCTACCATTAGATTTTATAGGGCTGTTAAGGCAGGCTTCGTGAAGAACATAATGCAACAGCATGAGTTACCATTGTACAAAGAAAAGTGGTAGTACCTATGTTGTCAAAGCATTGGTAAAGCGTGCTTTCGTTTGAAAGGTTAGATTCAGCTACCGTTTAAATTGGAGGCTATTCATAGTGTTTTTGTTATTGTAATTTTGTGTTCCTTTTAATTTCTGAATTTGAGAGTAATTATTATAAAATTAAAGCCAAACAACAACAAAAGCCTGCTTTTATTCTATTATTTAATGGTGTTAACAAGCCATCCAGTTGCTTCTGACTCTTAGTGACTGTACGGCAGAACGTAGCACTGCCTCGTCATGCGCGTCCTTGCCATTGTTCTTGCGATGGAACCCATTGTGGTGTCCATTGGGTCAGCCCATTGTGTTGAGGACCTTCCCCTTTCCCATTGCCTCTCTAGTTTGCCAAGCATGATGTCCTTCTCCAGGGAGTAGTGTCTCCTGACAACACGTCCAAAGTATTTGAGATGAAGTCTTGCCATCCTTGCCTCTAAAGGAACATTATTCCGAGATAATTTTTCTTTGGCATTCCATGGTACTTTCAATATTTTTCGCTAGCATATAATTCACATGCATCAATTCTTAGGTTTTTCTTATTCAGTATCCAACTTTCATATGCATATAAGACCATTGAAAATACCATGGCTTGGGTCAGGCATACCTTAATCCTTAAAATAACTTGTTTATGCAGCAGAATTACCCAATACAATGCATTGTTTGATCTCTTGCCTGCTACTTCCATGAACATTGATTGTGGATCTAAGCAAGGTGAAGTTCTTGACAACTTCAATCTTTTCTCCGCTATGATGTTACCTATTGGTCCAGCTATAAGGATTTTTGTTTTCTTTAAACTGAGTTGTAATCCATACTGAAGGAACCCTGGTGGCATAGTGTATACAAATCAGGTTGCTAATTCAAAGGTCAGCTGCTCTGTGGGAGAAAGATGAAGCTTTCTACCCCTGTAAAGAGTTACAGTTTGGGAAGCCCACCTGGGCTTTCCTATAGGGTTGCTATGAGTCAGAAACAACTAGGTGATAGTGTGTTTGTCTGGATAGACTAGGGAAACAAATTCATAAACATGCATATGTGCATAAGAAAGAGCTTTTTATATAAGAGTAATTGAATATTGAGGAAACAGCCCAGTCCAGATAAAGTTCATAAGTCTAATATTAGCCCATATGTCTGATACCAATGTATAAAGTCCTCTTCAGACTCATGAATCAGATGCAATGACGCCTAGTGCAGGAAGATCACAGGCCAGTGGGTGGGAAGTCTTATGGATCCAGTGGCGTTGTAAGCATCTCAGTGCTGGCAGAGGTCTCCACGTGGCTTCTCCAGCTCTTAGGGCTGCATCAGGGTAGGTTCATGTGGCTTCTCAGGGATATCTAGCAGGAAGTAAGGAGAGAGAGAGTGTGTCTACTGCCTCCACTGAGGAAATACAGGAGTTCCCAGAATCCTCAGAAGAAGGCATCCAAGAAGAGGCCTCACAGGCCTCATTGGCTATATCCAGATTCACAGGCTCGACTCCACCACTACCCCCGTGCTCCTCAAACTGACACCAGATTATGTAACTACCACAGTGAGTTTTTATTCAGTTAATGGAGCATCATAAGTGTTTAGTGTTGATTATTCTAGTTACTTTTTATGGGCAAAGAAAATAAATTTTTATTTGCATTTCAAAGCAGATTTGTTTAATAAGAGTAAAATACTTTGTTTTTAATAAGAGTAAAGGAAGCTTTGTCCAATAAGAATAAACTTTATATACACATTTATATAAACATGTATATGTTTTATGTATTACTCACATATATTTGTATTTGTAATGTGAGGGAGTAGAATTAGGTAATCTGAGGTCTTTTCCTGCTCTCTTTTATCTTTTATTTGATATTACCAAATAAACCTTAAACAGTGTGTAGTGGAATATTTATCAAATTTTCATTTTGAGTTGCTGTTTTAAATTAATTATATAACTTTTAGACAAATCAATGTGAGACTTCAACAGGCACCATAGAAATTGTATTGGAATTAGAGTTTAGTTGTTCACATTCACTATATATTATGATGGTATACCAGAAGTAGTGTAACTGGCAATATGTTTTACTAAACGTTTATGATCCTTGGTCCGCAGACAAATTCCTTTTGTGTTAATTGGATCAACAGTATAGCTGTAGGGGATGTTGCCTCATTAGAGTAGCCTGTGTACCCTTATCTTACAACAAAAGATTAAGATCCTACTGCTTAACAAACGGTGATCGGAAACATATGCTTATCAAGTGTTAGTTAAACATCACTCTTGTGCTTAGCATTGTGATGTTGGGGAGAAGGGAGAAGACAAGGTCTCTGCCTTTCAGTAGTTAGTTTTACTGTGTTGTGAGGCGTGGTGATGCCTCTGAATTGCCAATTATTTGTCCAGTAGATGGCAAAGAAGTTATTGCACTAATATAGCCATATATTTGCTTATCCACAGGAAGAGACCTTGCAATATATACAATATTAAAAATATAAATACTAAAAGTAAATCTAATTTTTTTTAACAGGGGTGCGTCAACTTGAAATCATGTGCTGTTTTGGCTGTATGTCAGTTCTTGCCAACTACTTTGTGTTCATGACTTTCTTTCCAGCTTGTGTGTCTTTGGTATTAGAGGTAAGAGCAGTTCTCACTCTGGGCTTGAGTAGAGTAATATTTATAATTACATAAGTTTACTTAAGTAGATTAGTGTACCTAATGTCACTCTGACTGACTTTTCAGCTTTCTCGGGAAAGCCGTGAGGGTCGTCCTATCTGGCAGCTCAGCCATTTTGCACGAGTTTTAGAAGAAGAAGAAAATAAGCCAAATCCTGTAACTCAGAGGGTCAAGATGATTATGGTAATTACATGGGTTTCTTTTTCTTCAATGTCATGTTTTACTGGTTTTTTTCTAAACTGCCTTGTCTACTCCTATGTTCAAAGTTGACTCTTCAAATCATTCTTAGTGTTGTCTTCAGTTGTTCTTCATTTCCTTGAGAGTTTTTAGTCTTTGTTAGTCTCTCTCCACGAAACAGATTCTTCAAGTTCCTCTCCCTTCTCTGAAAACATGTGCTTTAGGTGTTTTCAGTAGAATAGTGGGGTCACTGTGTTAGTCACATTGCAAATTCAGGGACTCTGATAAGGGGAGGCCATGAACGATAGTATCTAGTGTCCAGTTGTGGGACATAAAAATGGTCCCATTGATCGATAACATAAGAAGGCAGATATTTCATGTAGAATAACTAATTTTTCATACTGTTAAAGACCATAGATCTAACTGTTGCTTAAGGTTTTTTCATAGTGTTAAAGACTGTAGCTCTAACTGTTGCTTTATGTCACTTAAAATTCTTAAAACTGTATTTCAGTCTCTAGGCCTGGTTCTCGTTCATGCTCACAGTCGCTGGATAGCTGATCCTTCTCCTCAAAACAGTACAGTAGAAAATTCTAAGGTTTCACTAGGATTGGATGAAAATGTGTCCAAGAGAATTGAACCAAATGTCTCCCTCTGGCAATTTTATCTCTCCAAGTAAGTTAAACGTGGTTTATCTTGTTATAGGTGAATCATAGAACTCTGTGCTTTTAGCAGGTTAGATGGTGCCTTTTATCTTGCTTCTGAACCATAGTTTAATGTGTGCTCTTTTACTTAGGATGGTCAGCATGGATATTGAACAAGTCATTACTCTAAGTTTAGCTCTTCTTCTGGCTGTCAAATACATCTTCTTTGAACAAGCAGAGACAGAATCTACACTGTCGCTAAAAAACCCCATCACATCTCCTATAGTGACCCAAAAGAAAGTGCCAGACAGCTGTTGCAGACGTGAACCTACACTGGTCAGAAGTAACCAGAAAGTTCACACAGTGGGAGAGGAGACTGGGATCCACCGGGAAAGCCAAGGTGACTTTTCTTCTTTGTACCCTCTGTTCTCCAGCAATGAATAGTGAAACAGTTGATCTGGTGCTCAGTGTTTTGCAATTTCTTTTGATCTCTTGAACAGTTGAAGTTATAAAACCCTTAGTGACAGTAACTGACACCAGCAGAGCTACATTTGTGATTGGTAACTCCTCTGTACTTGATTCTGCACCAGTACTGGAGACACGGGAATCTGACATTGCACTTTCCGAGGAGCCTCGGCCTAATGAAGAATGTTTACAGATCCTCGGTGATGCAGAGGTGAGGAAAGGAAAGCAGACAGTATCCTGCACGGCGTCTTTCTTTAAAAATGAGCTTTGATGGTGAATCACCTGTTTAATAAAAAAAAAAAAAAGGAAGAAACTCATACTAGTTGGAAACCTAGTAAGCCTGGGCACAGGGTTACATGGTTTGTGGGTACTGTCTTACTCTGAGGGCCCTGGAGGTTTAAGTAACTTTACATCTAGGAGACAGCAAGGCTGAGAACAGTCCAAGAGGTTCTTATTCCTGAGTCTGTACTCTCTAGTTTATTACTATGGGTCAGAGAGATGATGTGGGGAGGGCTAGGGAAAGCATTGCAGAAATGAGTTTCCAAAAGAAGAATGCTTTGTTTTAAAAGTTAGTGTTATGTTGGAAACTGATTATGGTAGCAATTGTACAATTCTGCTTGATGTGATTGAACAATGGAATGATATATAGATCTATTAACTCCCAATTAATAATTTTTTTATGGGAAAAATAGTGTTCTGTGCATGAGAAAGCTTGTTTTCCTTTCTAAGGTTTGAACAAGATGCTCTGCCTATACAACTGTGTTAGTCTGGGTAGGCTAGAGAAATAAAATGTATAGCCACTCATGTATAAGAAAGAACTTTATATACAAGAGCAATTGAATATTGAGAAAACATCCCAGCCCAGTCCAGATCAAGTCCATAAGTCCGAT
>NW_022111373.1:76410075-76411590 GCF_000313985.2 Echinops telfairi | reverse complement strand
CCCAACTTTGGGTTGCAGTGGTTCTTGCTGCTTTTTATCTCCAGGTGTTTTTATCTTTATTTAGGGCAGGTGCAACCTTCTTTATGAGGCTTTCTTCACCTCTCCAACTGGAAGGAATCTCTATTTTTTGGTGTCTTTTTAATGACAGCTACCTAGCTCTTTTACCACAAATTTAGATGCTTATTTTGATCATTAGGCATCAAACTATTGAAAAATTCAAGAGAGCCTTGTACAGAGTAAGTCTCTTATCCAATTTGAAAAAAATCAGTGACTTTGCATCGGTAATACTACCTATTTGTGTAGTTCATCTTGATGTGTTTTGGAAAATCAGGTGTGCAAAGATTGTGTGTGTGTGTGTGTGTGTATACACACATATATGAGGGGGGTACCTCCCCCATAAAACTGGAACGGTTCTGCGGGGCAGAGCTTTCTTAGTATGTAAGCTGTGCATACTATGCAAGCTGTGCCTCCCAAGGCATGCATTGAGCAACTCACTTCTGAGTTAGTGCACCCAGTGGCATCACCTGGGAAGGTTCTCTCTGGTGGATTTTTTTGGGAAAGCAGTATTCCTTGATTGTCATTGTTTGTGATGGCTGTTTTAAGAGAACAATATAAGGCTGTGAATATTTGTTTCCTGCTTGGGAAAAATGTTGCAGAAACTGCTGTGATGAACACAGCTTACAAGGAGAGCACTGTGGGAAAAACTCAAGTGTACCAGGTGGTTTTCTCATTACAAAACAGGTGAACTGTTGATTGATGACAAAGCTTGTTCTGGATGTCTGTCTACTTCCCAAACAGACAAAAATGTTGACAGAATTTGTGCACTTGGGCTTGAAAATTGACAACAGACCACAAAAGAGGTGGGCAAGTTATCTGGAGTATCTTGGAGGTCGATCCAGCGAAGTTTGATGGAAGATTTGGCAATTTGAAGCATTACTGTGAAATTTGTGCCTCAGATTCTTACTGACCAGGAAAAAGAGCATCGAGTGGAAACATGCTGTGCTTTGAAAGCACAGCTCCGAAGTGACCCAGACTTTTTTCCCCAAGCTCATCCTGAAAGCAAACATCAATCAAGCCAATGGAAGATGAGATCATTACCTTGCCTCAAAAAAGCTTAAGTGAAATCAAAGATCAAGACAATGCTCATTTGTTTTTTTGATGTGAGGGGGATAGTGCATTTGATGTTTGTTCCACCAGGTCAAACTGTTAATCAAGCTTTCTATTTAGAAGTTCTAAAAAGATTGCTTATAACAGTGTGTGACCAAAAAGGCCTGATTTGTGGCAAATGAGGGACTGGTTTTGCCACCATAACAATGCACCAGCTCATGCAGCCATCTCAGTGCTCCAGTTTTTGGTAAAAAAAACCCAGCATATCTCTCTTGCCCAATGCACCTTACTCACCTGACCTGACCTCCATGCGACTTCTTTTTGTTTTCTCAAATGAAGAGGGACATGAAAGGACAGCAATTTGACAACATAGAAGAGGTGAAGAAAAAAATGAAGGAGGTGCTGTCA
>NW_022111373.1:76404229-76408953 GCF_000313985.2 Echinops telfairi | reverse complement strand
CTTATTCACCCGCTTTGTCTTCAGCGATTGTGTCGGGAAGGTGAGCATCATAGAATGCCAATTTAATAGAAGAAAATATTCTTGCGTTGAGGGAGTACTTGAGTGGAGGCCCAATGTCGATAAGGTTGTTTTGTAAAAAACATTTAAATACATAGCTTTGGGGGGACATTTTCCCTTTTTGGGGGGGTACCCCCTCATATATATCATCACCATAAATAGGAAAAGTATTGAACAAGAAAAAGTATTGGACACATATCTAATATTACTTTCCATAATATATAAAGAACTTTGGAAATTTAGCAGAAGTAACAATCCATTTTTTAAAGCAAATAATAACTGTTTTCAGGAAAGGAAATAGAAATGATTCTTTAAAATATTAAGAGTGGATCAGTCTTATAAGAATTCAAATTATAGGAATACGTTTTGAGGAGCATACGTTGTTTATATTGTGGGGAACAGGGCATGCTGATACGAATTTTGCAATATTGATTCACATCATAGCTATGACCTTTGACCCAGCATTTAGGGAACCTTGTACTTATAAAATCACACATGTGAGGTGAGCTATGTTGACTTCCTCTCCAGAAGAATGCAATGCAGAGGACAGCACTGAAGATAAAGCCTGGGGAGAGGGGCTGGGGAGTCATCTGTCCCAGAACACATGGGTGGAACTATTTGTGAAAGAAAGCTAGAGTGGACCACATCATGGCCCAGTAAGCCCTAGGGATGACATCTCTAGTTGGAACAGCCAATACAGAGAGGACTGTAGGGGTGACCCTACCACGAGACAAGACACTCCCTCCCTGACCCATATTGCTACGGTGGAGAGCACTAGAGACACTGTGCGGAATGTGTACCCAGTCTGCCCCATGCACAGCGGGGTGAAACTCTAAGGGAGTGCAACAGGGCAGCGAAGGGAGCAAAGTAACCAAGTCCCCAAGGAATCCTGAAAACAGACTTCTGACTCGGGACAGGGCTTGGCACCTCATCAGACCCCATTGGAAAACACTCATAAGGGTCAGCACACAGACCTGGAACTATCACCCTATATCTATCTATATAAGATAGGCAGGACAAACAATCCCAAGGAGAAAACAACAGGACAGGTGGTCCAGGGAAAGATGGGAGATGATGGGGCAGAAGGGGAAGTGGGGAGCCAACATACGTAATCTGGTGGGATTTGGTCAAGTACAGTGTATCCAAGAGGAATTACTGAGAGCCGAATGGAAGGTAAGGATGATGGTAGGGCAGGAAGAAGGTGAAAAGAAATAGGGGAAAGAAGTAGGAGACAAAAACTATTTGTAGAGGTATAGCTGTAGGCATGTATATATGTAAATATATTAATTTATGATGAAAGGAATAGTGGCCAGTGTACATATATTTATATGTTAAGTATTAAGATAGAAGACGGACTTGGGCCTCTACTCCAGGCCTCCCTAAGCACATGAACATGTTCTAATAACCTGGCACTCTTTGCTACTCACCTTCCTGACATGATCGCTGAAGACAAAATGGGTGCATAAGCAAATGTGCTGAAGAGAGCTATTAGAAGATAAAGCATCTGGGTTCTTAAAGGCATGCAGTGGCCATTTACCATGGAAGCAACAAAGCCCACATGGAAGAAGCAAACCAGCTTGTGTGATCATGAGGTATCGACTGGATTAGTTATCAAAAGATCCCAAACAAACAATTATATCAGTGTGAAAGAGGAGGGTTGGAGTGGAGACCCAAAGCCCATCTGTAGACAATTGGCCATCCCCCCACAGAAGGGATATAAAGAAGGGACGGTTCAACCAGGGGCAGTGTAGCACCAACGAAGCACATCATTCCTCTAGTTCTTGAGTACTTCCTGCCCCCCACTACCATGACCCAGTTCTACATTACAAATCTGGCTAGACCAGAGTACACACATTGGTACAGCTAAGAGCTTTTGACACATGGATTTCAGGACAGATAAAATCCTGAGGAACAGTAGTGGGAATGGAGATACCATGAGAGTAGAGAAGTGGGGAGCTGCGGAAAGGGAGGGAGAGAAAGGGGGAACCTATCACAAGATTGGCTATATAGCCCACCCCCACCCCCGGGGGGGACAAGTAACAAATGTGGGTGAAGGGAGACAACGGACAGTGTAAGACACAAAATAACAATAATATATAATTAATCAAGGATTCACGGGGGAAGGGAGGGAGGGGAAAAAAGAGCACATACCAAGGGCTCAAGTAGAAAGAAAATGATTGGGAAATGTTGATGGCAACATATATACAAGTGTGCTTAGTACAAACGATGGATTGTTAGAAGATTTGTAAGAGTGGCCCAGTAACAAAGCCCACATGGAAGAAGCAAATAAAAATAAAATAAAAAATAAAATCAGTTTATGAATGACATGTGTAAGGTTATTCATTTCCGTATCTTCTGTAATGGAAAAATTTTGCAAGCTAAATGAAATGATCTTTAGAGTTCAACTAAGTTATGGCATGGCTATATAATGGAATATTACTTACCTATAGCAAGAATGAAGAAACTTTATGTACAGATATGGGAAAAGCTTCATAACAAGTTCATTAAAAAATTCCTTTACCTTTTACTTCAATTTTTCCTGTTTAAAGCCCCCTTACATTTTAAATGAAAAAAATAACATTCTTACCACCATCTTGATTAAAAGGGGAGAAATTATATATAAAATTGGAGTATGAATAAATAATGGAAATCTTTAGAAAAGATACACAAAGAAGAAAAACAGTGGTTGCCTGTTGAGCTACTTGAATGCAGATAAAGAACTAGGTAGGTGAAAGAAAGAAGGGCTGGGAGGAAGATGTTTTCGTATATACCTATTTATACCCTTTATTTTAATCATGTAATGTAGTGCCTATTTAAAAAAAGTTTTAAATGCACTAGTCTTGCAGTATAAAAACTACTATGGGAAAAACCTGATAGAGTCTTATTTTCACTTGGCATGATTGATAATCAATTTTGGGGGAAGTACACATGGTATGTATATCTTTGTTTTACAAAAACAATGGTGATGTGTTATACAAGATTAATTATTTTTAGGTAGGAATTTGTATTGAAATGTTTTTTATGAGCAATAAGTGGTAAAGCCTTTATCTTTTCAGCATCTATTTTCCTTTCTCTCCCCCCTCTCCCCGTTTTTTTTTGTTTGTTTGTTTTAGAAAGGTGCAAAATTCCTTAGTGATGCTGAAGTCATCCGATTAGTCAATGCTAAGCATATCCCAGCTTATAAATTGGAAACCCTGATGGAAACTCATGAGCGAGGTGTATCTATTCGCCGACAAATGCTTTCCAAAAAGCTCCCAGAGCCTTCTTCTCTGCAGTATCTACCTTACAGGGACTATAATTACTCCTTGGTAAGTGATTTTATTAATTAGAGGCAGTCTGCCTTGTTGCTTTTGATCCGTTTTCTTGACTAGTCTTTGATTTATACATAGTTTTAGAAATCCGTTTTCTCTTTAGATTATGTTAATGTAGTTTTGTATTCTGCTTAGGAGCGCAAGTCTGACTAATGGCAACCACATGTATTGCCGCTTCTAACTGTCCTATGGAGTTCTCTTGGCTGTAATCAGGCTGATGATATGGATCATAAAAGCTTCAAATATCTTCCTTGCTCGTATTTATAGTAGTTTTATTTTAAACACTTTAAAGGGTAGTTAAAACTAGTGTGAAAAATACCTATTGAAGAAAGTCATTGATGACAAAGGGCTGTGTATTTATGATGCAGATTTTTACTTACTGCTTGACTTGATTTTACCTTTTAGGTGATGGGAGCTTGCTGTGAAAATGTGATTGGATACATGCCCATCCCGGTAGGAGTGGCAGGACCTCTGTGCTTGGATGGAAAAGAGTTTCAGGTTCCGATGGCAACAACAGAAGGTTGTCTTGTGGCCAGCACTAACAGAGGCTGCAGAGCAATAGGTGTAAGTTGGCATTTACATATTTTCAAGGCAGAAGGGATTTGGATACAATCAAGGACACCTTTTGGGACAAGCAGATGTGTTTTCAGGATCAATATATATTGCTGGACTAACATGTGCTTCTGGAACATACTTGTAGCTTGGTGGAGGTGCCAGCAGCCGAGTGCTTGCTGATGGGATGACTCGAGGGCCCGTGGTGCGTCTTCCTCGAGCCTGTGACTCTGCAGAAGTTAAAGCCTGGCTTGACACCCCTGAAGGCTTCTCAGTGATGAAGGAGGCATTTGACAGCACCAGTAGGTACGTGAGTGAGTTTAGTATATAGGTTGACCTTCACTCTACTCAGAACTATTGTTGTTTTCTATCATTGAGAAAACATAACTGCTAAAATACTATCTTTTAAATCCCTTCATTCCAAATAAAGGATATTAATCCTTTGCTGGGACAAAAAGAATGTCAGTTTAAATGATCGATTCCCAAACTTACTTGGCCTGCTTACTGCTCTCTATTCGGAAAAACTCATGCAGCACCCCTCTTGCAATGAAAAACTTTTGTACTCTAGCCCATAATCCAGGATAAACTGTAGGTCTCTGCTTTAGCACCTGTCCTGGATTTTTCCAGTGCGCCCCCTTCCCTCCCCTGTGGCTGGTATCACTCACTTTGGAAAACACTGATCTATATGAGTAAGTTCATAGAGGTAAATCAGGAGAGAGGAAAAAGTATGCTTTAGTAAGCTTGTATGTGGGTCTCAGAAGATTCACTTGGTTTAGAACAGTGGTTCCTAACCTTCCTAAAGCT
>NW_022111373.1:76402403-76403792 GCF_000313985.2 Echinops telfairi | reverse complement strand
TCCACAAACTTTGTGAAGCCCATTTGAATTAGAAAGTGACTATTGGCAGCTCTTGTGACACCAATGAATGAGTTGCTTAGAGTAGCTTCCTCAGTGCTTTATTTACTCAGTTAAAGAAGGTCAGCTAAGACATGAACTCATGGGCTTTCCTTCAGTGTCAAATGGAGGGACGGGGCATCCTCCGAGGAGCCCTAGCGGCACAGTGGGTTACACATTGAGCTAGTCATGGCAAGATAGCTTCCATCTTCTCTAAAACGAAAATCTTTGCTTCTCTGCCTATAGATTTGCACGACTACAGAAAATTCACACTAGCCTGGCTGGACGCAACCTTTATGTTCGTTTCCAGTCTAGGACAGGTGATGCCATGGGGATGAACATGATTTCAAAGGTGAGCATGGATAGACCATCTGCAAAGAGATACAGAACTCATAAGAGTGGTTTTTCCAGGAGAGGGAGACAAGGGGAGCTAACTGAATTTTTCCTAACTGAGTCAGAATTGATTTGATGGCAAATGGGTTTCTTTTATTATTTTTTGGCTTTGTAAGCTAAATGGCCAGCTAATATATCTATTATGAAATTAAGGCACTTAAATGGGTAAGTGTTGGCCTGCTAACCTTAAGGTTGTTGGTTCAAACCCACGAGCCATTCTTTGAGAGAAGAATGAGACGGTCTGTTCTATATTGATGTACTCTCTCAGAAACCCTATGGAGCAGTTACCTGTCTCTCAGAGCTAGAATGGACCTGGTGACAATGTGGCACCGATGAATAAGAGAGTAGGATAGTCAGGACCATATTGTCATTGCTATCTAGTTGATTCTGATCAAAGCAACCTTGTACGGCAGTGCAGGTGGGTTTCTAAGACTAAAGATTTAGTTTTTATGAGAGTATAGTCTCATCTTTCTCGGCAGAGGGACTGGTGGTTTCAAACTTATGACCCTGTGGTTAGCAGCCCAATGCATAACTGACCATGCCACCAGGGCTCCTAGTCAAGCAGAGTTTGTGGATATACCGGTTGAAGAGTGATTGTAGTGACTAAATGTTTAAGCTTTGAAACTATCAGTAAGAATTTGTTTTAATTATTATTCATTTTGTTGGGGGCTTTTACAGATCTTATAATAATCCATAAGTCAATTGTATCTAACACATTTGTACCTGTGTTGCCACCATTCTTTTTTTCTTTAATCATTTTATTGGCTCATACAAGTTTTATCACAGTCCACTCATCCATCCATTGTGTCAAGCACATTTATAGACTAGTTGCCCTCATCATTCTCAAAATATTTGCTCTCCACTTAAGCCCTTGGCATCAGCTCCTCATTTTCCCCCCTCCCTCCCTCACGAACCCTTGATAATTTATAAATTATTATTTTGTCATATCTTAACACTGTC
>NW_022111373.1:76386471-76401146 GCF_000313985.2 Echinops telfairi | reverse complement strand
ATTTTGGATCATTCGTTGTTCCCTTGTCCCTGGGTTGGTCACACCACCTCCTTTCCCCTCCTCCCCCTCTCCCGTGTCCCCCCGGAACCATTAGTCCCGTAGTTTTTCTCCTGCAGACTGTTCATCCACCCTATCTTATCTTGATAGATCTGCAGAGATAATAATATGCACCAAAACAAGGCATAGCAAGACAAAGTGACAAAAGAGAACACAGCGACAACAAAGAAAACCAATGACCACGAATAAATAAATAATTAAAAATAAAATTAATTAATAAAAAAAAAGAAAAACCTGTAAATATTTCAAGGTCTGTTTGTTGACCTTTAGGAGTGTCTTCCAGTCGAGTCCGATTGGGTGCCATGCTCTGGCCCCAAAGTCTATACTTTGCACTCCCTCGGGACCTCCATGCTCTGCCACACACCCTTAGTGTTTTGCATCTGTGTGGTCGAGTTAGACCAGGTTAATCCTGATACTGAGTCTCCAGTGTTGTTCCCCGTAGGGCTATGGGTCAGCGAGGGACGTCGTGTCTCATATGGTCCACATCAGCCATATGGTCCACTCTGTGCATTGGCTGTTCTGAGTGGGTATCGTCCTCCAGGCCTGGTGGACCAGGATGTGCTCCACTCTCTCTTCCTCCCCCTTCATTTGCTACCGTGTGCTCTGATCAGACATGTCCCTCTTTCCAAGCTGCAGCTTCAGTGCTGTCCTCTAAAGTAAATTCTTCTGGGGGGGAGGGCCACTATCCTTTACAAAACATTTTCTTTCTACTTGAACCCCTGGTATCAGCTCTTCTTTTCCCCCCACCCTCCCACTCTCTGAACCCTTGATCAAAGAATGTTTTTGAGGATTGATATCTGACTTGTTCATTTCACATAATTGAAAATCATTGTAGGGTGTGTGTGCGTGCGCGCGCGCAAGTGTGCACGCGTGTGTGCACGTGTATACACAATTCATTTTACCTTAGTTTGAATGGGACCGCTTTTCTACTTGAGCCATTAAAACCTAAGTAACACAAAGTATGAACATAAAACAAAAAGATTAAAAAAACAAACACATACTAATTCTAGTTAGGAATGTAATCATGATGTTACAGCTTTTAAAATCCAGTTATGTTTAGGAAATCCCACAAACGTAGATCACCGATTTGAATGAAATGCATAAATTTGTAGCAAAGCTTTGTACTTCCAAAATAACAAAAAATTACCAAAGAATGCACAAAATTAATGTTTCTTCCAAATTTGTTTCATATCCTTGGTTTCTTCACCACTGTTATGTGAAGAAGGAAAGCAAAACAAATGAAAAACTAAACTCAGAATCACTAATGTTATCGATCGGGAAACAAATGAATTAAAATCTAGCAATCCTCAGCAAAAAAAATGCTGTACAAAGAAACAAATTTGCATAGAAAATGATGCAGCATACTCTGCAAAACATGACCCTGAACACAATGGTACATATATCTTTTTTTTTCCTATAAGGTATAGAAATGCAAGTTCTCCTTTTGGATATTGTGGATGGGTAAATGTTTTGTCATGTGAAGAGTGGGCCAGGAACACATTGACGATTCTGGGGAGAGGATGTGTACTGTAATAGTTTGATTGAGAAAGTGGATTCTCTAGCAAAAAAATTTTTTTAAAAAAACCTAGAACTACAAGACAAAGGTAAATGAGACTTCTTGTCTATCTTAGTAATATTTAGATGGACATGCAGTCCACTCTGCTTGTGAAGAGGCTTTGGTTCAGCTTCCAAATCTCAATTGCTTGGTGCCGTTTCCTATGAGAATACTCAGAAGAGATTCTCTTCAACAGCAAACCTATCTTAGCATCTTTAGCTGTACTTCAGCATCTCCACATACAGTACCACTGTAGTCATCAAAAGAGGCTCTGTAAGGCACAGCAGTGTCTCTAGCCAAAAGCGATCCAAGTCACTTCGTCTCATTGTAATTAGCCCCCGTCCCCTTCGTTTGTCTCACCTTCCCACATGCACTCAATCCCATCCTTCAGAAGTGAGTAGTCACAGCCAGGCATTAAATTAAGAGACAACTGGATGTGGTTGTACAGAGCCCTAAATTCTTCAACAGTGTTAAACTTGAGGGAAGAGCCAAAGGTTTGCTTGCCACGTTTTGCTTGTATCATTTTTAACGAACCAGAGTGCCCATCTGTTCTGTAGTGGCTGTTTCATATAGTGTTCTGGGTTAAGCAGCCTCCTGCTTAGATTCTGTCTTCTCTTCTGTAGGTAGCGCATTAGGAGTAGGAGTGGTTTCCGGGTCCAGTCGCCATCTTAAATGGCTCTTCCTTATGTTTTATGTACTGCAAATGCCAACAGCTTTCCACTGCTGACGTGGCTGACTTCATAACCCACTCTATTGTCTTGGCAGTGTGGGCTTTTGGGTAGCAATTAAATTAATAGAAGATGAAATTTATTACATGTTGAAAATGATGGTTTGAGGCAGTCATGCAAATGAATATGAACTTTTCTAACAATGCTCACTGATTATTTTTAATACTTGCATTGTATTTTCATTTTTGTAGTCTTACATACCATTCATCAGTGCCTGCAGCTAATTGAGAAAAGCTAGTCACTGTGATTGGTTAATAAAACAGCAGTTACTTTCGTGCTCATTTTCTTTGAAGTAAAGTTATTGTAATTAGAAATATTTCATAGACACAAACAAAAGACTTGTGGTGGATGCGGGTGAAATGCTTTGTGCATTTCAGTCTAACAAATCACTAACGTCTTGATGCTGTCTTGTTACCAGGGCACAGAGAAAGCACTTTCCAAGCTTCGCGAGCTTTACCCTGACCTCCAGGTTCTAGCCGTTAGTGGGAACTACTGCACCGACAAGAAACCTGCTGCTATCAACTGGATCGAAGGGCGGGGAAAGTCTGTTGTTTGTGAAGCTATCATTCCAGCCAAGGTGGTTCGAGAAGTGAGTGATTGGATGAGTTTTCTATTTAGATTTAAAAATTAGGGAAAGGTGTGTGCACATTTTAATCAAAGTTTACTCTCTAGGGCAGTGGTTCTCAACCTTTATAATGCCGTGACCCTTTAATATAGTTCCTCGTGTTGTGGTGACCCCAACCACAAAATTATTTTCATTGCTACTTCATAACTGTCATTTTGCTACTGTTAGGAAGTGGGCGACCCCTGGGAAAGGGTAGTTGAACCTCCCCCCATTCCCAGTAGGGATCATGACCCACAGGTTGACTGCTGCTCTAGGGATATATTGTAAATGACAGAAGACTTCACCTACACTGCCCACTTCTCTGTGGCATTGTGGCGTTATAGGAGCACACTTTACTGAGAGACTCTTTATTGAGGACAGGGGGTTCTGTGGGACTACATCTGAACTCTCTTGCTTATTGAGGTTCATAAAAATTGCTCTGGGTAACTCACTTGGCTTTTCTTAAGGTATTAAAGACGACTACAGAAGCGATGGTTGAAGTGAACATTAACAAGAACCTGGTGGGCTCTGCCATGGCGGGGAGCATAGGCGGCTACAATGCCCACGCGGCAAACATTGTGACTGCTATCTACATCGCGTGTGGGCAGGTGAGGGCTCCGCACGCCACCTCTCATCTATTCTATTGGTCTAGATGAGGGATTTATATGTTGTATTTTTTCTTTTCTTTTCCCAGGATGCAGCACAGAATGTTGGTAGCTCAAACTGTATAACTTTAATGGAAGCCAGCGGTCCCACAAATGATGATTTGTATATCAGTTGCACGATGCCATCTATAGAGATTGGAACTGTGGGTGGAGGTACCAACCTGCTACCTCAGCAAGCCTGTTTGCAGGTACTGAGTATCAGGCACAATGGCCTGTCCTCCGGCATACTTCTGATTCCCTAGGGTTCCCGTTTCTTCCTAACTACATCCCAGGGGCTCCAAAAAATGCCATTATCTTTCCATTCTCCATTTTCCACAAACTTTTTGAAGCCCTTTTGCATTTGCAGTACATTCAGGAAGTAGATGAGAGAGCAGGTGCTGAATGCTCTGTGTATCCTGAGCAAGGGTACTGCCAGCCCGGCTGCAGGGGTCAAGTTAGCCTTGGTGTGGGTGCTCATCCTTAGTGATTGTCAAATCCTGCATATTTTGCCCTTGAATGGAGGCCAGCTCTCTTCTGATGCCCTTACTTGAGGTGACTTAGCGGTGCATGGTTGCTGCAGACATTCAAAGTAAACTTGATGTTTCGCTCTGACCACAGATGCTAGGTGTGCAAGGAGCCTGCACAGACAATCCTGGGGAACATGCCCGGCAGCTGGCGAGAATTGTGTGTGGAACCGTCATGGCTGGGGAGTTGTCCCTGATGGCAGCATTGGCTGCAGGACATCTTGTCAAAAGTCACATGATTCACAACAGGTAAGCCCTAGAGGCAGAGTAAATATGCTTTTCATAAAGAGTCTTGATGGTGTAGTGGCCTATGAGTCAGGCTGCTAACACAGGCCAGTGGTTCAAACCCACAAGCTGCTTTGCAGAAGAAAGACGAGACTTTCTATTCCCGTAAAGAGTTGCAGCCTTGGAAACTGTTTTATAGGGATGCCAGAAGTCAGAATCGACTCTGGCCATATGTTTTTTAAACAGTTCAAAGAATGCAGCATCAAATCTTATTACTCTGGAATTTGAACCTCTGTGTTGCTGATGCTCTCACTGCTTTTTCTCCATCCCAGGTCAAAGATAAATTTACAAGACCTCCAAGGAAGTCGCACAAAGAAAACGGCTTGAATAGCCTGATTTTTCTGAACTAAAGCATAGGCACTGGGTTCTGAAGGACTAACATAAAATCTGTGAATTAAACAGCTCAATGCATGTCTTGTTGAGGATGACTCGACTTGGTCAGGGTGACGGCGGCTTGGCGGGCTCCCTCGGAGGGCTCTGAGGTCCTCTGGCAGGCCTCCGGTCTGAAACCAGCCCAGTGCTTTACGTGCCGTGTCTTTGGGAAGCTCGCAGCATGGATCTTGGCGTGAACGCATCACAGGCAGTCATCTGCGGCTCCTTTCTGACAGACTCCAAGCTGGGCATCAAGTGTCTCGAAACTTAGGAAGTTCCTGGTGATCAGTGTGAAAATCTTCCTCTGGGTTAAAAATGGATTTTAAAATTACACAGTAGCTGAAAAAACCTCTGATTTTATAGTTAAATTATTATTAAGTCTGGGTTATAGAACTTTAAATATAAGAACTAAGTTTATTTTTTGTGAACTAAATAACTTCATTTGGTGCTGGTCTATCTTGATTTTTGTTGTTGGGGTGGGGGGTAGCTTCCAAACATTATTCTTCAAAGGGGACCTGCTTTCTTCAAACGAAGACTAACTCATTCCTGACCAACAGAACGTGCTAATAGTACTCTAGGAAGAGCGTGAAGCACTGCCGTTATAGCTGCAGGCTGTCTGTTCTGAGGTCTCTTGTCCACACGTACATGTTTGTCCAGGTTGGCTGTGTCCCCAGAGGGCTTTATGAAGTGCAGTTTTGTGCTCTGTCCTAAAGATACAAGGGCTCTTCATGTTCAAGAGGGTGACTGTTTATTGAATATAAACACACGTGTGACCTCTCTCAGAACTCAGTGTGGAAAACATGTGTTTAAAAAAACAAAACAAAGCAAAACCATTCTCTTAAGCCACATGGATTTGTTAAAAGTCATTTTATTTAGTTGAAAACTCTAGGTAGTTTTTTATAAACAATTGTGTCAAATCTGTATATGTTGTAATAAAGCTGTATGCAAGGAGTTTATTGAAAGTGTTCAAGAGATCACTTTCCCCCCCAAATCAACCTGCATGTTGATAAAACACTCTGTCTGGGCTGGAGAAGATAGTGAGTGTTATTTTATGCTGGCCAGGCCACCCTGGTGTGGGGCCAGCCTAATACGAGGCAGTCTGCCTGGAGAGCCAGTGACAGAGCCACAGGGATGGCCCTGGAGGCCTGGGTGTTCGTTGCTCCTGAGCAGTGGGTGGGGGCTGGGGGGGTACTGAAACGTGCACACCGGGCTCTCTGATGGGCCCAGAGCAGCTCCTAGCTTCCTCGGGCTCAACAACGATTGTTGAGTCTCAGATTCTTTTTCTTTTTAAAATGTGTAAGTTTTGTATAAACCTTAAAGAACTCTATTTTGTATCACCTGACGTTGCCAGTGTTGGTCTTGGAAAGCCGCTCTGTCTCATGAGCAGGGGCACTTGTGAAACATTCCACGAATGCTCTTGGCCACGTGGGGCACTTCTGGGTGGCGGTGGTGTCCGCTGTGTGTTTTGGAGATTGGCCTTTTCTGTTGTATGTAAAGTGTCAGTTGCTTCTCTGACTGCAGCCAGTGACTTCTTATTTCTCTCAAAACTCCACGGAAGTAGCAGTTAGAGTATTCATTTTGGCGAATGTAACCAATACCATCCTGCTAAAGGAATGTTTTGTATAATTCCTCAATTGTATACCTTTGGTTATAGAGTGCATTTTTCCAGTTCAAGTAAATTATGAAAAGGAAGTGAATACTGATGAAGTGTGAGTGGTCGACCTTTTTTATTGGGAGTAACCCCTGGGGCCTCAGGTCTGGGAGCCAGAAGGATTATCTAGAAAGCGGTGCCCTCAAGTTCACATCGGGAGTCCCGTGACCCCCTGCTTGCCAGTAATGTTCTCCAGCTCTACATGAACAGCAGGCTGGGGTGTGGGCACTAAAGGATACTTCAAGCGGTGCTTCCTGCTTCTGCGTATCTGATTCTAACCTGAGAGTGAGTTTATGATGCTATGCTCCCTCTGCCTCTATCCTTCCCATGTTCCCTGGACATTTTCAGAGGCAAGTGGTCACCACTGTCTGCGAAGGAATAGTGCTCTTCGGCCAGCAGCATTCTCGGTGGCTGCCCAGGCAGTGTAGCACAGAGAAGGTGCGGTTCTGTTTACACTGACCTGTTCCTTGGGGGAGTAGTCACCCCCACCGACCCTGAGTGCTCAATCTCCATTTGATTGCAAACAACAAAGCAATTTCTTTCAGCCATATGGGCATTTATTAGCCAGCAGGGTTGGGGGCGGATGGCTGGGCAAAGGGTAAAAAACGTGTTTGAGAAGATTTCTCCTGGGGGCAGGTGGGAAATATTGTAGAATTAGTTTATTTCCAGCATGATTAATGGTGTCTGAGTACACTCACTGGGGATTTCAAAATAGAGCAAAATGAAATTCTTTTCCAAAATGTGAGAGTTCAGGCCATGTTGAAGTCTAAGGAAAGGTTCTGGTGGCAGACTACTTCTGGATATTGGGGGTGGGAGGGCTGGTTGTGCGGAAGAGGAATTAAGGACAGCAGCCCAAAGTAGCGACCATCACGTGTGTATACACTACTGAGGTGGCAAAATTGAGTAGGGCTGCAAATTTGTAGAACTCAGTATGGCAGGGAGGAGGGGGGAAAATGAGCTGATACCAGGGGCTCAAGTTTGGAGACTGATGATGGTGACAAATATGCAAATGTGCTTGACATAATAGATGTGTGTGTGGATTTTGATAAGAGTTGTATGAGCCCCCAATAACAGTCGTCCAATTCATAACGGTAGCAAAATTACATTTATGAAGTAGCAACGAAAATTCTATGGTTGGGGGTGGGGGTCACCTCAACATAAGGAACTGTATTAAAGGGTCGTGGGCGCGGCCTTAGGAAGGTTGAGAACCACTGTCCTACAGGGTCGCTCTGAGTCAGCATTGCCTCCATGGCAGTGGGTTTCACTTTAAAAGTGGCTGATAGGTTTGAACCACTGACTTTTCAGTTAGCAACTGAGTGCTTAACCATTGTGGCTCCAAACAAACTCCAACTCACTGACTTCTCGGCCCTAGAGGACACTACCCCTGTAGGTTTCCAAGACTGCAAATCTTTACAGGTGAAGAGCCTCCTCTTCCTCCCACACATGGTAGCTTTGAACTGCTGGCCTTTTGCTAAGCTGGCCCTATGCCACCAGTGTTGCTTATCACAGCTGGAGTGAATAAGCAGAACACAAAAGGAAGCCCGGATACAGCGAGTGTTTCTTACACTTGAGTGCACGCCTCGCTCGGGAGCTTGGGCAAAATGCAGGGCTGGAACCCACCTCCAGGGTTCCTGATTGAGTATGTCTAGGGTGGAGCCAGGGGGTTGGCAGTTCTAAATTTCCAGGTGTGGAAGTTTTAATTAGAGCAAGAGGTGCCTGGTGTTACAGTAAAGGAATGCACAGCATTTAGAAACATAAGTAGAAGCACACAGTTGGTAAAGCCCCCGTAGTGTTTCAATAGGAAAACAATTTGGATTAATTCTAGAAAGGTGTAACAATGAACAAACTAGAAGATGTCATTTGGATCTATGGTGCTCCTGCCCCAGTGCCACCTAGGGTTCTTCACATGGTAGTGGTGGCCCTCCCTCCCTGCCCTGTTGCTCCACAGTTGGACTCTTGCAGTTCCCCAGGAGTATGACTGCGGCACTGAAGCAGGTGACCCAGGAGCAAGCAGTCCATTCAGCAGACCCTGCCAATTGGCTAATTTGGAAGCCAGTTGACTGAGTACCTACAATAGGGAGGGCTCTGTGCCAGCCACCTGTCTCAGATTGCTCTAAAATTGACGGGGATTGCAGGCAGTAGAAGAGTTGATGTGTGATGGGCAGGCCAAAGGGAGAGAGGGTCTCCTGGCCTGCTTTAATTACCCACTGCAACTTGGGTTTAGTGGAATCAAATCAAAAGGCTGTTCTAGTGAAACTACAAAGTTTGGGTCCGTGTCCTGTTGTAGGAGTTCCTGATGGAGGGTGGGTTAGGGTTCTCTAGAGAAACAAAACCAGAATGTTAATAATTTTATATATTTATACAGATATAGATGTATAACATAAGAAGTAAGCAGTTAATTAAATTATAAAGCAATACAAATGTAAGGTGACCAGATTTTAACATTGGTAAAGTGGGACAAAAGTGGGACACCGTTGATAAAACTCATATCCTGGCAAAATAGCCACATGGCAGCCGAAAATTGTATACCCTAGCTTGTCGTGCATTCTTTCCAAAAATCGGGATTTTTTAAAAACACCATGGGACGTGGGAAAAAAATGTTAAAAATCGGGACGTCTGGTCACCTTATACAAATGGCTCAGTGCAACTCACTCCCGTGAGATAGTTGTGAGACACCGGCAGTCCTTCAAGTCTTGAGGGCCACTGGGTAGTCCTCTGTAGAGCAATTCAGGCTCTCCATGCACAGGCAGCAAACAGCAAGGCAGGTCACAAGCAGTCAGCCAGATGACAGGGTCCAACAGTCCCCAGCTCAAAAGATGTAAATTGCAATGGTGTGACGAAGCAGGTCTTGAAGGAACCTCAAATTACAGTGACACAGTCCGTAGGTTAGGTGTCCCACAGGTAGTGTAGCTTGCAAACTGAGGCACAGAACAAGCAAGGCAGCCAGCCGCACACTGGTCCGATGATCAAAGAACAAGAGACAAGAAAGGCGAGGCTCGCCCAGCCATTTACCTCGCTGCCCTTCAATTAATCCCACGTGTTTACCAGCCAGGTTGGCACAATAAACTGTTTCAGATGGTATCACCTGTGAGAGCAGCAGGCCTACCTCTCCAGCCTCACTCACTCGCCTACCTGCACAGAGCCACCGACCATGGCCTCCAGCAGATCTGGGTGCTCCCATGCACACCTGTAACAGCTTCCGGCCGCTTGCTGAGAGCCTGGTAACTGCAAGTGGACAGCTCCTGGGGAGAGGCCAGTGAGCTTCACTCACATGTATGTCGATAAAGTCGGTAGTGTTAAATTATGGACAGTATACACATGAAAATGGCACACGTGTACAAAGAAGCCTTGTTCCCCTTGGACCCCAGTGGTACCACCATGGCCGAATCTCCTCCAGACAGGACTCTTCGAGGCAGGCCTCGTGCCTTTGCTTGTTCCTTTGGCACTGAGGCTTACATTTAAAAGCTCTCCATGCTTCTTGTATTTCAGGTACAAGAGAGAGCCCATCTTAGAAATAACTTAAAGAGAACGTTTATTAAGTCTTAAAAGATGGTGTGAACTATACCTGGGCAGGGCAAAACCAGAGGAAACTGGTGGAGGTTGGAGCAGTCCTGGTGAGTCAATTGGTTGTCCAACCTGGGACAAAAGACACTTCAAACCATCTAGTAGCCGGATCCCTCCGAAATTTCCCTCAGGACAGCTGGTGCCCTCGAAGCTCCCCCCACACTCGGTTTTATCCGGGAAAGCGAATGATTAGAGGTCTTGGGGCTGGAACGATCTAAACTTGTTCTCAAACTTCAAATAGGTAAGAAGCCCAGCTCACGGACGTGGAATGTGAGTGCCTAGTGGGCCAGACACATTATCTGGATGAGGGGGACCATTATAAGGTGACAAGATTTTAACTGGTAAAGCGGGACACCATTGATAAAACTCATATCCTGGTGAAATAGCCACATGGCAGCCAAAAACTGTATACCCTAGCTTGTCATGCATTCTTTCCAAAAATCGGGACTTTTTGAAAATGCCATGGGATGTGGGAAAAATTGTTAAAAATCGGGACGTCTGGTCACCTTACATTAGCACCAAGTTAAAATGGCATCTAAGCAATCAAGTTAGGACACCTGATAGGTCATGGAACAAAGGGACTGTCACAAATTTCATGATTGTGATTCACGATTCACTACATCACAGTTGCAGGTGGGACTACAGAAGCAGAAGCGGGACCATGACTGGGACAAGTCCATCGTTTAGAAGGGTTTCCAAGATTGGTCCCAGGGTCTTATGGCCCATGCAGTCAGGGTGAAGATGGATAGATAGGGCATGGCTGTCTGAAGATGATCACAGCAGGGCATTTGCTGCTGGCTGGGATGCGGACCTGTATATTTAGTATCGACCATCAGAGTATCCTCGGGACTCAGCAGAAGTGGCCCAGCCAGTCACCTCCTTTTACGTCATCTCAGCAGTTCAAAGCTGACTAGGCTTAACTCTTTGCAGCTCAGATCCCTGTGGGCTGTCACAGCATCTGCTTTCCAATTCTCCCCCCAAGTAAAACCAAATTCACTGCCATCCAGTCGATGCCAACTCGGTGGCCCTACAGAACCCGTAAAACTGCTCCTGTGGGTTTCTGCGAGTAATTCTACAGAAGGAGAAACCATCTTTCTTCTTAATGGCCACTGGCGGTTTTGAACTGCGGCTCAGCTTGCAGTTAGCAGCCCAATGCTGTCTTTGTAAAGCCAAATCCTAGGGGAAAAGAACATGGTGTTCCTGCCTGTGGGTCTCATCTGTATGTACCTCTCTCTCATATCCCTCTAGGGTAGCTTGAAAACCAAGCAAGCAAGCAAAGCCAAACTCTCTGCCAATGAGTTGGCGCTGACTCATCTGGACCCGATACAGCACAGGGTAGAACTGCCCCCTTGGAGTTTCGAAGACTAACGGGAGTAGAAAGCTTGTCTTCCCTTTAGCGTCTCCATTTCTGCTTCCTAGGCAATCAGGCTAAAAAGTCTCTGTATTAGAGATTGAATTCTGAGCACCCGGTTTGCAACAGGTTATGGATGGCAGTGACAGCCCCCAATCCACCTGCAGAGTCCCCTGAATGTTTTGTGAGGTGTACCCAAGGGTTTAGCTAATCTTGCCTTCAGGCTGAGTGTCTTGGAAAGTGGATTACCTCCATGCTCTCCAGCTAGCCCAGGGAGGGGCAGTTTCTTCCTCAGGGGCTTGTCTAGGTGTGCCCTTGATGGAGACCACTGTCCTGGGGGACCAGGGGTTCCAATGTCATGAGGCCTGCCCTATCTCACCCTGACTGCACTGGTCATTTGTAAGGCCCCAGACCAATCTTGTCTTTCTAATGATGTACTTGCCCCAATCAAGGTCCCGCTCCTGTTCCTCTGGAATTCCACCTGGAACTGTGCTGTATTGATCTGCCATCAATGAAGCTTTTTTTGTGAGTGTCCTTTGCCTTCTCATGTCCTATTTTAAGCGTTGGTATCCCCTTTCTCATCTGGATATGCCTGTGTCTTTGTCTCCTTTAAGACTTCTTAAGTGTTCTCTTTCAATTATATTTCAGATGGGGTCTCTTGAACCATAAAACAGAACTAAGTCATTCTGGTGGAGGTCAAAAACCCTCCTGCCCCTCTGAGCTACATTTGCTCCTTTTCACTTTTCACCCCCACTCCCCTTACTTGCCTCCACGATTCAGAGACACAAGAGCTCGCTGGTTTTCTAGGGAGCCTGTGTGCTGAGGCCTTCTAGCTAGTTGGGCAGATGGATTGGAATCTAGCTTATTGCAGCTGCTGGGCCAATGACACAAAGCAAGGCCACAAAACTCAACCTCACTGCCATCCAGTTGATTGGTACTCATAGTGATCCCACAGTAGAAAGTCTCATCTTTCTCCCTCTGAGGGAGCTGGTGGTTTTGAACTGATGACCTTGTGGTTAGCAATCCAACACAAAACCACCACACCACCAGGAGTTCCAGGAGTGGGGCTGGGGAGGAGAGGCGAGCCTTTGACGCTCGGCCTGGAGGGGCTCTACCCAGATGGAATGGTTTGGCACAGACAGCACCAAGGAGAGGTAGGCTGGCCAGGCAAACTGCTAAGGCCCTGAACATCAATCTAAAACGAAGGTTTCCCCAGAGAGAAGGGCACTGTGAAAACAATTGGCAGGGGTCTGCTGTGTGAACAGATAACTTGGCAGTGGTAGAAGGATCAGAATTCACGCGGATGTGGAGGGAGAGAGACTCGCTGGGAGGCGCTCCAGCGCTCGGCTCTTCCTCGTTCACCACTGAAGGCTTTGTACGCTCGGATGCTCCGCTGGGCTGCTTCAATTCGAGGCATTACCAAATACTTGAAGTTTTAAAAACTATCATTTCAGATGCTGGCACGGGTGTTACTAAAGTAAAAATAACTTCAGCAGTTGACTTTTCCGCATTCAAACAAAACTGGGCACCGAGTCCTACCGACTTTTCTCTCCCTCCTGCGTGAACCAGCGATGGCAAGCCCTGTGCCCACCCTCTCCGCAGCCCGCGGGGCCCAGCGGCCACTGGCCGCCTAGCGGGGGGTACTCCTCCCGCTGGCCGTGCCCAGCCAAGCCGCGGGACGCACACCTCGACGTTGGTTTCCTTTCACTCTCCTGGGGTGCCGCTCCCCTGATCTTCAGCACCTAGGGCGTAGTACGTCCTCAGTGACTGTAGTTGTCGGAAAAAGGCCTTACACTGCCACAGTGCTCACATTTCAGGGTATTAAAAAATACATTATGCTGCGTCCTTCCCAATCCTGGAAGGGTAAGTATCAAGTGCTCACCATTGTTGCAGCAGCTCTTTGGGGAGTGGGAGCCTTAATGATTTCGATTGCCAAAGCATTTTCGGCTTGCATGATAGACTTCGGCCTTTCAAGGGAATGAACAGGAAGGAAACTTGTCAAATGATTCCTGGAGAACCTAGTCTGCTGGACTTGGCCATTTTGCGGCAGGTGGCTCACAAAGCATTGATAACTTATTTTTCTTGACTTCAAATATCTTAAACACCTTCCGTGGGCTTGTTGTAGTGAGACACAACCTCCCCACGCCCCCGTTTCATTCCTCTAAGCTTAAAGACCCTGGCAGGATGGCAGTGAACACCAAAACCAAACTCACTGCCATCAAGTTGTCGCTCAGTGACCCCACAGGACAGGGTAGAACTGCCCCCATGGGTTTGAGACGAACTTTTTTACAGAAGTAGCTGAGGGTGGTTTTGAACTGCTGACTTTGCAGTTAGCAGCCCAATGCTGTAACCACTCTGGCACCTCAAGGCACCAAATAAAGGTAGCAAATCTGCCTGTATCTGGTGATTTTTAAAAAATTTGTGGATTGAGTGGTGGTGGGTGATACATTTCAGACCATCAGCTCTGCAGTCGTTTGGCCTCTCAATCCCTCCACCCCCACATTCTATCAGTGTTTCTTCCCTCTCGGGGTTTTCCATCTCCAACATGTCAGCCCTCTAGTGCGTCACTGCATCGCCCCTCCCCACCCTGTTGCTAATGTGCCCCTAAGTTGGTTCTGACCCACACCGAGCTGCTCATGTACAAGAGGGAGAAACTGCCCGGTCCTGTGCCACCCTCCCTCGTTTTCGAGTCCGTTGTTGCAGCCTGTTGCCTTTGCAATGCAAGTCTCTGCCTTGGTTCGTACCTTACAGTAGTGGTCTCCTACAGCATTTGCCCTTCTGTGATTGACCAACTTCATCAGCATGATCTCCACATGCACCCATGTCATGGGGTGCTTTGGGGTTTCATTTTTTAGCGGTGCATAGTATCTCGTGCGTGCATGCGTGTGTGTACCAGGTATGTTCCTTTACCCATTCTCCTGACGTACACTGGGCTGTTACCAGCTTATCGCTATTGTAAACTGTGCTGTGATGTGCATGGGAGCGTCCATCTGTCGTGTTCCTTACTTCTTTAGGACATATACCCAGCAGAGGTATTGCCAGCTCACATGGGCTCAGTACTTTCATTTTAGAAACACTCAACTGTATACAACTCCACTGCCGAAAGAAACAAAATCCAAAATTTTCAATCATGAAGTACTGGAGCCCGCTACATATCAATCATTTTCTCAAGTCCTAATTGATTCACAAAGAAGCCTTGGTGGTGAAGCGGGTTCCCCACTGGGCTGTGAACCACTAAGTCCGCAGTGCCAAACCGCCAGTCGTTCTGCAAGACAGACAAAGGCTTTCTATTCCCATAAAAGTGTTAAGGTCTGAAGACAACATGCCGGCGCGGAGTAGG
>NW_022111373.1:76364707-76384345 GCF_000313985.2 Echinops telfairi | reverse complement strand
GCCCTAGTGGGTCGCTATGAGGCAGAATTGACTTGATGGCAGTGAGTTTGGCTGGGCCATCAGTTCATAACCTACAGTTTGGGGAACACTCACATCCAAGTGCTTTCACCTCTCATTCACATACAGGATGATATGGGGCGGGCGGCACTCTGGTATTAATGAGAAACACAGTCAAGCAAGCACTTTTGTCCATAATACTTTTAATACTTTTTCCACTTTTAAATACTGGTTTTAATCTTGTGATTGCAACATGGAAGATTTACCTTTATTATTTTTTAAAAACATCATCAGGATCATAAAGCTATTCGAGAATAGTTACATACTTCCAAGGTACTTTAGAATGATTATGGTTCCGAGTTGGTAGATGAACCAGGACAACAATCCAAATACATCGTCTGTACAACTGACTAAATACTGGTGAAGTGTTCAACAGGACAATTAACTGAAAAGTGCAATCTAACCAGTGTCACAGGCGAACCAGCTCACCCAACATGTTCTCAACAGCAGCTGCTGCTGCCGTCCTGCAGGTGGACAACGCAGGTGAGGAGCAGCAAACACTGCAGCAGCAAACACTGCAGCAGCGGCTTCCCTCCACAGCCTTGGTCTGCATTCTTGGTCTCCCTCAGACTTTCCCCTTGGGTCTGGCCGCCCCAGTGGTAGTCACAAACAAAGTATTCTGAAGGCCACTTTCCACCTCAAGGTCAGGAGTCCTGCATTCCCAGGGAAACACTGGATGGGAGGGGGCACTTAGGGGCAAAACCCTCTCACCAACCGTTTTTCAACTTCCATCACAGCACAAACGTGTAACTGAGTACAATAGAGTAAATGGCTATTTTTATTTATTTTTGGCTTGGGGGAGTGACAGGAAGTTATCTATAGAGGAGGAAACACCACAGATGTTGCCTATGAGGGGTTAGCTGTACAAACTTACTTCCAGAAGTTCCGTGTACTGTCTGAGAGTCCAGTACCTCTCCAGTGGTGACCTCCTCTGACCTTCCTACTGTCCCCAGCTACATCTGACTGGGCGGGATTCACTCTGGCCAAATACCATTCCAGTTCTCTACAGGGAATATTTTTTTCTTTTCTTCTTTTTTTAATACAAATATTTTTAGTGTAATTTTATTTACAGAATGAATTGCAAAAGTACATCATCACATTTAGTGCAAATGCAATTAATGATAGTTAAGATTTTGATACTGCTTTGTAAACTTTCCATACCTTTGTAAAATAAAGCTATCCAATTTAATTATGAAAAATTACTTGTCTGTGTTCATGATAGTTATCAGAAATGGCAAAAAAGAAACAATTATAGTGGGCAGAGTTTTGTGGTTGGTTTTTTTTGAGGATTTCCATCAGCGGCTCTGGTGAATAAATCTTCCCCTCCCCAGCCCTCCCACATGCCCATCCCAACCCCACAGCTGATTGCAAAATAAAATACACATTTGAGGTATAAACTTTTTATCATCACAATATAAAATGTTACCTGGTGATGTAGTAAACTGATAGGATAATTTGTCTTATTTGCCTTACTAGCATTACCACCATATAGGCACTTTTCCACAGTCAAATTATGAACAGCATTTTTCTGTAATAAGGCATATTCCATGCACATCATTTAGAGAAAGGTAAATTAAAAAATAGAAAAGATTTACGGAGCATGAACGCTGCGTGCATGTAATGTAAGCATGTTTTATATGCATTTTTTGCTCTGTACAGAATAATAAATACCACTATATCTGATGCAAGTAATTCAATTCCAGGATTGTGCATATTAAGTGATCAGACTAATCCCATCATTAAGTTATCACTTTGCATTTAGCACTAAGACTGTGTTACCTTGTATGAATATATATACAGGACATGTTCCACAGAACATGGCTTTCTGATAGCTGTGTTTCCACAGAGATGAGTAAGCCAACCAGCACGCATCGACACATGCCTCAGATTCCTAGAAACACAGCTGTGTACAAGCACGATCTGGATCTTGAAGTGGGCAGTCAACTGACTTCACGGAGGACCTTTTTTTTTTTTTGGCCTCAACTCCATATTTCAAGGGACATAAACACCGAAAACTACGAAAGGTATTTTACATTTAAGCTCTTAGGGTAACTAAGGGAAACAATTCAATTTCATTCAATGGAACCCTTTACTGTTCTGCTGAAATGTCTGAGGCAAACAGGAGCAAGGCTTGCATGTTTCCCTGCACAGCTGGTGATACATCTGTAGCCGGACCCACACTGGCAGAAGTAATTCACATACCTGTTTCACTGAAAACTAGAGAGAATCGAATCCAATTTCAACCTCTGAAAGTCTGATTTGCTTAAATACCATATATTCGTTTATAAATATTGGGAAATCACTGGCTCATTTTATCCCAACCATTTTACTGGGAAATCACTCCCAGCCCCACACGATTTGCACAGATGTTTCTGTTTGGAGGCAAGCAGAACCAGTTCAGCAATTACCAAACTGAGTTTGTAACGAGCTGAACATTTTCTGTAGCACACAGTACATAACTAAAAACTACAATGGAACTAGAAAGGATCTGGGGGAAATAAAGCTCTTCCCTCTTCCTCCATCAGAAGCAAGCTTTTTCATGGGAGGGAGACAGAAAAAAGGCAAACACCACAGCCCTCAGTTAATACGAGACATTTGACATGACAACAGGACTCCTTATAGAAATCAGCAGCAACGAATTCTATGATTATACAAAGCAAAAAAGTCAAAAATTTCTGGACACAGATTTGCCTGGTGGCCTGAAAACAGATCCCCATCTGAATATTTGGTGCACAGAATGCATGTACACAAAACCTGACACAACTGAGGCTCTCTGGCCAGGCCAAAGTAAATGAAAAATTCTGAAAAAGTTTCCAAAAATTAAAGCATCAACTCCTAGATGTGATTCAAAGTTGATTTGTTTTTCCTCTTCTAGGAGCAAGCAAATGAGAATATAGCCATCTACATGTAATTTTACATGTATTTATAGTTATATGCTGAGCGAGGAGTAATCTAGCAGGAGACAGCTAGTGTTAGATGTTCAGCTTTGCTATTGCAGTATTTCATTTTTGTACACAAGGTCAAGGTCATGGGCCCCAGCAAGGCTATAGATCCTACGTTCCAGCTCAGAGCACTCAATTGTGTGTTTGTCTTCTCCAACATGGAATGTCACACAGCCTTGCTTCAGTCACTGCAGGAAAAAAAATGACAAGTATAAACCTCAGTAACATGTCATTACAAACTGTTATACGATGACCAGAAGGGATTTCTCCCATCCTCCTCATTGTGGAATGCACAGAACCTCTATTTGCACTTGTCCTTTAAGGGACCTTGGTCCATCTGAATGTCAAGTGATTCAACTCACACATTTGAGATCTTTCCCAGCACAGAAGATGAGAAAGAAGGGGAGGGGGAAGGAACCCTTTGAAAGTTAGAAAAGTGTCAAAGAGGGCAATGTCTAGGTACGCAAAGGAGACACACAGAGGACTCTGGGTTTATACCCCACTAACTGGCATCGGTGTCTCTGCCCTAGATACAAATTATGCATATAATATGAATTATCAAGAATTTTTAAATTTATGTAAGCTAAGGTAGAGAGGCCTGTGCCTTGTCTTAGGAAACAAACCTGCTCAGACCTTCAAGTACGTTTTGAGTAAGGTTCACTAACATATCTGGACCTTGTTAACTTTTCAACAAAATTTGAAGATGATACTGATATTGAAAGTTACTATTTCTCCACTACCAAAATTAAGCTGTTAGCTTTAAGAGTTTAAAGACCAGGATCATACATACAACTACAACAGTTACTGTGAGACAAATCTCACTCAATTATACACCAATTTTCGTCAGCTACGAAGATCTGATTGCAGCTCTCTGTCATGAAAGAGTCCACTGAAACTCAAAGGCTCGCTGTGTTTTACCGAGAGGTCTTCCCAGTTAGGGCTTTCCTTACACACACGCACAAGTACAGACAATTCTCCTCTTAGATGAATTTTCTGGAAAAAGATTTCAAACCCCATCTCTCGTAGGTCCACAAAAGAAACACACATGCACATGATGGATAGATAGATGGATAGAAAGACAGCAATTTGCTTTCGATTCCAGTTTAGAGGCTAGCTCTTGTTATGTGTAAGTATTATCTTTTAAATATTTAAGTAATGCACTCCACAGGGTTCTCCAGGATGTAATCTTTCTGGAAGCAGAAGGCTAGGAATTGAATCATCAACCTTTCAGTTAGCAGCCGTGCTCACACCGTTTGCTCATTCAGGTCAAAGAAATTATGCATGTGCACAATGGTTCAATAAGTTACTCAACACCCTGTAATACTGTGCAGCCATTAAAAAATGTGAGAAAGCTCTATACTACTATGGAAAGATGAGATGCAGAACAACAACAACAAGGGGGATGTGAGAGGAGGAGGATACTTGCATGTGCTGGTGGTCCAGGCACTGAAACATACAATCTCTGGAAACATAGACAAGTCACCAGGAACAGTAGCTTTTCTTTTTCCAAAGTGGAAAAATAGGGTGAGAATAAGGGACGGGATACATTTTACTCTAAATTTGTTTCATACTTTTGAAGCATGCCAATATATCACTTATCAAAAATTAAGTATAAGATTCCAGGACTTTGCACAAAGATGTTCAGTGCAGCACTGTGTACCAATGCAGAACCAACCCAGATATTACCGTGGAATTGGTTAAACAGATCTGCAACATTTATGGAGCACATATTAAAAGAACAAGACAGTTTTATATGTCTCAAATTGTTATGTAGGAAGATATCCAAGACACATCATTAAGTCAATAAATTAAGCTATGGAGTAGTTACATAGGATGAACACATTTACTTTTAATGCCATGTTCATTTGATAAAGTATGTCAGCGCATATGTAGAAAAGTCTAGAGAAAATCTACCACCACAAACTTATAGGAGTCCTGGGAAAGCAGGGATTATGGGGCATTTGCATTTCTGAAATTCTGTGGATTTTTAATGACATTTCTTAGAGCAGGTATTACTTTTCGTAAGCAGAGAAAATAAACAATGAAAAGGAGTTTGTAATAAGCTACAATTTATATCTGGGAACATTACAGATATAGCATGGCAGTTACTTTAAACAACTATATTTTAATACCTGTAGAGTCATACTGGTCAAAGTTTAAAATATATTTTCTATGAGGGCGGGCGGGTAGGGGAGGGACGAGGAAGAAATGGGGAGCTGATATCAGGGGCTCAAGTGGGAAGAAAATGCTTTGAAAATGATGATGGTGGCATGTGTGCAAAGGTGCTTGACACACTGGAGGAATGGATTGTGATAAGAGATGTAAGAGCCCCCCCCATAAAAGTATTTAATAATAATAAAAAAGTATGTTTAGAAAATGATGGCAACATAGATACAAATATAGTTGATACAATTGATGTATGGAATGTTAATGAGTTGTAAAAGCCCCCCCCAAAATGATTTAAAAAATATACACATTTTTCTAATACCTGTTAATCCTAGAATAATATAGGTTTTCCTGCAGTTTTTTCTTGGACATAAGAAGTAAAGCGCTTTAGAAACTTGGGATATTCTCGCTTTGCCACGGCCCTTAACACTGAGGCTGGTGCCCATCCTCCAGGGTTCACTGTGAGACAAAGGGAAATTAAAACCCGTTAAGATGTCATTCTCCAAATGCAAGTATAGCAATTTATTCCTTTGCTGTTCAAAAACCCCTTAGTTGTTACAATGAGAATTTCCTTAAATCTCCACCATTGATTTCCTAGCATTAAAAACTTAGCAGCAAACAAGAAAGCACTTGCTACATTCCCTACATGGTCTTGGTCCCCTAAAATCTATGCCTGTGGTAACGTAGACACACTTTAGGTTATTTAGAAGACAATTTTTCATCAGGGTCTAATATAATGAAATAGCCTCTGTAACTTATTCAGGTGTAATGATGTCTTTAAGCATATTAGCAGTGCAACACTGCATTGAGAGGGGAGGATGGATGGTTAGAGTGTGTATGCAGGTAGGGCATGATGGAATGCGCTGCCCAGTAGCAACTAAGGAGGACCAGGGAACAATGACTCAGAAAACTAGGAAGCTTGATCATAAGAAAAAGAACTGTTAATTTCCTTCCCCACTGTTGCGTATAATTACAAAAACATGGTATGACACAAGAATCTAATAGAATGGCTCATCAAATGAGTGTGGACGTGTTTAGTGACCTAAAAATGCTGTGCTGTAGAATTCATTCTGTGTCCTCCATGACATAGAACTGCCCTGCAGGATTTCTGAGGCTTTCTCCTGCAGAGCAGCCGACAAAGCAGGGTTCTGAATCTGTTCTGCTTGGTTCAATCATGGCCAACATACGGGAATGGATGCAAATGTTTAAAATGCAGATAAACCAAATGCTGCCTGGAATGGGAAAACTTATGGATCATAGCCACGTTAGGAACTTAACCTTCCTCTTCTACCAGCGGTTCTCAACCTGTGCGTCGTGACGCTTTTGGGGGTCGAATGACCCTTTCACAGGTGTCACCCGATTCCTAACAGGAGCAAAATTACAGTTATGAAGTACAACAAAAATAATTTTATGGTTGGAGGGTCACCACAACATGAGGAACTGTAATAAAGGGTCGCGACATTAGGAAGGTTGAGAACCACTATCTTACAGGATCAGGGCAATGTGTTTGCTGCATAGCACCCAAATCTCTTGCTCTGATGAGAAGAGAACGGAGGTGCATTGCTCAAAGATGGCAGTTGATTACGGTGCCTGGCTCCAAGATTATGCTCTTGAAAAGTGTGCCATTCTCCACAGTTCTGATAATACTCAGTCATATTACCTGCTCAGCTCACTGAGCCTCTTCTGAAGCTCCCATTCCAGGGCTCGGGGCCATCCTTTTTGTCTCCATCAGCTAACTTTAACAAACCCAGGTCTGTCCCAGGACTGACTTTTGTCCCTGACTCAATCAGTTCAAACTGCTCAATCCCTGCCTTTCTTCTTGGTGCCACCAAACTTCCTCTTAAGTGGCCGAGCGAGCCAATTTGCTTAGACCACCCTAGTGTCATGAGTTCTTATACAGTAGTTCTGAGATAAAATCCAGGCCTCTTGGGGTTCAGTACAGCACCGATGAAACATACAATCTTCCTCTAGTTCTTTAGTGCTTCCCCCACGCTCCCTACCTCCACTATTATGACCCCAAGTCTACCTTACAAATTCAGCTAGACCGGAGGATGTATACTGGTATACACAAGAACTGGAACACAGGGAATCCAGGACAGACGAACTCCTCAGGACCAATAATGAGAGTGGTGATACCAGGAGGATAAGGGGAAGGTGGGGTTGAAAGGGGGAACCGATCACAAGGATCTACATATAGCCCCCTCTCTGGGGGACGGACAACAGAAAAGTGGGTGAAGGGAGATATTGAACAGTGTAAGACATGAAAAAAAATTTTATAAATTATCAAGGGTTCGTGAGGGAGCGGGGATGGGGAGGGAGGGGAAAATAAGGAACTGATACCAAGGGCTCAAGTAGAAATCAAATGTTTTGAGAATGATGATGGCAAGAAATGTACAAATGTGTTTGACACAATGGATTTATGTATGGATTGTGATGAGTTGTATGAGCCCCCAATAAAATTTTTAAAAAAATTAAGGTCTTTTGCAAAAGTTTGCAAGATAATTCTGATATACATCTGTCCAAATTAAAAACTACTAATCTAGAAGAAGTAAACTGGCATTTATAAAAGACATTATCCCAACTGTCAGTTATGAAGATCGAGAACACCTACATTACCAAGTAGTAAACACAGATGGGAAAACACATACCATTAGCAACATATGTAATCTTGCACAGAATGTTGTCTCTGCTTATCTCCTGGTTTCCCTCTGGGGGGCTTACCAAAGTTTGACATATCATAGCAATATTTATCTTGGCACGGACACATCGATTGTTTAGCTGCCAAAATATAAAAAAGAAAAATTAAAAACAACAACAAAGCATAATATAAATACAAAAAATCGAATCAAATATGAAAAACAAAGCAGCTAGTTGTTTGGTAGTATTTGTTGGTCTAATATTATATTAGTTTAACTCCTACAAACATCGCCAAGAAAATGTGATATAAGACACTTGGAATGATTTCCCGTCCACTTGAATAGTGAGTAGTTCTAAACCACAATAGAAATCACACCAGTCTTGTCAATAGTTAATAATGGTGTAAGAAATTACCACCACGCATAGGTATCAGCCTGTATATACTACCCATTCAGGTTTGCCACCTAACCGTAGGGGGAAAGGAAATAGTCCTCTGGCTCTCACAGACCACATGTGGACTACACCATCTCAAGCTAAACATCTCAAACAAAATAAAATCTAAGCATTATCGAATCCAGTCCATGTTTATCAACTGCCTTTGCCTTCGTTGTTAATCTGGCAGTGTATTATGGAATTAAACTCATTTACTTATACATTATACTTACAGGAGCACTGTCATGATCCACAGAAAAATTACAAACTATCCAAGTTTCAGGGTCATTTTCAGTCAAGGCTGGTATCTTACGAATGGCAGAAAGATATAAAACATCTCGCTGAGAAGCAGGCCACACTCTCTGTGGAAGAAGTAAAACCTTGTGAAAAAAGGAACTGCTTTTTATTGAGCTAGAACAAGGAATCAATGTAAGACTCATGAAAATCTTAGTTGAAAGTGAAGCTGTCAAATTCAATGATAAACCAACACCAACCTGAGACTATCCCCCAAGATCCCTTGGAACTGGTAGGCTCGTCTGCGCAGAACTATAGTCAGGGGGAATGTCTGCTCTACGCACAGTCCACAAAACAACCTGTGTTTGATATGTCCAGAAACCCACAAGCAAACATTTTAGGGGAAAGACTTGTCTTTTTGTATCATAATCACATTTGAAAGAACTCTGTGGGAATTGGAAGATCTTAAGCTTCACATGGAAAAACATGCCACGGAATGGCATGGAGACCAGGCCTCTGGTAACTCGGATGAGCTACTTTTATGAGAGAAAAGCCACGGTGGTTTTCTGGTCTAGGTAACTGAATTCCCTTCTTAATACGCACAGGGTTTTGCTGATTGTTGCTGACAACTCCGTGCCATTACAACATAAATGGGTTGCAAAGTGGAATGATTGTTTTAATTGGCACATAATTTATATATCATACACCAGTTCAATCATATCATGAATAACCGTACAATCATTACCACAATCAATTTTAGAAGATCCCCGTCCCCTCCCCTGCCTCCCTGGTTAAATCACCTTTAAAATGAGTTGTGCAATCACAATCAGTTCTAGTGCTTCCTCCCCTTTCTGGGTGATCTTCTTTTTTTTTAACATTTTATTGAGAGTTCTTACAGATATTATTATATTCCATAGTTCCATTAGGTCAGGCGTAGTTGTACAATTGTTGCCATCATAATGACAATCCATTTTCATTTTTCTTGAACTCCTTGATATCAGCTCCCCTTTATCCCCTCTCAGAGTGATCTTTTTAAGATACAAAATTTTATGGCGTCAATGGAGGGGGTTTTGGACCAACGGATGTGAGGCCAATAAATAAATGAGGATTTACCAAATTAGAAATAATAAGTAGGAATCCACAAGGATGATGACTGGGCAGGAAGTGAAAGAATGAAGATGACTTTAAAAACCAACAAAGCACAAAGGCTTTTTAAGATTCAGCTACAAAAGAAGTCAACTTTAATGAGAAATAAGTTAAAAGGTATTATTTGACCTTGTTGGAGCAAAAAAAATCATGTCAGGACAACTGCTAAAAGAAATGTCAAATATTTATAATTGAGACCAAAATCTTGTTACACATAAGATTCACTACTTTTTTTTAAAGATTCACTACTTTAATAACTCTTAGTTTTATTTTTCAAAAAGCAATCCTAAGGGAATCTAACGCCACCTTCCCACTCTCACACCAACTACATACTGGGGGTCTCTTCAGCAGAATGTTTTCCGGGACCCATCATCTTCAGATAACAAGGCTTTCCTGTGCTTAAATGTGTGGTCATTTATCTTCATTCCAAATTTCAGGGCAATTAAGTGGTATATTAACATTTTCTAAACTGTAGATCTCGCAGTTATATTCAGCAGATTCAGTATACTCAGCAGATCTTGCTGAAATACAGTCCTCCCTGTTCACACAGCTTGAAGAGCTGCTGGCAGGTAACACAAAGCCCAATTCAGTCATTAGATGTATGATACTGCACGTTACAGGAACACACAAACTTCTTATCTTTTCATATATTCAGATCAATTAAAAATCATTTAAAAGAGAAAAATGAACTGAAACGGAATCTTTATATTTCTTATATTTTAAATTATAGACATCTTACATATCCATCTTATGTAGTATTAAACTTTTGCTGCAGCTTCCCCAAATTTTAATTCCTTTTCAATGTTCTATATACAATTTGTTTTTGGCAATTTCCAGGAGGGAAATAAAACAGAACAAGGTGAAGACCACCAAAGGGGGGTGTTGGGGAGATCCCTGTTGTTAAGTTGGTTCCGATGTGCAAGTGACCCTGGAGGGCAGAGTGGAACTGCCCCAAACGATTTTCTAGGCTCAAACCTTCACAAAAGCAAACTGCCACATCTTTCTCTCGTGTTACAGCTGGTGGCAACAAACTCACCCGAGCCAGGCTTTAACCACTAGACTAGCAGGCTCTATGCACTGTGAAGAATGTAGGAAAGCACGAGGTACAATAAAGCAAACAGGAACTAGTTTAAATTACAGTGACTGTCGGCTCTGGTGACCAACCCTTCACATTTCTCTTGCTTTCTGGATTAGCAACATTTTCCTTCTCATTACTGCCGCAGGAAGCCCGGCTTCACTTTTATACTCAACTCAGGAGCTATCCTTTGGTCTCTGATAGAGCTGCTAGCCAACCACTTAAACTCATTTTAGTATTCCAAAAGCTTTTGTGTTTGTTGCTGAAGACTTACAGTGTGCATACAGTTTCTGGGTTATATTTTTCATTCAGATTCTTCCTGCACACATTTTTGCCTAAATTGGTTGAATATATCTTTTGAATATATGGCATTCATGAAGTACTCATTAACTCTGGATCTTTTGTGGCAAGTAATTTTTAGTCAAATTCTAGTTTAGAGGATTTATGAATATGAGTTTGAATTATATTGGAATTCTTTAGGGTGAAGAGATTTTTACCTTGTGTGTTTGATAAACGATGATTGCATTATCAGCTAATGTTTCCACCACATGAAAGTTCTCTATTGTTGCTGAAACAAAGAGAATAAAATTAGAATCCAAAAAGATACACAACTTTTTTCTAGAATGTGATTACATTATTTCAAAAGGCAATTACAAAGGGCATGAAGGTAAAACGAGCTGAAGTTTGCCTGACCTAAACCAAGTGGAAGTCATTCAACACTATGAAGGCGATCTACAGACAGTGGCTGCGATGCCTGATCACCAGGAAGTCTCCTTTTCTTTGGGCTGATATCTACCATCCACAGCAAGAAAGCAATTCTGACTACTCTTTTACATGGGCTCAAAGAAGGACCCCTCACTATAATCCCTTATTTATTGAAGTGAAATAAATTATTCTACATAGATTTACCAAAAACCACTGCCATCGAGTCAGTTCTGACTCACAACGACCTGATATATAGGGCTACCAAGGCTGTCTATCTCTGTGGAAGGAAGCAGGCAATCTCATCTTTCTCCTGTAGAGCCTCTGGTGGATTTGAACTGCAGACCCTGTGGTTAGCAGTACAATGCTTGCCTCAGCGCTGCCAGAGCTCCCTTTACCTCGGCTTAAGGGACTGTTTATGCCAATCTGCCAAGACAAGAATCTACGATTGTTGAGATGATTTCTTTATTTTGAAAGTTGGCATCTAACGGGAACATACACATGCCAAGAAGTATTGTCAACTAACCACAGCAGGATTCATCTAGGTGAAAAGTTCCCAAACCAAAAGACTGTTGCTGCAAAGTCGATTCTGACTCCCAGCAGCACAGCAGCAGGACAGAGCAGAACTGCAGAGCGGCCAGGAGTGCAATCTTACGGCCTTTTTGTGAGCAGCTGACTGCATTGACCACTGCACTACCCGTTTAAAATGTAGTAGACAACAGTAGCCAATAAAACAGAAACCTTTACTTTTAGTCCATGTTCCCACTAACTCGCTCTGGATTTCAATTTATTTGTAATGCAAAACGAAATACTGATACCTAGCTTGACATTCAGAATTACCAAGTATCAGGTTAAGTGAGATATACTAGGAAAGCGTTTTTAAACAGAAAACTCTACATTAAGTATTATTAGTACTTTAAGGAGCTCTGGTGGCATAAAAGGTTACACATTTGGCAGCTAATCATGAGGCTAGAGGTTCAAATCCAACAGCTGCTCCCCAGGACAAAGATGACTCAGCCTCAGGATTCTCTGTCCTGAAGGGTCGCTGTGAGTCAGGATGCAGGCCAGACATAGAAAGCCAGGTTGGATTTAAATTAAAATAAAAATTAGAATCACTATATTGATAACAGCAGCTTACTTTCCCAGTCATTGCGAACATCAACATTCCAGAAGTAATTGCAGACCTCATGTCCTGTAACACCTTTAACTGCATGGGTAGCTTTCAAAGGATCCAGAACAATTCCATTTTCCTCTACTTCTCTTCTGTATACCTAAAAGAGAATAAATTTTAAGAACACAAAAGTACATATGAGAGCAGACTTGCATTTGCTTTCAAATTTAGCTGCCTTTTAGAATTTTATTTATAAATATCTATGAAACATTTAACAGAAAATCAAAACCAATTTATTGACACAGATAATGAATGAAACATACATAAAAATATAAACAAAACATATCCCCCAGGAACCCTTTTTATTTATTTATTTAGCCGTATCTTGCACATACAATATATCCAATATATTCATTCACATACAATTCTGTTGTTCAATCCCACTGAGTGGAGTTATATAGTCATCAATATTGTCAGCAACCTATTTCCCCCTTCCCCACTCCTCTCTTCTCGTACCCTGAGGGGACCTTTACTCCTGTTACTGTTTCTGAAGGATTCTCTCTCTTGGCTATCTATCTAAAGATCTTAAATATACAAATGAACTGACAAACCTGACATGGTTAATGAGGTAACACAAATAAAAACTGTAATAATAAGGGGAGGAAATATAAAGAACTAGAGGACAGTTATGTGGTTCATCAGTGCTATACCGCACCCTGGATTTATCATCCCTTCCATGTGACCCTTCTGAGAGGGACTGTCCAATTATCTTACAGGTGGATTTTGCCTCTTGGCACTGATGTGATTGCTTGTTTATGAACTTCTGATAGCTTTTTTCCGTCGACACCTCATGCTCACACATGCTGGTGTGCTTCTTCTATGTGGGCTTTTTTGCTTCCCTGCTAGAGGGCCCCTTGTTTAGCTATAAGCCTTTAAGACTCCAGACACTATATCTTTCAATAGCTAGGCACCATCAGCTTTCTTCACATTTGCTTATGCACCCATTATGTCTTTAGCAATCATGTCAGGAAAGTGAGTATCATACACTGTCATATTATTAGAACAAACCATTCTTGTACTGAAGTAAGATTTAAGTAGAGGCCCAAAGTCCATCTGCTTCCTTGTTACATTTGCATATATAAACATATATAAACAATTATACATATTTATATTTACATATATTTTCTTCTTTCCCTGTTTCTTTTTTTTGTCCTCCTGCCCCACTATTATGTTTACCAAAATTTGGACTTTTGATAGCTGGTGCTTCCTCAAAACATAGGATAACATTTCCAGATTGGTTTCTCAATTATTCAGCGGGATTTACCTTCATTTCTCCTTCTTCTACCACCAACTGCCAATTGGCATCTCCACCTACGTCCTGTAATGAGTAGGTCATGTGGTTCTGTACCATCTCTTCAACCTTGAATAGAAAGACACAGTCAAAAACACCCAGATCCAGTTAGAAGCTATGCCATGCTCTCTTCACCAGAATTGTTTTCACTTTATTTCAGTTCAGAAATGTTGCCCTTAGGAAGCTGAGCAACCAAATGCAGAATGGTTAGGAAGTTTTATAGACTGCTGCAGCATTGAGTCCGCATTCCAGATATCCAGATTAGTGACAGGAGGGAGAATGCAGGGGAGGATGCTTCGTTAAATAACACAAATTGCTCTCTGGATATCAGGAGCAAAATAAGCATTTTCTGAAAACAAACAAACAAAAAAACTAAAAATTTTCTCCTGTCCTCTAACCATAAAATACTTCCTTACAAAGATGATGCTTTAAAGCATACAATTATGGAATCCTAAGGATAAAAGGAGGAGCCCAGGTGGCGTATTGGGTTATGTCTTGGGCTGCTATCACAAGGCCAGCAGTTAGAAGGCAGAAATTAAAGAGCATTCACATTGTACTTCCAATTAAAAATCTATCTTATGTTTCGCGCTGGATTTAATATAATTTATTCACAAAAAACCCAGGTTCAAACATAATGAAAAACACAGCAGTGATTGTGTGTGAGGAGGAAAGGCGCCTTGGAGGTGCAGTGGGTGCGTGTTAGACTGCTATGGTGCCCTGTGGCGCAGCCTGACTGTCCTCTCGGGTGACTAGGGGTTGGAATTGAGTCAATGGCAGCAGGTGGTAGTGGTGGTTGTTTTTGGTAAGCCAGAAACTTTTAAGACTAACCCAAAGAAAATATTTTTCCTATACTAGAGGATGTAATCAATATGCCTTGTGACGTGTATTTCTGCTATGTCAAGCTTTTTGGATCTTAAAATGTATTTTTGGATATTGAAAGTACTTACAGTTTTGGCTATAAAAATTTCAATTAAAGTGTTTATAAGACCCTACTATCTATTTCTGTACTAAATTAAGTGTCAGTAAAATCGAGAAAGTTAGCAAAGTTTTATTAATTTCTTTTTTTAACAAAGTTATAATTTGGAAAAACTTCAAGTGCTGCCTGAAAAAAGTCTGTGCCTCTATATTCTGAAATCTGCTTTGAGAGGGTAATAGTGACTAACACAGGATTCTGAGTTGGAATACATACTGTGATTTCCAAAAGAGAACAAAAAAGAAAATACCTGGGTAGCGTGCACACAGATAAACACTATAAAGAATAGTAATAGCTCAGCTCAATTGTATGTACACATTATAATTGGGAGAAACTCTCCTTGTTTTTAGTTTCCAGATATAAAAGATCTTTAAAAAATTTTATTACTGAAACTGATAAAAAAAGAATCAATACTTGATATTTTATACCCTTTAATATATTAAAGTTGTATTGCTCTTATGTACTTCCTTTGAAAAAGTTCAAGTAAACTAACAAAAATAGATACATTTAGTGCTGTGCTTCCAGGATATCAAAGAAACTAGTAACAGTCTCAATTATTATAGTAACCATTTTTGCAAAGCCTTCATTCATCATGGACCTCTCCTTGAAGAAATAATCCTAAGGTTAAGAGAAAGGCGGTACAGGGAAAATCTCACTATAATGACTTTTTGGATCATAGCAATAAGCTATGCTGTAGCCAATGTTTTATTAAGTAATGTTGTGGGCAGCTATGTCAACACTGACACTTCAGATGTAATCCATGGTCTGCTTATAGTCTTCAGTTATTATTCTGTATATCAGACACATGGAGAACAGGAAGCATTAAGTTTGATGGCAAGAATAAACACAAGCAAAATTTACCATTTTATTAGGCTCAAAATTCAATCTTCTGGTGATGCCTGCTCATTCTCACTACCATTGAATTATGACTCAGGACTTATAAAAGAGAGAACTCTGGGATCAAAGTCATCAAAGCACATGTTATTAAGCACATTGTAATTAAACTCGGTATAATTTCAGAAACCATGCTTTTGACTTTTTAGACCTTACCTTCCACTTTACCAAGCATGATGTTATTTCATATTCTGATTATACAGTTTTATCTCTCAAGATTATTGTATAATATAGCTGAAGCTCTTTGAGAACAATGTTATTATGTTTAGAGACATTTTCCTCTATAGTCTCTTTGAACTGAGTTTGAATTAATCTCCAATCTATCACTGCCCAAGGAAGCTATGCATATTGAAAAAGACATCAATTAAAAGACTCACTAAACTTCATGGAAATCTGGTTGTGCCTAGCTCTTCTTACTAATCTATGTACTGCTGGATCCACTTATGACAACTAGAGAAGGCCAAAACACTCCTCTGGGCTTGTCTATCCTCTGGAGGGCTAAAATTCACTTTAAGATGCCTTAATAGTCAGAAGTAGATGACATATGTGGTAGACATCTAGTCCTAAGATAACAGAACAAGATTCCATGCATCTTGTGGAATGTTATGGATTTTGCTTTTTTATGGTAGCATCCTGATAGTGTTAGCATTACATTATACTTGTGGGTTTTTTTGGGGTATTTTATTTAATATGAAGGTTTGTTTAACTTTCATCTTTTTCTTCCAGTGCATCTTCTATCACATGGGAAGAAAATGCATTCATTAAATTAATTCAATCAACAGTTTAGTGCCAGCAATTGATACATTATTGAAGCTGCCATCTGCTACCAAACTCTAGACCTCAGATCCTCAAACTTATTTGGCTTACTGCCCTCTTTTATGAGAAAAAGGCAAACCCTACCCACCCAATCTTGGCAATTAAAATTAATTTTAATTTTGGTAAGCCAAAAAATGTTTGTACTATAGCCCACAATCTAGGATAAAGTAGAGCTTTATTTTCATTTTCCACTTTTTACTCAGGCCAGCCACAGTACATACTGAAAAAGCTGCATACGGTTGCAGTTTGCTAGCCCGGGTCTAGACTGACTAAGTTAGATTCTGGAGCCTCCCTGTGATTAACTACAGCTCCAAGCATGGAGTCCATTCTGAATCTTAATGCTACCTTAAAATGGGTCCCCTGTGTTCACTCCCCGGGCCTGCCGGCCTAACCTCAGAGATCATGCCTTAATTTAGCATGTGCTTGATATATGTATGGATAGTAATAAGAGTTGTAAGAGCACCTAATAATATAAAAAATTTTTTTTAAAGTATATAGAGAATGATTTATCCTGCTTGAAAAAATTATAAAGAGGTATGCATATGTATACAAATAAAACACATGTGTATATGGAGAAGGTATACAGGAATATGTAAAAGAATAATCCATTATTTTTATTTACTCTACTTTTTAGAGGTTTACAAAAATTACATGTATCATAAATGGAGGAACTAATGACCCCAACCATGCTTTATCGTGAACATCAACTGGAAAAGAGACTTTAGACAGAACCTTTTTGAAGTTACATTCATCATAAGTTAATCTGGCTAAGTACTGTTGTTTTTTAACCGAGGATAAATTTCCCTTTAAGATAACATCTTTGCAAGTAACTGTGTTGTACTAATAATAGTGACTTAAAATATCCATTCCCAAGTCTGAATCCTTCCTACTTTCTGTATACTTGAAGATGACCTCTGACTTGGTGACTACTGTCACTGTTTCAAGAAACTGCCATCCTTTTCTCACACTTGGAGCTACTCTCCAGGGCCTGTCCATCAGGGAAACTCATAGGTTAACTGGTAGAGTCCTTCTTTTAAAATCTGAAGTTATTTTCAGAGCACCTCTTAAATCTTTATTTCCCAATCAGTACTATAAACAAGGAGAAAGCCAGTCATGAGTTAAAGACTTCTATGTAGACTGAAAAACCAAATTATAAAATGTCTACAGGGCTTATATAGGGACCATGATGCAAATGATCAAGAAACATGGTATCATATCTGTATAGATGCCTCGACTCTTAAAAGATGTTGGAGTTCATCCAAATTGATTATGGTATTGTGTTTAAATAATTTAGAAAATTATTAAAAGCGATGACAAACTTTAAGATTTATTTTTAAGATCGTGAAGATAGAATAAAATCAAGATGTATAACTCAAAACCGTGTTAGGGAAAGACAAGGAGATACACAAATACATTAATATAAAAAATATTTATTATATCTTAGTAATACCCTGTTTCCCCAAAAGTAAGACACCCCCCAAAATAAGACCTACTTACAAATTTGCCTCTTGCTGAAATATAAGGCATCCCCTGAAAATAAGACCCCCCCGAAAATAAGGCCCCCCAAGGCTACTGTAACTCTGGACTGCAGCGGCGGGCGCCGCCACGCAGCTCACTGTTGGCTGCAGCACAGCCGGAGCAGACAGGAAGTGTGAGGTCTCTTTTAATGAAACAATAAACAAAAAATGTGTACCATATTCTTCTTCATGGAAAAATAAGATATCCCCTGAAAATAAGACCTAGCGCATCTTTGGGAGCAAAAATTAATGTAAGACACTGTCTTATTTTCGGGGAAACAGGGTAGCTTTTGCTTCTCTAACTTTAATGAATACTTTTAGATCTTTGTATAGGTCTTTTGCTTAGTAAAATCTCTTGTGGATGAAATTACTAAAAAAGTGTTTAAAACTTATTTAATCATTTGTGTAATTTATTATGTTGAATTGAGAGTTTCCCAATTATTATTAACTGTAGTTCTAGATTCAACATTATATCAATCTGCTAGATTCTTTAGAATGAAGCCAAGTCACTGCAATTCCTTCGAAACAATCTTGTTAATTTAGAATTAGTTACCTAAAGGTGCCAAACATAAGATAAATAGATTAAACAATAATTAGTTGTCAGAGCCCAAGCCTGCTGACACCAAATTCTGAAAACTTTAACATTATTTTCTCCATTTTTACCTCCTTTGTCATATAAAATTACAACAATCAAGAAACAGGATCTGATTAAATCTTTAGCATCATTACTTAAAATCTATCAGCAAGAGTAATTTACCAAGATAGACAACATGTCTTACACAAATTACATTAGAAAGTAAGTTCCAATTTGGCAGTCTGCTTAAAAAGAAAGAAAGGCAGGGAGATGGTAGCCCTTGTTCCTCAGAGACACACATTCACTGATAGTTGAAGGCTTGGGCTTTCCTGTAGCTCTATAAAAGGTATGCTCTGATGTCCTAATTCTCCAGCAGCCTCTAGTAGAGACTTAATTCTTTATCTTGTGGCCTTTACTTTGATTTCCAAAAACAAAAACTCACCGACTTTGCACATCTTTACAGGTGCAGACAGACTCATTGGTCTCCCACAGTGCACCTGGTGGGTTTGAACCACCGACCTAGTAGCTAGGTAGTCCAATGCTTAACCAACAGTGCCACCTAGGCTCCTTTATGTCAATTTAGAGCCAGTGTATTCTTTCCCATTTCCTGGAAAATGGTGAGCAGTACTTATGGTTTTTAATTCATCTGTTAATTTGTTACTTTAATGCAACTGCAGCACTTATCAGACTAAACCAAGATCTCCAAATATTCTATCTTTTGTAATGAACTTATTGTGAATATAATTCCATTATGTTTAAAAAATATATAAATAAGCAAAAGAATAAATACTGTAATAAATGTGGCATGAGTGATTTCTGATCAAGAATTGCTAAATCTTTTAAATAAAGCTACAACAATCAGAAAAACACATTTTTAGTCTTTTGTTCTTTATTGAAATTAAAAATTAATATAAATTTCTTGAGCAATATATTCTTTTAAGAATCCCCACTGGCTAGAAACAAAGGCCCCGAAGGGTTGGGATGGAGGACAAACTGAATTAGGAAACCCGG
>NW_022111373.1:76351717-76364291 GCF_000313985.2 Echinops telfairi | reverse complement strand
GGAAATGGAATTGTAACAAATGCTACAAAACGTGTACAAATTAGTGAATGGAAAACAAATTTGCTCTGTAAAATCACCCAAACCACAAAAACAAATAACCAACCAAAATATAAATTAAAAACTACCCACATGAGATCAAATAGTTACAGCCTCTCAAAATATCAGCTAGAAACCTTGGGGAATTGTGAGTGTGTTATGGTAATGGGAGAGAAAAAACTCAGAAAAGGTCACCGAGAATGGATATACAATCCAAGAATATAATCAGGTTCACTGAACTGTACATATAGAAATGTTGAGCTGTATGTTTTGCTGTGTATATTCTCAACAAACAAAAATTAATGTAAATATTACTTTCACATGTAAGGTATTAGATACCTCACTTAAACTATGCTTTAAAAAAACTTATAGTGTTATATTCTGGCAGAGAAAAAAAGAAAATGTAACCAGTTTAGGTTGGCTAAAGGAAATGACAATAACCCCTAATAAAAGGTCACACTTATTCAACATTTACTGTGTTCTAGGACCTAGCTAGCTCACAGTGCTATTGAGATCACAAAAGCACAGAAATGTTAGAAACTTGACAGAAATCAAACAGTTAACTAGGATTTAAAGCTAGAAAAATAGCAAGTTATTTTGACTAAAGGACTAGGGTTCTTAATCACGATTCAATAAAACGAAGAGGAAAAGCTGAATGCCAAAGATATGAAATTAAAAAAAATCAACCATGGAAGATACCAAAAATTCTTTATCCAATGGTGGTTTTATTTTATTTTGAGGGCAGAGATATTCAGCTTCCTGCCTCAAATTCCTAAAAGCCTGGTTATGCTAAACAAATGTAAACTACAGTTTCACAGGCTAAGTATAGGAATATTAATTTATAATAGCTAGAGGCAATTTATGTAAGGAAATATAACTCGTTCAATGGTGTTTATTAATATTAAAATAAAGACATGAATATTTAGGTAGTAATTTCCCTGCTGAAGTATTTTTAATTAGATTAAGAGTGAGGTTATTGAAATTTGCTTTTACATTACAACATATCCTGTAGCCCAGGTCCATCTAAGTTGGTAAAGTCTATCTGAACAGATAATCTAAGGCATAAAACTCAGGTACCTTCTATTTGTTTTGATTCAATTTGAAAATCTAAGAGTACTTAATAGATGGCAAAACACCAAGCAATTCACAGCAGAGGATACAAAGTAAAGAGCACATGCAAGCCTGGTAGCAGAACAATTGAGTAGATAAGGCCTTTTGTTGTTTACTGCTGCTGTTTAAATTTTAAAACCATAACAAGTGGCCTAACCAAAAGATTTCTAGGAACTGGGAAAGCAGGTTGAAATATAGCACAGAAAGACTCAAGTTCACTCTTTACGTTCATACAGTACCTGGGAGCTGAATCTGTGAACATCATCAGAGGCACTGACAAGATCAATGGAAGACATGGAGGAAGAGCGACTATAGGGCTACCAGAGACAGACAAAGAAAAAACCAAGTAATCAGAACAAAGGCACAACAGAGCATTCAGTACCAACTTCCAAACACAAGATAGAGAGAAAACAAAGCGCCATATGAAACAAGCACAGCAGCAAGTGCTGACTTAATGCACCTATTATGTATTATGCTCCAAAATCACTCTAAAAAGAATGCAGCGCTTCCAGCAACACAGAATATTCCCACTTAACCCCAAAGAACAAAGACTTAATGTACCCAGCAACACTGTTTAACGATTCTAGACTAGAGGATCTTCCCCCAGCCTGGGTTCACTCACCCAACTTCTATAAAAAAGCAGCTGTGTTATGTTCAGCACACAATTGCCAATTCAAAGGCTGTACGAAGGGGCTTCAAAAAATTTATGGAAAAATGCAATAAAAAGATAATGGAATTTTTCCACGAAGTCCCCTTGTATATGGGATACAAGGAGCCCTGGTAGCAGTTTAGGCTTGGCTGGGAACCATACGGTCTGCACTTTGAACTCCCAGCCATTCTGCGGGGACAAAGGTGTGGCAGTCTGCTTCTCTAAAGACGACAGCCTTGGAAACTCAGTGCGGCTCTTCTACTCTGTAGTATGCATGGAAATTGACTTGATTCAATGGCAATGGGAGGCTTTTTAAAAAAAATTATGAATATAAAAATCTCATTATTTTAATTCAAGAAAAGGGGGGGGAGGATAATTTATACTACAAGCTAGTTCTAGCAACAATAAAGAACAATACAACACACACTTTGCATAAATGGACATTAGCTTACCTTTTGGACAAATCTGTGTGTCCCCACAGAAGAAAAGGCATCTCCAGATGGCAAGACTGTAGGCCGATGTAACCTAACCTTTTCACTCTGTGATTAAGAAAACACAAAATGTTAAATGAGAACATTTTAAGTGTATTTTGCAACCAAGTAACATAACTTCCAACATTTCATTACTAGATACTTAAAATTTTATAAATATTTCAATTATAATACTACTCCAGAGACACAGTCTTTCCAAATCCTAATACTTCGCAATTCCCAATCCAGTATCTTCTTTCAGACTCCACAGATACTACCTTAGATCAGGAATTAGATTCAGACTTTCTAGTACCTATGTAGTATTATTTACCGTAAGTCAATTTTAGCACTGCTGCCAAAGTAATTTTTTCTGATTTAAACTCAAGTCAAATCATACCAACCATTCTAATTCATCAGGCCATGTAGGTCCGGTCAATGAACCAATATCACTACTTTAAGTTTCTAAGAACACATCATGTGTAACTCTTTGCTTTTATTTCATGCAGGTATTTTGCCTCCATCCAATCATCTCGCTCCTGTTAAGCTGACAGTTAACCTCTTCACCCTACTAATATGATGTGCCAGAAGCTGTGCTGTGTAGTGTGGGTGCTCCTTTCTAACACTACACAAGAGAGCGTCTAGCCAACCGTGTCGGAACACACGGTGTGAAACTCCACTTTGAATGCACATTTTTGCTTGCAAATAGTATAGACCCAGAAATGGGTATTATGAGTGTCAATGGACAATACCTACGTACTGGCTAAATTGCTGACAATCCTATTCAATATGTACTACATATAATAAATTACCTGAACCTATAAACCTGATTTCACGAATTGCTAAAGATTAGTAATTTAGAGTTTCCACAATGTAATTATCATTGTGAATCTACCTACACACCTATCAGGCAAGAAAATTTGTGCTGTTTAATGATTTATTTTATGATTCGTAACAAAGAGTGATTAACAATGACTGAAATGAAATTATTTGATAGCTCCACGAATATTTAATTTTCTTTTCTTCATCATGTTATTGGGGGCTCTTTCTTTCACAATCCATACATCCATCCATGTGGCAAGCACATTTGTACATATGCTGCCATCATCATTTCAAAACATTTTCTTTCTACTTGAGCCCTTGGTATCAGTTCCTCATTCCTCCACCCCCCTCTCCCCCTCATGAGCCCTTAACAATTTATATACAGTATTCCCCACACCCCCATGTCTTACATCGATTGCTGTTCTCCCTTTACCCACTTTTCTGTTGTTCATCACCCTCGGGGAGGGGGAGGGGAAGGGGAGGGGTTATATGTTGACCATTGTGATGGGTTCCCCCTTTCTCCTACCCTCCTGGTATCACTACTCTCATTATTGGTCCTGAGGGGTTTATCTGTCCTGGATTCCCTATGTTGCGAGCTCTTATCTGTACCAGTGTACATGCTCTGGTTTAGCTGGGTTTGTAAGATAGAATTGGGGGTCATGATAGTGTGGGGAAGGAAGCTTTAAAGAACTAAAGGAAGTTGTATGTTTCATTGGTGCTATACTGCACCCTGACTGGCTCGTCTCTTCTTTGTGACCCTTCTTGTGGGAGGATGTCCAAATGTCTACAGATGGGCTTTGGGTCTCCACACCGCCCTCCCTCTCATTCACATCAATATGAGTTTTTTGTTCTGGGTTAATATTTCATTTTCTAACGGCTTGAGAGGAACCCTCCCTGGTGGCTAGTGGTTATATGTTGTCCTGCTAACTGCAAATCATTAAATTCAATCTACTAGCTCGCTTTGCGGGAGAAAGATTAGGCTTTCTATCTTGTGTGAAGAGTTAGTGTCTCGGAAACCCACAGGTTCAGTTTTACCCTCCTGTCTTATAGGGCCAATGATGAGTTGGAGTTGATTCTAATAGCGGTGAGAGAAAGCCGAGAGGTTTTCAGTGATCCTCTCTCTAAGCTCTATTGCACTGATGGTCAATAGTGACATTTTATAGCTAGAAAAGATGTTCTGGATCATCTTGTCTAATGCCTTTGTTTGACAAATGAGAAAATCAGGGCCCAAACAATTTAAGTGGCAAGTCCGTAGCTACATAGCTAGGTCCCCGGCAAAACGAAGAATAAGATCCAAGGTGTCCTGACCTAGTAGTCCATTACTTGTCCCAACACAGCACATCCTAAAAAGGAGGGAAAGTGTGTGTGGAGGAAACAAGCAAAATGATGCTACTTCCAAGTAATCCTTTAGTGTTCTAAAAGTAGAGCTCATTTAGAAACGGAAAGCTCATATACTGTAATGGTTACACAATTTAGCCAATATCTTTTGGGCATAAAAAGTGATCAGTAAAGTTTATAAAATCACGCCATGTGTGGATTATAAAAAGAAAAAGAAACAAGAAAAGCAGAAGGTCAATGTTCCAGGTGATTTGCCCTTGGCTAGTTGGACCATATAACGGTAAATGGGTATACAAGTCATAACTACATTAGTAGGAACAGGAAATGAATAATCAAGCCAACTTTCCTATCTTAGTCAATTTTTAGTATTAAACTGATATAATTTATTTCTAGATAGTTTATGGTTATTCACTCAATTTGAGGAAAGTTACATTTCTATTAGGAGACACACTGCTTAGTCAGAGCACCAAACACAAACCAAACTCACAACCATGGTGTCAATTCTGCCTCACAGTGACCCTATAGGGCAGGACGGATCTGTCCCTGTGGGTTTCTGAGACTGATAATTCTTTACAGGAGTAGAAAGTCTATCTTCCATGAAGCTGCTCTTGGTTTCGAACTCTTACCTTGTGGCTAGCAGCCTGACTCCTAACCACTATTTCACCAAAATTCACCTTCAAGTATCACCTAGTGGTAAAATATGGTAACCGCCAAAGGATTAATCTTGAAACCAGCATGAAAGGATTTAAGAAATGCATCCCTTTGATTTCCACAGATGATGCTAGCTAGAATTGCTTAAAATTCAATGATAATGTTAAAAGAAAGAGCAAAGTTAATAAAGAAATCGAGCAGGTAGGCAGTAGAGGTAATAAAAGGGTCAGATAATAAAAGCTAGGTAAATAATACTAACAGAAATCAAAACCCCCAAACACTGAGAAATCAGTTAACCAAAAAACCCTTTAAACTCACTGCCATCAAGTTGATGCCGAATCACAATGACCTTATAGAACAGGGCAGAACTGCCCCATGAGTTTCCGAGGGTGTGAGGGTGTAACTCTATAGAAGTAGAAAGCCCCATCGTTCTCCCTCGGAGTGACTGTGGTATCAAAGTGCTGACTTTGCTGTTAGCAGCCCAAAGTGTAACCACTATGACACTAGGTCTTCTAAAAATCGGTTAGGGTAAGCATTTTGCTTTATATCCTTTTATTCCTTTCTGAGTATGAATTAAGGTATTAAAACAAAGAAAAATGTGTATATAATTTGGGAAGGAGGTGGATGGGAAAATTTAAAATTCTTAGTCATCTTTTGTAGAAAGAAATTCAGTGACTGTTTTGTCATTAAGTATGCTTGACATTAATAGTCCTTAGACACTGGAAGAGGAATGATGCTAGGGGGGGAGAAGGGGTGGGGGAGAAGGGAAGGGGGAAGGGAAGAGGGAGAAAGGGGGAAGGGAAGAGGGAGAAAGGGGGAACCATTCCAAGGTTGGATATATATAACGCCCACCCCCAAGGGGATGAATAACAGAAATGTGGTTGAAGGGAAACAATGGGCAGTATAAGACACGAAATAACAATAATATATAATTGATCAAAGATTCATGAGGGTGGGAGGGTGGGGGGCAAAAGAGGAGCTCAAGTAGAAATATATTGTTTTGGAAATGCTGATGGCAACCTATGTACAAATTTGCTTAATACTCCTCAATGCAGACGCAGGTTAATTTCCTAGGATATTTGGCTTACAATTTTCAAATTGTTTAATTTAAATTAACACATAAAAATGCCTATGATGTTAAAATGAATTCTAGCTTACATACCTGTTCTTCAATTTTATCTTGTCTGTCAAGAGCAGCTTCAACAGCATCAAAGAACTCTTCTTCATTAATCAGACTATTTGGGCCTTCCTATTCAAACACACAGGAAAGAACAAAAAAACAAAACATTTAAGAAAACAATGATAATCCTGGCATTAACTCTAACAGAAAGTTGAAAATTGACTTAAATATTTATCGAGCGGCAAGCGAATTTTGGGAATGATGAGGGCAACAAATGTATAGATGTGCTCTACACAATTGATCTATGTATTGTGATGAATTTTATGAGCCCCAATAAATTGATTTTAAAAAAAATTTATTGAGCACATTTATGAACTTATCAGTATGGTAAGGCAGTATTACCACAAATGTTATCATGAGTAACATGTTCTCTTAACAGTGAATTTCCTAAGTACTCCTATATTGACCAATAATATATCTGGGTTATAGTATACACAGCAGGGTTGGCAAACTACGGTCTTCTGTTCTGATAGGGCCTATGAGTTTAGTTTAATTTTTAAATGGTTGGGAATAGGAACAAAACATTAACATTTCCTGACAAATACAAATATGACGTTCAACTTTCTGTGTATATAGATAGTTTATGCAAACACAACCAAGCGTATTCATTGATGTGTTGACTATGACTGCCTGTTCACCAAGTTGAGTAACTATAATGGGGACCACATGGATCTGTAGAGCCTAAAGTGTTTCTCACCAAAACCAAATTCACTGCCATTGATGAGTCAATGCCAACGCCTAGTGACTCTGAGACTGTTTACAGGAGAAGAACGAAAGCCCTGCTTTTCTCACTCAGGGAAGTTGGTGGTTTTGAACTCCTGACCCTGCAGATCAATCACAGCCCAATGCATGTTTATGATCCACGAAACCTGACTTTGTTGACTACCACTCTAGAAAGGCTACTATCTAGTTGGAGACTAAGATAAAGTACAACAATGCAAATCTATAGCCACTAAGAAGTACAGAGTTCATAGGGGCCCTCCTGAAGCAAGAATAATTGTCTTGTGGAGAAAGAAAAGTTGAGTTGCCACTTGAAAGGCTGTCACATGACATAAAGTAGCAGTTCAAAATCACCACAAGAACTGTCTAGAGAACCTGTTAATATGAAAATACTCAGGCATCATCAATCAGTAAGTCTCCAGTGGAGTCAGGGAAAATGCACGGAACCTTATTGTTTCAGAAAGTATAAAGAACAATGGCCAGATGAAATGAAGCAAGGCATGCTTCCAGTGACAAACCAAGAAATAGGCAAACAGCGTCATATTAAGGTAGAAGTGGATGCTGATAGAGTAGGTTTGGGTTCAGGGTTTCCTAAATTAAAAAATACACAAAACAAGATGCATGAAGAGTTGCTAATATATTTGAAAGTTTTACAGTTAGATTCATAACCCCATTATCAGTAGTTCATAAAAAATCATCTAAAACAATATGTATCCCACCACCACTGTAACCTAGGACCAAACTGGAAGGGTAGAAGGACTGTGATATAGTGTTGTGTCACTTGGCACAGACATGCCAAATCTTGGCTCTAATGCAGTTATTACAAATCTTCTAGAATGATGAAGACTCCCCTACACTTCACTTAAAACTACACCAAATTTTTATTCAAACAAACATGGATACAGAAGGTGTACACCTCAGTGGATTACTATAAAGTAAATATATCCATTTATTGACTACATGGATCATGAGAAAAAAGGTCAGTTACAACTTTCCTGAGGTCTCCCTTCTACATGATGCCCTTTATAAAGTCAAACCATTTCAAAGACACTTAATGGACAGCAGTCTCTTTGGAACCTGTAACCTGAAAAATATAAATATATAAAATGTACTCTAAATTCAAATCTCTTTGACAAGTTTTAAACTCGACTGATCACAACCATATTCACAGTAGTACTGATTTAGTGCAGTTACTTTCCTAGTCCTCATGCAGTCATTTTGGAGTCTCTGCCAAGTAACAGGTATATTTTCTTTGAGGCCAAGTCTGAGAGAGAACTAATGTAATTGGAAGAAACTTTCCTAGGTTGAAAAGGACTCAAACCTCTTTATTTCATATTTGTAGCTAAACTACTGGGCATGCTATAATCTTACTTGCTCTCTTAGCAAATGGCTTACACCAATGATTATCCTGAAAGATTTCTCTTCCTCTGGAGCCTCCATTTCCTACCTCCTTCTCTAGGTAGGAGCCTCCATTTCTTTGCCCATCTCTTAAAAGATGGCGTTCTCCAGAGTTCTATACTTGCTCTCCTGATAGTATTATTACTCATTTCTGAGATTTGATGATTTAACTTCCAATGTTACAGTCATTCCATCTCTCCCCTAAGTGCTAGATCTTTATACCTAGTAATACGTAAGACCTCTTTGTTCGAGTGCCTAATATGCATCATGTCCAAAACTAAATTTGTAACTTGTACCTGTCCTCCCAAACGACTCCGTGACCACATCCATAGCAATGTGCCTAAGGTAAAAATCTGAGCTTTACCTTTCTTTCTCCCTAAATCAGTCACCATATACTTCAATTCTATCCCAGATATCTAATTTGTCAGTTTATTCTTACTGCTTTTATCCTAATTTAGGCCATCTTTATCTCTCATTTGTTTTACAGAAAAAGGCTCCCAGTCCTCAGTCACAGCCCATTCTCCTCATGGCAGAAATTAAGAGTAGTTTTTTCCATCAGTCAATCTGAAATTTTTACTTTTTGGCTCATCACCCATTGCCTCAGACTATGAGCTGGTTTTGGTTGACCTTACTAGTCAGTTTCTTCTCATGCCTGCTGTGGTAGTTATATAATCTACTGTCAATTTCGGAGGATTATGAGTGAAGGGATGGAGTCCAGCTTGTCAATCACCGTATAGCCAATGAATCCTTTGTGTGGGCATAGCCTTCCTGTGAGGATTCTGGACATTCCGGTACTTTCCTCCCTGGAGGCGGGAGACACGCTCTCTCTGGACTCACTCCGAGAGACACTCTACAGACAAGACACATGGCACTATACTGATAGAGCCCGTGTCCTGGGAACTGGAGAAGCCACGTGGGAGACCCCTGCCAGAGCTGAGATACTTCGACCGCCACTGGATCTACATGACTTTGCACACACTGGCTTGCGATCTTCCTGCATTTGTCATTGCATGTGTTTTGTGAGCCTGAAGAGGGCTTTATACATTGGTATCAAACATATGGGCTAATATCAGACCTTTGGACTTGATCTGAACTGGGCTGTTTTATCAATATTCAACTGTTCTTGTATATAAAGCTCTTTTCTATATACACGAGTGTCTATGAATTTGTTTCTCTTGTCTACCTGGACTAACACACCTGCCTTCCTTCCTCCAAGGCAGTAAATTCAATTCTTGTGATGAGCTATGCTCTTTTAATTTGCCTCTGGCCTATAAATGTTTTCTTTTTCAGCTGTTAGAGCATACATTTTTTCTAGGTTACTTAGTCTGGGCCTACCAGGCTCTTCATTCTTAAGGTTTCAGCAAAGATGTAATTTTCTCTTGAGAACTAGCCCTAATTCAATCTCCTCAGCTGTGGTTATTACTATAATTGTCTGGCACCAAGGCCATGTTCCCAATTACACAGTCACACAGGGCTCTGAAGTACTGTAGTACCTTGTCTGCTGAGTTCCTTGCTATATCCCCCATGCCATTTGGCATTATAGCCAAATTCACCGCTATTAAGTCACCCCTACACCGGGTTTCCAAGATTGTAAAACCACCCCCCACTGGAACCCCACACCCCACCCTGCCTCCACACAGTTTTAGTGGCACATCAAGATTGTAAATCATTATGGGAGTAGACAGCATCTTCTTCTTCCAGTGAAGTGGCTGGAGGGTTTGAATCAATGACCTTGCAGTTAGCCCCATACGATGCTCACCTAACAGCATCACGAGGGACTTTGGCATTACAGTATGTATATAATAGAGCCTTAGGTGTGTGTGGATTTAAGATTATCAAGTAATTTCTAAGTCTATAGATGAGAGAAGCTTAAACTTTGTTCAATAATTTGACTAACATGAATATTAGATAAGAACTAAAAATCTGATTTTGAATTATTGTCTAAAATCCATGTGAGTACTCAACTTGAAACCCACTATACCACCATGGCTCCTTCAAGGAAAGATAGTTCAAAACTCCAAAAGGAAGATGCATAAAAGCAAGTCTTAATTCACTTAATTAACATATATACTCAAATATAAGCCGAGGCACCTAATTTTAAAATTAGTCAGAAGCTAGACTGTCATTGTCTAATTTTAAAATTAGATGCCTCGGCATATACTCGAGTATATACAGTATTATTTAATTAATCTGGTACCACATATAAGCAGTAGGAAAAATATTGGTAGACATTTAATTATTTTCCTCATGTGCAGAGGGATTCAAATCATATTGTCTTTCGATTGGGGAACAAAAGAAGCCTGAAGGAGCAAGATCAGAGTTGTACGGTGGATGGGGTGATGTTTCTCAAAAAAATTCTTACAGGATAGCACAATTTTCCTGGCCCCTTTCTTACTAATACCATTTTAAATTTTCTTAAAACTTCTTCCTGCATTGGGCCTCTACTCAAATACTCCCTCAGTGCAAGAACACTTTGTTTTAATAATTTGGCATTCTGTGTTCGCCTTCCCGACATGACTGCTGAAGACAAAATGGGTACGTAAGCAAATGTGGTGAAGAAAGCGATGGTGGCTGGCTATTAAAAGATATAGTGTCTGAGGTCTTAAAGGGCTTGAAGATAAACAAGTGGCCATCTAGCTGGGAAAGAATAAAGCCCACATACAAGAAGCACACCGGCCTGTGTGATCATGAGGTATGTATGATACCTGATCATGAGGGTCAGGTTTCAGGCATCAGAAGACCCAAAACAAATAATCATGTGGCTGTGAATGAGAAGGGTTGGAGTGGAGAACCAAAGCCCATCTGTAGACAAAAGATCATCCCCTCATAGAAGGTCAAAAAGAAGGGACAAGTCAGCCAGGGTGCAGTATAGCACCAATGAAACATACATTTCTCTAGTTCTTTAATGCTTCCCTCCCCTTCCCCCACCCCACTATCATGACCCAACTCTACTTTACAAATCTGGCTAGACCAGAGGATGTACACTGGTACAGATAAGAGCTTGCAACACACGGAATCCAGGACAGATAAAATCCTCGAGAACAATAAGGGGAGTAAGTGATATCATGAAGGTAGGGGAGAGGTGTGGGGAGGAAGGAATTGATTGCAATGACCGATGTACAACCCTCACCACCCCGCCCTCCCAGTGACAAACAACAGAAAATGGGTGAACAACAGAAACAGTGGTGTAAGATATGAAAATAATAAACAATTTATCATTTATCAAGGGTTAATGAGGGTGCAAGGGAGGAAAAAATGAGGAGCTGATACCAAGGACTCAAGTAGAAAGGAAATGTTTTGAAAAGGATGGTGGCAACATATGTACAAATGTGCTTGACACAATGGATGTATGGATTGTTGTAAGAGCTGTAAGAGCACCCAATAAAACGATTAACTTATTTATTTAAATTTTCTGCCCAATAAGCCTCTTGGATCATGCTGCATTCTTTGAAAAAACTAATCTATCGAGATCACCCCTTTGGCATCACAAAAATAGTCGCCATAACTTCCAGACCTGACCTGATCTCTCTACCTTGAAATGTAACTGGCCCAGTAGAATGTAAATGGCTTTGGAAGCCAGTTTAAACTGGACTTTTTATTCAAAGGTACCCTGACAAGACAAAAAGTGCATTACTGAGAGAAGTTGTCTGGAGCCTCCCAATGGTCGCAGAGATGTATTTACACATGCTTTATGTGGAACAAACCTGTGCATGTATGAAGTGGAACCTTTTAAACTTAACACATATATATGTACATATACACTCTTTATATAGAGTATATATATGTACGTGTGTGTGTGTACATGTGTGTGTCTATCTATCTATATCTATGGAGGGACATCCACACCCAGGTGGAGTAAACAGTTCATGTGCTCGGCTTTTATCTAAAAAGGCTGGTGATTTGACTCCACCCAAAGGTACTTTGGAAGAAAAGCTTGGTGATCTACTTCTGAAAATTCAGCCAATGGAAACTCAATGGCACATGGTTAACACACGTGATCCCTGTAGAGTCAGAATTGACTAGATGGCAACTGATACACACACCTAAAAACATAACTATATTTGTATATTTAATGATATTATTATCATTTATCACTTCTGTGATAAATAATATATAGGCATTTATCTTTCTAATAAAAAAATTAAGTTCTGTTGTTTGTTCCCCTCAGGGGGTGGGGAGGTGAGGGTGGAGGGGGTTAATATA
>NW_022111373.1:76347405-76350897 GCF_000313985.2 Echinops telfairi | reverse complement strand
AACAACAAAATCAAGTAAAAAGTCTATTATTTGAAGCAGGCATTTTAGCTACATGAAGTCTTAACTGGATTTCCTTTGCATTTCACTGAAACTTTATTTTGATTAAGTAACTGGTATGAAAAATAAGATTATGAATCTCCCCAAGAAAATATGTTTCTCTTACTGTATGCTACCACTTAATCACCATTAAGGATTTACACAGTGGCTGCAAAACAATGGGCTCAAACATAGCAAGAATTGTAAGGATGGTGTAGGGCAGACCACAGTGTCTCTTTCTGTTGAATATAGGGTTGCTATGAGTCAGAAGTGTACATGACAAGAAAACATGCATTTAAAAAGACAATTAGCCCCAGAGAAACAGTTACAAAATATTCCTGTATTACTAGTAAGAGTTTTATTTTGTTATAAAGGAAAAAAGAATGGATACAGGGCGAAAAGCTCAATATATGAAATCAATAAAAGCTAAAGAGATACTTTAAGAAAGATCTCTTTTTTGGAGGTTAAAAGACCCACATTTGACACATAAAACAAAAACTGGCCCTACCACCAGCAAACTTGTAATAAAACTGAATGCTTTTTTCCTCACTTCAAATAATTTACTGCTAAAATAGAGTCCACATTAAACTTACACAAAGATCCCAAATATATCTGAACTATCCAGAAAAATCTATTGATTTTTGTATATCAATGAGAAAATATTAAAGAGGCCAGGTTTCTGGAATGTTTTCATATCTTCTTAAACCTTTCAAAAGAGTAAAAAATTTAAAGCAAAATGAATTTAAAAAACTTAAAGCAAAATCTTAGTACACAGTGGGTTAAGCATTGGGCTGATAACCGTAAGGTTGATGGTGCAAATCCACCAACAGCTCCTCAAGAGAAAGATGAGACTGTCTGTTCTCATAAATATTTAGTCTTAGAAATCTTAAGAAGCAGTTTTACTTTGTTCTACTGGGTCATTATGAGTTACAATGAACATAATAAGAAAATGGTACTACAGACCTCCCTCAACTCAACTCACTGCAATTGAATTGATGCTGGTTCATAGAGAACCTACAGGATTGGGTAGAACTGCCTCAGTGAGTTTTTGAGACTGTAACGGGCATAGAAAGTCTTGTCTTTCTCTCACAGACCCATTAAGATGGCTAAAATTACACAAACAAATAAACAAAATCGCTAACAATACCAAGTAATTTCAAGCATATGAAACAATAGGAATTCTTATCTACTGATGATGAGACTACAGAGTGATATAACCACTTGGGAAAAATTATTTATAGTGTCCATTAAAACAAAGCATATACTTATGAATCAGCAATTCTGCTCAAACAAAAATAAATACTTATGTTTATCCAAAGAGATGTACAATAATGCTCAAAGGAGCTCTTTTCAGAATAGATAAAAAAATGAAAGCCTAAAGGTCCATCAACAGAAAAATAGGTACACAAAATGTGGTGTAATCATAAATGAAACACTATACAGCAATACAAAAGTGATGAGCTACTACTAAATGTAACAACATGGATGAATCTCAGTCTATGGTAAATTAAGGTGGTTTGATGGAAACTATTCTGTTTCATTCAGCAAGTATTTATTTGAATGCTCCTAGCTAGGAGCACCAGTTGCACAGGGTTAAAATGCTTGTCTGCTAACCAAAAGATCTGCAGTTTAAATTCGCCAACCTTTCAGTGGGAAAATGTGGCAATCAGTTTTCATATAGACGGCAGCCTTGGAAATCCTATGAAGCTGCTCAACTCTGTCCGACAAGGTCACTCTGAGTTAGAATCAACCAGACAGCAATGAGTTAGGCTTAGGTGCTAAGCCTTTGGAAAGGAATGGTAGTATTAACGATGAATTAGTACTTCAAGGAGCTTAAAAACGAATGAGAAATTGTATGGGATTCATGATATAATACAGCTTTTTTATTAGTAGATTTGTTATATGCTTTTAAGCTGATTTCTTTTTGGCTAAGTAACTGAAAGTTAATATTCTTTAATAGTACTGATTTTTCATTTTATTAATTCTATTTTGGAAGAAGGGTCCCCTGCAGACACAGTGCTTAAAAAAACTCAGTGTTAACTGAAAGGTCAGTGGTTTGAACCCTCTAGCCACTCCGCGGAAGAAGGTCGTGATAATCAGTTTCTCTAAAGATTTATAACCTTAAAAGTGCTGTGTGTTTCTGTCCTACAGAGTTGGTATGAGTCGGAATTAATTCGACAGCATTGGGTTTGATTTGGGTTATTATAGAAGTCAATCATGTCAGATTAAGTCCCAGAATTTTAAAAATTAATCCATTTTAATAATTATTAATAATATTAACAATGTTAATAAGAGAATGTTCATTGAGATTAACTTTGCTTTCATTAATACTCAAAACCTCAAAGCAAATCCAGTGCCACTAAATCAATTCTAACTCATAGCAATTCTATTTAGGATTTCCTAGATTGTAAATCTTTTCAAAAGTAGACAGCCTAATCCCCTCACCCCCACTTGGAGCAGCTAGCAGATTCAAGCTGCTCACCTTGTGGTTATCAACCCAACAGGTAACCCAGTAACTAACGCATGCTTTCTTAATATTTCTTACGCCTTTTTATATTATTGCTAGTGTTGATTTTATTGATGTATCAATAAAAGAGAAGTTTGCCAATTTAGTGTACTGCTTGATTTCCCCTCCCTATTTACACATTCTTATAGAAGCCTTGAGGAGCCCTGGTGGTGTAGTGGGTTATGCATTGGGCTACTAAGTACAAGATCAACAGTTTGAATCTACCAGCTACTCTGCATGAGAGAAATGAGGATTTCTAATGCCATAAACAGTTACCATCTAGGAAACCAAAAGGGGTAGAAGGGGTAGTTCAACCCTATCCTAAAGAGTTGCTATGATTCGATATCGTTGAGTTTTAGTCTTATAGGAGCCTGGTCACACCATGGTTCAGCCCTCAGCTACTAGTAAAAAGATCAATAGTTCAAACTCATCACTTGCTCCACAGGAGTAAAATCTTGTCTGTTTCCATAAAGATTAACTGCCGTTGAAATTCTCATAGGCAGCTCTACTCTGTCTTATAGGATCCATATGAGTTGGATTCAATTTGGCCAAATTGAATCAATTCGTAACCAAATTCAGATCACCACATAGAATTTTTCTAGCACCCACCCTAGAAAGTTCCTTCTAGGAACTTCCTAGTTCATGCCATACCACCCACACAGGTGACTATATTTCTAACTTATCATAGTTTTGTCCATTCATATATATATATATGAATCATTTAATATATACAACTTAAACACAGCTTCATATAGCATACACTAAAGCTAGATAATGTTAGATACTTCATTACTTCCACTCCAAAGTAATACTAATACCATTAAAGAATTTTCCATAACATTAAAACCTTATTCAGCCTTGCAAGTCTGGCTAGACCAGAGGATGTACACTGGTACAGATAGGAACTGAAAATACAGGGAATCCAGGGCAGATGAGCCCTACAGGACCAG
>NW_022111373.1:76341786-76347060 GCF_000313985.2 Echinops telfairi | reverse complement strand
GGAAAATGAGCCTAAGAAGTCTACAGTTTCAGGAGTAATACCCACTGCTATTTCCTTTATCCAGACACACTGTTTTCTAAGAAGTTAATTTGGCTGCAATGTTTCAATCAATATATACAATAAAATGTTTACAAATTACAAAACAAACAAAATGTGAAATTTTGATGCGGGGGAAAAATAAGAGAAAAACTAGTCTTACCTTATCCAGTCTCTTTTGCCAGCTTTCCTCACGTTTTACCATTAGTTCAATACAGTGAGAAAGTGTAGCCAGGATTCCAGCAGTAGTTGCTTTAAAAGTTATTGCTTCTCCTTTAAAGTCTATACCATTAATCCCTTTTGGTGGTACATGAGGAAATACTGAAAAAGAATGTTAATCACTTAAAATCTTTTTAATAGGTAAATTAATTCTTCATCAAAATTTCAAAATTATGCTTTGAAAACTAGAAAGTCATTTGGACTACAATTTTCCTCCTGTGGACCCATATTTTATACCTTCTGTACGCAAAGCAGCTGTAGCAGCATATATCCTTTTAGTCCTTTTATCTGTATTCTATTTTCTGAAATTGATTTGCTGTGCTGCACCCAGTGAAGCAAGTGGTAGGAGACATACACTCTTAAGGACAACATTTTGGCATCTTAAAGTATGGCAACAACTAATAACACATTTTGAAATTATCTGCAGTTAAACCAGAGAATTGAAAAGATAAAGTTTTAGCATGATTTCCAAATTTAAGTGTAAGATCAAAGCTCATAAGGCTTCTAATATTTATAATTCCAGCCTTGGATTAAATATAAACAAGAGAGCATTAAGTTATAGCTGTTTTTAAAACCTTCCAAAAGAACCCTTATAAATGAAATACAACTACTTTCAACTTAAAAAATCAACGTAAAACGCCCATACAAAGATTTGTACATAAATGCTCATAGTAGCTTTATTATTTGTAACAGCCAAACTTTGTGAAGAGCCCAAATGTCCACCAACAGACGAATGAATAAATTGTAGCACATTATACAATGGATACTACTCAGCTATGAAAAGGAATCAATTACTGATATGTGAAATCACACATGGATCTCAAACTGAAGAATAAAATCAGCCAAAATGGACATATGTAAGCATGATTCCATTTATTTTATATAAACTCCTGAAAAAGACACACCCATCGACGGTGACAGAGAACACATCAGTGGCTACTTGGGAGTGGGGTGAAAGGGAGAAGAGAGGTAGTACACAAAAGGGTTCCATGTAACTTTTGAGAGAGATGTAGTCATGACTGTGGCATGTTTTCAGCCAAATAACTGATAGGTCTAAAAGGGGAACAGTAATACAAGGGAGATACACTCCTTAGAATATCAGCCACTTGGATGAAAAGGGCAATATTTACCCAAGGGCAAAGTTCAGAGGGTCTGGAAAGGAGGCAGAATGGCAAAGGGAACAGTTAAGGGAAGCAGTAGATTTGGTAAATGTTTCTATATTATCAATGACAGAGAACAAAAATGTATAGAAATTTGTTGAAAAGAAAACTAATTTACTCTAAATCTTCATCCAATTCATAATTTCTGGTTAAAAAAGGAAAAAAAATTAAGATTTAAGTGAAAATATGCTACAGCCACTGATTTTTCTTCATATTTTTCATAAGTATAATAAGTCAAAGTAAGTATAGTTAGATGAAATTATCTTGTCCACAAAGTCTTATTTGTAACAAAATATTTTTAGGAACCAAGTGTTGTTTGTCCTTAGACTATGTCCAAAGAAGAACAATGACTTCGAATGACAGGTTATCAATGAGCAAGTCAGAATTAGCCATTATAAATAAAACATCAATGACTCAAATAGTCTATGAAATAAATGATCTTTCTCCAGGATCTATAAACATTATGCTATGACAGCATAGTTATTTCAGTAATTTTCCTCAAATAATCTGAATTATGTATTTTTCAACACCAGTTTCTCAAGTGGAGAGAAACGAATGTTAAACGGAAGGAAAAAAGATATACTTCAAAAAAATACATTCAAGTTAAGTCCCATTACATTATTTCCCTTCATCATCCTTTTCAGTACTAGAATTTTATTATAACAAATGCTGCTTAAGAAATAGGCTAATGTCTAGAATTCAGAATAATTGTGAGCTACTAAGTGGCCATTATTTAAACTCAGGAAGTACATTTCCTAGGAGAAATTCTCACTTGGAAGCCAGCAGTTCTAATGCTTTAAAATTTTTACTCAATTAAGTAATTATTCTTTGATGTGTAGTGGATTATTTTTTGACTTTAGAAAGTGTGTTTTATCCAACTAAAGGGAAAAATAGATTACTTACTCTTTTCCTTGTTGCCATTGGTATTATGCAAGAAATCTCCGTCAGAGCGTGTTGTTGGAAAGTCATCTTCATCATCTTCTACCACTAAGTGAGATGACAGGGTAAAGAGTATTAGAGCAAAAGAAACCCAACCACTTTCTTCTTCTCGTGAAGGGTCAATATACTCTGGATTCTGAGCACAAGAGTTGAGTGCACTTTATTTATGGTGGTTATAAAGGTATGTTAAATAAGTATGCAGTAGAACATCTTTAATATCACATTGTTTTAAAATTGTACTCAATCTCATTTGTGTAAGGAATGGTTAGTATATGAGGGGGTACCCTCCCAAAAAAACCCTGGAATTCCCTAGCCCCCCCAAGCTGTGTATTTAATTTTTTTTTTACAAAACAACCTTATAACCTTCAATGTACCCTCCATTACACTTAATATATTTGTTAAATCTGCGATTCCATTCTTGGAAACATTTTTCAAATGCATCTGTTTGACTCCCTCGTTTTTTTTCTTCTTCACCTCTTCTATGGAGTCAAATCGCTGTCCTTTCACGGCCCTCTTCATTCGTGGAAACAAAAAGAGGTTGCAAGGAGTGAAGTCAGATGAGTCAGGGGTGTGGGCAAGAGAGGCATGCTGCTTTTTGGCAAAAACGTGCAATGAGGGATGTGTGAGCAGGTACATTGTCTTGGTGGCAAAACCGGTCCACCATCTGCCACAAATAAGATATTTTTTTGTACCACACAATTACACTATGTTTTCAGAACCTCTAAATAGAAAGCTTAATTAATAGTCTGATCTGGTGGAACGAACTCTATATATATGCACTATGAGTTGACATTTTCATCCATCCAGGAAGTTGCTAGACATCCAGAACAAGGTTTGTCATCAATCGACATTTCACCTTTTTTGAAATGGGAAAACCACTTGTACACTTGAGTTTTTCCCATAGCACTGTCCTTGTAAGCTATGTTCAACATTACAACAATTTCTGTGGCATTTTTTCCGGAGCAGGAAACAAAATTTGACAGCAGCACACTATTTTCTTAAATTAGTCACCACAAAAAATGAGGTCTGAGCAAAACAGCTTTAAAATTCACTGTGACCAGCGAGAACATTTCCAGGTGATGCCACTGGGTGTACTAACTCAGAGAAAGTTGCTCGATCCTTTCCTGCCTAGCAGGAAAAATGTGTACTACAAAAGCTTCTCTCAGTGGAGTTTCCCTTTTTTCTTGGGGGTGGGGCTCACGTTATGAATTATGTTTCCCTTTAGTCTTCTAAGGAACCCTGGTGGCTTACATGTTGGGCTAATCACAAGGTCAGTAATTCAAACCCACCAGTTGCTTTGCAAGAGAAGACATGGGTTTGCTACAAGTCAGAACGCACTTGGTGACAAGGAAAGTTAGTCTTCCTATTTCTGCTAATTCTCTTTGAGCCTTTTCATTACTCCATAAAAGCCTCGTGAGGTTGGAGCAGGTATTAAAATAGCTTCAGGAAGATACCTTAGTCTGTCTCTGGGAGTTCTCTAAGAAACCGTTTCTTGAGTCTGGATGGTGTTAACTGAGAGGCTGGTAGTTTGACTCCACTCAGAGGCCTGGCAATCTACTTCCAAAATCTCTACAGAGCACATTTCTTTTTGACAAACATGGATTCAGGATGAGTCAGAGTCACTCAACAGCAACTGGTTTTTCTGGATATGCAGGTGCCACGGCAATTTTCATTCACCTCCCTGTATCTGGGCCTAGTTATTCCTTTCAATTCCCCTACTTTTAAAAGCAAAAAACCTCAAATTTATTGCTGTCAAATCAATTCCAAATCACAGTAACCCTAGAGGGAAGGTTAGACACATATACAGTGCCCAAAGCCACAATTTTTACCCAAGCAGTCTGTCTTATCTGTCTCCCAAAGAATAGCTGGTGGGTTTGAGAGCTTAACCAGTCTTTTAATTCAAAACAATACCATAAACCCTTGCTACTCTCCTGCAACCTGTTTTTAGTCTACTGCAGCAGGTCTCAACCTGTGGGTCACGACCCCTTTGGGGATTGGATGACCCTTTCATAAGGGTCGTCTAAGACCATGGGAAAACACATATTTTCAATGGTCTTAGGAACCCGAGACACCGCTCCTCCCTCTGTCTCTAAGCAGGTCCGCCCACATGCAGATATGCACACATACGAGTACCTGGCATGAAGACTGTTACCCATGCTACTCAATGCTTCCAGGCAAATTTCTATTATTTGTAATTCAAAAGAAATATTTCATAATATATGACATATTGTTGTGATTAATCACTATGCTTTAATTATGTTCAATTTGTAACAATGAAAATATACCCTGCATATCAGATATTTACATTATGATTCATAAAAGTAGCAAAATTACAGTTAGGAAGTAGCAACGAAAATAATTTTATGGTTGGGGGTCACTACAACATGAGGATTGTCGCAGCATGAGGAAGGCTGAGAACCACTGGCCAATTGTTTCAAAGCTCTTCACCAAGTATTCCACCTATATAACACAAATCTCAGAACACTAGTCCTCGTCTATCAAGTCTTTTCCATTTTCTATCAAAGTTCTTAGATGATTAGTCTTTTCTTTAAGGAATTCCCTTTCTTTTTTGGGGTGTGTGTGTGATCGTTTACCTTTTATTTATTTGTTTGTTTGTTTATTTATTTTTAGCTTATAGTTACTAGAAAAAGATTTTTTTTAATCATTTCACTGGGGGCCCATACAACTCTTATCACAATCCATACATCCATCCATTGTGTAAAGCACATTTGTACATTCGTTGCCCTCATTATTCTCAAAATATTGGCTCTCCACGTAAGCCCCTGGCATCAGCTCATTTTCCCCCCTCCCCCCTCTCTCATGAACCCTTGATACTTTATAATTATTTTGTCATATCTTGCTCTGTCTGACGTCTCCCTTCACCCACTTTTCTGTTGTCCGTCCCCCAGGGAGAAGGTCA
>NW_022111373.1:76337276-76339080 GCF_000313985.2 Echinops telfairi | reverse complement strand
CCTTTTCTGCTGGTGTTTCTATTATCAGAAACCTTGCTTAAACTCTGGTGCTACTTCTACTAGATCATCTATAGCCATCTAGGAACTTTTAAAGAAGAGCATCTTGGGCTCTCTCTCCTTTCAATTTCTTCAGTGTTCTGGTCCAGCAGGACTAAGGTGAGGATTATAATGTGAACATTTCTTTTTTAAGCTCTCCTGAGTGATTCCAATAATAAGCAAGGCATATTTTCAGCATCCAACTATTATTTGTCAGCCATCAGTAAAATACATTTTCCACTTAAACTACCCTGCCTCCCTAATAAACACAAAAAAGCTTTTTCAGAGTTTAATTACCTTTTAATAATACCTATTGGTTCTTTGTATGGCTCAACCTCACCGTTTCCTTAAACTCTTGATCTCTGTGCTATGGTTGACACTGCTCATGCATCCAATGAAATTTCAGCTTGCAATACAGAACACTCCTGGTGCATCTTCCACTTTCACAACCCTCTAATTTTAAAAAAATACAATTTATTTTTCCTTCACAGGATCAAGTCTCCTTCCTCAGATATTTGTCTTTCTAACCAATGGGAGATTATCTAGACATATGACTTCCATTTCCTTAAAAGCTTTATTTTATTTATTTATTAACCCTTTCATTGGTAGCTCTTACAGATGTCATAACATTCCATAATTCAAATGAATGGAGCATAATTCTACAATTGCTACTACAATCAATTTCAAAACATTTTCTTTTTTCTTGAACTCTTATACCATCATCTTTCAGAGTTTCTCCAGAGAAATGTCTACTACTAAAACTCAATGTATTTAAAAGTGGTTACATAAACATGTAAGTTGTCCAATATTTTATACTTTATTCCTCTTTGCAGTTTTCTCATTTATAGAAGGGTTTACTAGATTACATCATAAACATGTAAGTGTATAAAATAATTCATGTGTTTAACATTAGCATATGTTGGTGGTTGTATGTCATCAAGGTGATTCGACTCAGGGGAGCATTACAGGACAGAGTAGAACTGCCCCAGTGCGGTTTCCACAGTTGTAATCGATATAGAAGCAGATCGCCATGATCTCTTTTTCTTTGGAAAGGCTAGTGAGTTAGGATCATTGACCTTTGAGTTAGTCGCCAAGTGCTTGGCCACTGTTCATTATTAGAGAACACCAAAATGTTATTGTGGTGACTTTCTTCTAGTGGAGCTCATCTCTATTAGTATTATTATTATTTTTTAGTTTTATTGGCACATAATACACATATAACTCAATAGTTCAATCATATCCAGAATAATTGTACAATCATTATGCCAATCACTTTTAGAACTTTTTTTTCATGGTTATATCACTTTTAAGATGAGTTGTGTAATCATCATCAGTTTTAGTGCACCCTCCCTGCTCCTGTACTTTCTTTGCTCTTCCAGTCCCCACACCCTCTATCTCTCACCCCACTCCTACTTCCCCTGTAAACCTTTGCATCAGTTATTATCTCTATGCGTCTACTCCTTTTGTACTTCACAAACTAGCAAACCCAACAGAAATAATAAGAAACAGAAACAAAATAAAGTGGAAAGGATAAAATAATATAAAGATAAAAATACAAATACGAACATTGTATAAGAAAGAAAAGACCACCATCAGTACTTAAAAGGCCAGGGACAGTGTAAGATATGAAAAATTAAAATAATTTATAAATTATCAAGGGTTCATGGAGGAGGGAGGAGCGGGGAGAGAGGGGGAAAATGAGAAGCTGATACCAAGGGCTCAAGTAGAAAGCAAATGTTTTGAGAATGAAGAGGCAAACAAATGTACA
>NW_022111373.1:76326624-76336367 GCF_000313985.2 Echinops telfairi | reverse complement strand
AAAAAAAAAAAGCAGCTAGTCTGTATGGGGTTTTGCTGTTAACACAGTACTAGCATATAAATTCTGAATTTTTACAATCATATGTATTAGATATAATATCCACTTTACAGTTATGGAAACTGAAGCTGAGATGTTCATTTACTTCAAGTCATCAAGCTGCCAATAAAATAAAAGAACAAGATTAGAAGAATCCTTACTCTTTTTTTTTTTGAATCTTTGCTCTTAAAGTGGTAGATAAGTCTTGCTTTAAAAATTAAACAGTGGATCCCATGCCCATGTTCTAAGAAACAAAAGATAATCAGACCGTATGTGGGTCAGCTTTTCCTTCTGTGTTCCCCTGGTAGTGTGTTTTTAGGTGCTGTTGAGTCTTCTCTGACTCAGTGTGGCGCTGTGTACAACAGAATAAAACGTTACCCAGTCCTGTACCAGGCTTCACAACTGTTATGTCTGAACCCATTGTTGTAGCCACTGCATCAATCAAGGGTCTACCTTCACTGAATCACCACTTTACCAAATATGATGTCATTCTCCAGGGACTGGCCTCTCCTGATAACAGGTCAAGTTATGTGAGAAGTAGTTTTGCCATTCTCGCTTATAAGCAGCAGTCTGACTGTATTTCCTCCAAGATAGATTTTCCTAAATTTCCCTTTTACACATGATACTTTTAAAACATTTTTCTTTATTCTTCAAATCCACACAACCTGGGAGCCCTGGTGGCATAGTGGGATATGTACTATACTGCCAACCACAAGATCACAGTTTGAACCCACCAACCACCCCAAGGCAGAAAGATGAGGCTGTCTACTCTCCTAAAGATTTAATGTCTCGGAAACCCAAATGGGTGGTTCTACCTATACCAGAAGGTTACTATGAGTTGAAATGGACTCAACAGAAGTCAGTCCCCCCACCTTTTTTTAAAAACACAAACTGGTTATTATTGAATCAAAACATCTGCTATATTCACTATCACTTTGTCCTTCAAATACTATCCATTATTAGTGTAGGTAACTTAAAGATAGATGAGAAATCCAATTCTGTATGTTATTCGTTTAAAAGGCTACTTTAAAATAAAGCAGATGTGTAATATTGAATATTATTAAAAAGGGTATATACTTTGTGTGTATGATGGAGAACTAAAAGTTTAATGTGTTTATTTTTAGAGCAATAAGCATAAAGTATTAAAGAACCAAAAACGCAAAGCTTATCCAATGTAAAGGACTTCAAGGCTACTTATCTAGACAAAATTAAGTCCTTTAGGAGGAATTTAGACTTCCACCTTTGGCCCAGATGGAGTAATAGGGGATGATTTTACCTTCTAGAGTGGAACTTTAAAAATTGGACAAAATACATGAAACTATGGGTTTCATGACAAAGGAGAGTGATCCTGTGAATGTAGAAATAAATAGATGAGCTTGGAAACTAAGTTGGCAAGAGTGTCCAATCTATAAAGGGAAGGAACCTAGGAAAAGCTCCATAGACTCTCTTGAGTAAAGGAGAAGGTGCGGAGAGTGCAGAGTAAGAGAAAGAGAAGTAGGCAGGTTTCCCTCGAATGTTCTGTGTAATGCAGATCAGCACAAGCAAATGAGAAAACTACTTGAGGCCCGGGGAAGGATTTTAGATAACACAGCATAAAGTTTACATGGAAAAAAACCCATTCCCAAGACTAAAAATCCTCTTATTTCACAGAGAATTGATGAAGAAAAGGCCTTGCCTCAAGAGTAGAGAGAACCTGTAGTGGAAGTCTCACTATAAAGGAGAAGCTTATAGTGTAAGGTTCTTATATTGTATACCACAGGTTTCCAAACTTATTTGGCCTACTGCTCTCCTTTTAAGAAAAAGAAATTACTTAGTGGTCTGCTAGCAATGAAAAACTCTATCCCATAATCCAGGACAATGTGTATCTGCTTTTGCAGTCCACTGGATTGTTCCAGTGCCCCCAGGGGGTGGTGCTGCCCACTTTGGGAAACACTGCTGTACACAAAGTGGTATAATATTGATAGAAGACCGAGATTATCAAATATATATACTATATAACTCTAAAATAGCCACTAACATAAACAATTAGACGTCAAATGTTTAAAAACGATAAAAAAGAATTACAAATACATGGTTAAACCAAGAAATGACATCATGTCAAGTAACAGCTTTATTGAGAATTATTATTTAGTGATACTTAGCACTATAGTGGGTAATACTGCAAAAAAAGGAATAATTGCATTTATATGGACAGAATAAAGAGATAATGTATGATTTAAAATTAAGAAAAGTTTGTGTCAGGGTTGTTTCCTTTCACCATCCTTATTCACTTGAAAAAATAATCTAAAAACTAGGGCTTTATGAAGAAGAATATGGCACCAAAGATTAGAGGTAAAACTAACAACCTGTGATATATAGATGATACAACCTTGTTTGCTGAAAGTAAAGATAAGTTGGAACACTTACTGATGAAGACTAAAGACTTCACAGTTTTCAGTAAGGATTATCTCAAAATAAAGAAAATGGACCAATAAGGCACCAAGACAAAATACTGAAATTGACAAGTAAATTATTTTCCTTGCATCCACAGTCAACATACTTAGAAGCAGCAATCAAGAAATCAAAATGATGTATGGCATTGTGAAAATCTGCTGCAAAAGATTTCCTTAAAGTATTAAAAAGCAAAGATGTCACTTTGAAGCCTGACTTAAGCCATGGTATTTTCAATTGCCTCAAATGCATATGAAAGCTGGACAATAAGTAAGGAAGATTGATAAAACCCTGATGCATTTTAATTATGATGTTGGCAAAGAATAATGAATATACCTAGGACTGCCAGAAAAACAAACAAATCTGTCTGGGAAGAAGAACCACTGGAATATTCCTTAGAAGGTAGGATGACAAGATTCTATCTCATATACTTTGAACATGTTTGTTATTAGGAGGAATTGGTTCCTGGAAGACATCATGCTTGGTAGAGGGTCAAGGAAAAAAAGGAAGACCTTTAACAAGATGGACTGACATGGTGACAGCATAATAGGGTAAAACAAGAAATGGTTGGAATAGGATTCATTATAGGTGGGAACCAACTCAATGGCCCTTAAAAATAAGAGTGCAGAATAGAAATAAAACCAAAGAACAGGTGTTATTGACAACATTAGTGCTTTCTTCAGCAGTACCAAAGGAAAAAATGACTTCAAACCTCATCTCATGTTCAAAGTGAACTAAAGGTCTTATTTTTATTTAAAAAAAAAAAAAAAACCTCACTAAAAATTATACTTTAATTTTTTACGTGGCTCCAGGATAGATTTCTTCTTCTATAAGAAAAATGACAGAGAGAGAAAGGAGAGGAAGTGAAAAACAGAGGCTGAATGGGGAAGGGAGAAGAGGGCAGAGGAAGAAGCAAGATAAAGGGAAAGAGAGATCAAATAATCAATGATTCCAGATGTAAGAATGTAACTGTGTCTAAGACTCATCATGGGGTAAATTTATTAGACATAATATGAAATGCCAAAATAACAGCTACCATATATTTTAAATGGAACAAATAATATATTTAGAAATTCTTTAATGGCATAGGCATGTATGAACAGAAATAAATTAGGATGTGTTATGAAAGTAAAGCAGTTATATTGGATGGTGAAATCTATTACACTGAGGTGTGTGCAGCCAAAGTGACTATAAAAATTATCTTTATCGCTTAAAGACATTACCCTTTAAGATCATGAAGCTCTACATCCATTCATTCTCCAAGTAAAAATAGTGGTAATAGCCTAATTAACCTTTATCCCTTTGAAGTTCATCCTTGGAGACAGCATCAGCACAGGCATCAAAGAACTTCTGCAGAGTGTCAACTTGTCTACAGAGGATGTCTCTAAAAGTTTCCATTTCAGCCAATTTCTCACGTAAACTGTGGCCTTTCTGAAAAACACAAAACAAGGAGGGAAGTAGGGGAGAAGGTTGAAATTCATGTAAAACAAACTTGGAATTTATTTGGTCCCATGGCATTAATCATCCTTTAAGGGTCTGTACTTTAATACTGAGGATATGAGGTAGGGAGAGCTCAGTTCAAGATCGAGGTAATAGTACTAGGAAGAGACTTGAAAATGACTAATGTACTAGCTTAGTACTGATAAGACTAACAAAATAATAACCCTGACAAAGTGCTAATATAATAGTATTTTCAAAAAGGCATTATCAAGGAAAATATTAATAGTTCTCTTTGAAAAAAAAAAAGGTGAATGATCCAGAAGGGGGAATGCTATCTGACCTTCTCGAGAAGTCTCTGCTTGTTATTCCATCTGAGCTATTTTACAACTCTTTAAGAAACAGAAAATTGAGAGCAATGTACATGATTCATGTTCTACAGAGGTAAATGAACTCTGTCCAGCAGAGATGCATATTATTCCATGAATAATGACCATTTTTGCATATATTAACAAATACTCTATTTTCTTCAGATTCTTATTAGGAGTATTTATTATTTATACCTAATACCATTAAATACTGATTGCGATGAAATCTTTGACCTATATTCATATTTATGTGAAATATTCTCCTTTAAAAATTATTCTATAACAACTTTAAATAAATGACACTCCAGTGAAGTTATTTCAAAAGCACTATTAAGTAAGTTTTTTAGGTCACTGTAATTTAGAGCATTCTTAAGCACCAACCTTAAATGAAGAGGTGGATGTTGCAGAGTAGCCACTTGCTCCAGACACCAGTGACACCATTGAGCCATGTCTGCGCAGGCTTGATTCTGAGCCATATCCAGATTCTGTCTAAAAAGCAAGCAAACTACATGAAAACCATGTAAACAAAACATACTCAAAAGAAAATAAGATATTTTCTATATAGTAATCCAGTAATTAAATAAATCATTAGCAGTGGTTTATGCCACTGGATTACTTGTATATAGTGGGTGTCTTTCAGTTCCTAATTGAAATTTATTCTAGAATTTTAATGAATACCTACAGTATCTTATGCTGCTGTTATTGGTAGGTGCCAATGAGCTGATTTGGATTCACAGCAATTCTTGTACTACTGAACAGAACAAAACACTGCCCAGGTCCTCATAATCAGTGACATGTTTGAGCACATTGTTACAGCCACTCTGTCAACCCATTGTGCTTGAGTATCTCCCTCTTTATTGCTGATCCCGTCAGCACAACTATCCTTCTCTAAAAGCTGGGCCTTCCTATTACATGCCATAAGTATGTGTGACAAATTCTTGTCATCTTCACTTCTAAAGAGCATTCTGGCTGTACTTCTCCCAAGACAGACTTATTTGATCTTTTGGCAGTCCACAGTATCTCCAACATTCTTTGAAAATATCATAATCCAGAGGCACCAGCTCTTCACTGTCCAGTTTTCATATGCATATAAAAGCAGTGGTTCTCAACCTTCCTAATGCTGCGATCCTTTAATACAGTTCCTCATGTTGTGTTATGGTGACCACCCAACCATAACATTATTTTCGTTGCTACTTCATAACTGTAATTTTGCTACTGTTAGGAATAGGGCGACCCCTGTGAAAGGGTTGTTTGACCCCCAAAGGGGTTGCGACCCACAGGTTGAGAAGCGCTGATATAAAGCAACTAAAATAGTACTTTTTGGATTAGCCAAAATTTCTGGGAGCAGATTGTAGCCTTTTCAGTTTTGTAGCTACCCTGACAGTTTATTGAACAAAGAGAGTTCCCAAATCTACCAGTTTTTAAGTAATCATCCAAAGAAGACAATTAGAATCCTGTAAATTGAGATAAAATTAGATCCAGCACTGTCAAAACGTTGTTACTGTTAGCTGGCTTTGATTCAGGACAACCCCATATATAACAGAACACACCCCATATATAACAGAACACATCCCATATATAACAGAACAAAATGTTGCATGGTCCTATGCCATCTTCACTATCAATATCGTTCAAGCCTACTGTTCCAGCCAGTGGACCAGTTCCACTGGTCTCTGCTGGCAATTTGTTTTACCAAACATGATATCCTTTCCCAGTAATAGCTCATTCCTAATCCAAAGGAGTGAGCAGAAGCTTCTGACAATATTCTGTCATCAAAAGGATTTTCATTGGTTAATTTTCAGAAACTGTTTACCAGAATTTTCTTCCCAGTAAGTCTTAAGTCTAGATCGGGGTCATCAAACTGTGGCTGGTGAGTCGTATAGGCTCTTTTGGTACATACACATGGCTCTAAATTACAACTGAAAAAATTTAAGGGATATTGTTCAGATATTAGTGATTTCATTTCTTTTTTTATATATATACTTATGGCTCTTGAATAATTTTTAAAATATTGTGAGGGACAGGATTAACTCTCCCATCAACCCATCAAAATGCCAACCCCTGGTCTAGATTAATTTATTTTAGATTCTAGAACCTAATTAGTTCAATTCTCAGGATGTAAACTAGACCTCAATAAACTTGATAAAGGAAAAAGGCAAGCCTTCTTCTACATAACAGGGTTTTAAAAGTTTGTGGAAGAATGGAATTACGAGAATTTTCTCATGAACTTGTTGAAGACCCCATATGTAATAGAACCATAATGAAAAAAAAAATTTAATTACAACAATCATAGAGTTCATGAAAAAAAAAAATCCCCATCAGATAAAAATATTTATTAAAAGTCAGGCAGCAAAGGAACTATGCTAGGTTCTGTACCTAAAATACCTTCAGTTTCCTTTTCCTCTCTCTTCAAGTCTGATTTTATACATTTTGGTTGTTGTACTGCCTTGGTGAAGGTTTTCATAAAACAACACAAAAATAGAAAAAAACCTACTTATAATAGGCTAAAAAATAAGATTACTTTAGAAGTAGCTTCTCGCAGATGCATATTTATGATTCATTTCTAAACAGAAATGGTTCTAAATTGCATTGAATTACTTCATATGGAGCTTCTAAGTTACAGTCTTTGTAACTCCAACCACATGACAGGTTGAAACATGCAAATAAGACATAAGGAACACTAATATGATGACTAGTCAATGTTGCCATCCAGCCTGGTATTAAATGAACCATCTGAGAAGCAGGAATGAGAGCTCTCACTACATTAAAAAAGAATAACCCAGAGTGGAACACATCCTTTGGATCCTGATAGTCCTTGTGTGTTGAACCTCCTCAACGCAGGAGACAGAGGGCTGTGAACCACAGAGAGGAGGTGAAGCAGCAGCTACAGAAGCATCAGCAACAAGAGCACAAGACAAGGATGGAGCTTTCTGGTCCACTGGACAAGGAAAACTGAGTGCCTCTGGGTCGGAGGCTTTCTGCAAAGCATGGTGCCCTGTGGGCATTTATTGACAGCACTAGGGGAGCTCTGTAACACTTGCCTGAGCAGAGCAGAGGCCAAGGAGCTATATGGCTGAGACGCTGAGAACAGAGTGGTGTACCTACAGGCACAGCTGCAAACTGGGGCTCCTGCCCAGAACTGTATCCTGAGCATTTCTGATCCCGAACTGCAACCTGTCAACTTCCCTAAAGAATCCCACAGTTATGAATTAAAACCTGTGAATTCTCTGTGGCCACTACAATGAATTATCGAATCTAGCAAGGAACTGGAGATTGTCTTGGAAGAGATGGTTGATGTCAGAATTAGCATAAAAGTTGAAGGGTTGAGGCATGTCTGACCTCTGCCTTGGGCTGATGTTGACTTTGAGTTTCCTCCCTCTTGTGAGGTCAAAGGAGGTCAGATGAGGCCTCTACCCCATTCCCACAATTGCTTACTTAAATAAAATACCACCTAACATAATGCACTTGCTGATGAAGATAAGGGATTTCAGCTTTCAGTATGGATTACAACTCAATGTGAAGAAGACCAAACTCCTCACAACTGGACCAATAGGTAGGTAGCATTATGATAAATGGGGAAATGGTTGATGTCAAAAGATTTTGTCTTGCTTGGATCCATGATCCAAGCTTATGGAAGCAGCAGCCAAGAGATCAAAAGATACATTGCACTGGGTAAATCTGCTGCATAAGACCTCTTGAGAGTATTGAAAAGCAAGGATGTGACTTTGAGGACTATGGTGCACCAGGCACAAAAGCAATAGCATTTTCTATCATCTCAAATGCATATGAAACTTAGATATTGAATAAGGAAGACAATGGAAGAACAGATGCAAAGTATTATAGACTGCTAAAAGGGCAAACTAATCTGTCTTGGAAGAAGTACAGCCAGAGTGTTCCTGGGAGGCAATGATGGCAAGACTTTGTCTTACACACTTTGGACATGTCAGGAGAGACCAGTCCATATGGAATAATGTCATGCTTGGTAAAGCAGAAAAAAAGAGAAGACGCTTATCGAGATGGACTGGTACAGTGGCTCCAACCATGGGCACTGTTGTGAGGGTGGTACAGAACCAGGCAGTGTTTCATTCTCTTGTGCATAGGGTCGCTATAACTTAGAACTGACTCAATGGCACCTAACAACAACAATTTCTAATCCAGATTTCATAATATAAAACCAGATTTGGTCATTTAAAAAAACATATTCAAAATCTAATACAGTAATTTGCAATTTAATTCCAATGCATCTATCTTCTCTATTTGCTTCATATCACAAATCTTAAACAAATAGCATGACAAAATCAGAGAATTGAAGATCTTGAAGTACTAAATAAAGGTTTCCTGATTATGAGGCACAATTCAATATCCTTGTCTATTTTATCAAGTTCAACTATTTCAGAACAGATTATAATACCTCATTAAAGGATAGAACAAAAGACTCCAACATAGCAACACTGATGTGACACATTTTAAGTAATGAATAAACCACTATGGAAATTGTGTATCAGTATTTCTACCTTTAACAAATCTTTGCTTAAATTCCATTATAAATCATTCTAAAGAAAAACAAGTTTGTTTTTCAATTCTAATTCAATTATTACTGAATATAAATAATAGGACTGATCTGCCACTATACCTTACAAAATACCTGAACTGAGGTAACTAAATAAAAATTTTAACAATTATAAGGGGGCTTGGCTTTTAAAGATTCATGGAAAATTTTCATTATCTGTTAATTTCATTTTCCATAACATTTTCAAGCTCCCTCATATACACATACACACTTAGGTATCTTCAGTTTAAAAACTAGTCATTTGAGAAATGTCTATAATGGTGTCAATATTGCCATTATTTAATACAGTTCTGAAGGCCTGGTCACAACATTTAGTTATTTTATGACAGACATAAAATAGAACCATGTAAAATCATTTATGGAAGCTATAGAATAAAAATCAAAGGACAAGCAGTCATATTATTTTAAAGAAACAGGTACCAGGCATCAAAGAACAAAAAATCATATCATTGTGCATGAGGAGGAGTGTGGCGTGAAGACCCAATGCTCATCTGTAGGCAACTGGACTTCCCCTTAACAGAAGGGTCGCGGGGAGGAGACGAGCCAGTTAGGGTGCAGTACTGCACCGATAAAAACATACAACTTTCCTCTAGTTCTTTAATGCTTCCTCCCCCACACGATAATGATCCCAATTCTACCTTACAAATCTGGCTAGACCAAGGATGTACACAGATACAGATAAGAGCTGGAAACACAGGGAATCCAGTACAGCTGAACCCCTCGGGACCAATATTGAGTGGCGATACCAGGAGGGGAAGGTGGGGTAGAAAGGGGGATCTGATCACAATTATCTACATATAAACCCCTCCCTAGTGGATGGACAACAGAAAAGTGGGTGAAAGGAGACGGACAGTGTAAGACATGACAAAATAATAATAATATATAAATTATCAAGGGTTCAT
>NW_022111373.1:76317187-76325234 GCF_000313985.2 Echinops telfairi | reverse complement strand
ACACACACACACACACACACACACACACACACACACACACATATATATAAACTCTTTTGAAAAGTGTACTTCTGGACATACGTTTTACCTCCCCAACATGGCCACTTTGAGGCAATACTCACTTGAATTTGCAAGGGCAGAAAAAAGACATTATGGTACTGATCGTCTTACAATTAAATATTATTTAGTGGGTGTAACATGCTTTCATAGTCTCACTGGTACAATGTCAGGGTAATGCACTATTCATTTGTCAGTATGTCATACGATGGTGGCTTGTGTGCTGCTGTGGTGGCTGAAAGCTATGCCCCCATTATTTCAAATACCAGCAGGGTCACCAGTCGTGGATACGATTTAGTAGGGCTTCTAGACTAAGAAGGCCTTGGTAATGTACTTATAAAAGTAAGTGGCCAGTGAAAGAACACTTTATAAACAGCAGTGGAATATTATCTGATACAAGGTCTTATTAATGGAGTAAAGCTTTTGAGACCTTCATTTGTTGACAGGGCATGACTCAAAATAAGAAACAGCAGCAAACATCCATTAAAAATAAAAACAGGTAATGTGTGAAATATGAGTCTAAGAAAAGTGGGAGTTACCCGAAACCAAAAGCAACACCCCAAAATTGATATGCATGCCATCAACGAGTGGCTGAAGTGGACAGAATGAGCAGAAACATATCGGCCATTTTGAATTGGACAATCATATGGTCCAAAAATGAGGGTTTTTTTTATTCGTGTAAGGTAGTACAGGGTCATACAGGGTCACTATGAGTAGGATTATACTCAATAGCAATGAATTTGGTTTGGTTTTGAGTGCTTGGAGTAATTATGAGTTTGGGCTGCTAACCTCAAGGTCAGCATTTTGAAACCATGTGTCATTCTGCAAGAGAAAGATGAGGTTTTCTGCTCCTGTAAAGATTTATATCCTCAGAAACCCACAGGGCAGTTCTATACTCAGTCCTGTAGGGTCACTGAGTCAGAATTATTCAATGGCAGATAGGCGCTTTAAAAAATCTCTTTAATTACCTTTAAGCCTTAAATGAAAAGATGAAGTTGGGGAAGGGGAAAGGAAGGTAAGGTCAGTAGCAATCTCTAAACACCAACATGACTCAAAGCTCACTGCTTATCAAGTCAATTCCAACTGAGCCAATTGGCCAGGGTAGAACTGTGCCTGTGGGTTTCTGTGACTGAAACTCTTTGTGGGAGTAGAAAACACATCTTACTCCCGAGGAATAGCTGGTGGTTGGTTGAGCTGCAGTGCAACTTGTAACTAATCCACCACTAGGGCTCCTAGACAGAAGTATAGTGATTTAAAAATACCAAATTCTATCTAAAATTAATAATCTGTAATTCAGATACTGTTGCTGTAGGAGTATTTTCTCTATCTGTAACTTTAAGTTCCCCCATATCAAGTGTCTTACAAAAAAAACAACAAAAAACAAACCCCAAATCCTTTCCTTTCCAAATTTCTTCCTGTACATTTTTGTGTACACACACATATGCACATATTTTCCAGAAACAAAATTCATTAAGGCTCAAGGAAATATTTATTGAAAACCTTCCGTCATAGAGCAAGGTTTATTCCTGAATACTGAAGTAATGCCACCACAATTTACATGAAAACACTTATTTTTATTTTTAAAAAGCAACCCTTTGGCCACTAGAGGGGGTCAGTAGAATTTTCCAAGAAGTACTGTAATATACTTGGAAAGTTGATATAAAGGTTACTATTGGTCAAAGCCCAATAGTAACCCTTACATGTTATCTCCTCTGCACCTTCAAAGTACTTTTTCAGTATGTTTAAAAGTATTATAAAGCAAATAATATGGTTTAAACTTAGTAACTGAATAGAATATTTGAAATATCTAACAAATTAAAAACAGTCAAATCTGAATTTCATATTTGGTTTCAATCTGTGGGAGACAATGTATTAGTCATTGTGCACAGTCTACTAGCTGACCTACATTCTAAATGTAGTGAAAATATAGCCAGAAGGTTAGCTTTTTTAAAAATAGCACCCACACTCTGAAAAGCTTTTTCCTTTTCCTAATTAACACTCTACCAAGTTGCACAGCAAAGTTGAGACAGAAATTATATAACTCTCTCCTGGTGCTGAAATTATCTAGTTATTAGCAGCACAGTCTCCTCTTCTTCAACCCCCTCTCCTTCCACTGAACTACATTATCTATTTTTCAATTATGAGACTAAAGAAAATGTGATATGATTAAATGCCAAGGTAAAAATAAAGCTTCTCCTTAAATGAAAATTCTGAAATCCATAATAAATTCAAGTAACTCTGCAATATTACCATTTATACACCTAATTTCATCATTATTTTAAAGCAAAATACATCAAAATCAAGTTAGAATATGCAGGAGAACATGTTAATTAATGTAGTTAGGTGCTGTCGAATAGCTTCCAACTCATAGTGACTGTACACCACAGAAACAAACACTGTCTGGCTTAACCGTAACAACAATGAAGGTGGTACTAGGACCACTTATTTGTGCCATCCAGGATTGCTCTAAACCAAAGCAATATGCCACGGAGAAAATCCCATGTACAGTGACCCTATGTGGAGATTTTGAGGCTGAGAATATTCACGAAGCAGGCATCTCATGTTTCTCCCGAGGAACAGCACCTTTGTAGTTAGCAGGCTGATGCTTACTTAATAGCAACACCAGGGCTCCTTAAAGGCTCCTCAGAGTTAACATAAATGTATTATTTGAGATGAGAAAATATGGCACAATAATTCATGCTTGTGGAAATTAAAATCTTATATATTTAGCTGTTCAAATACTTAAGGGAGTTCCTAGAGGAATAGGAAGCGATGTAACAGAAAATACAAGGATATGATTGAAAGCATAGGTTGAAATCTCAGTATAATTAGTAGACAACCAGAAAAGTCAGTAATTACCTTCCCTGGACTTAGTTTTCTAAATCTTGACAAGTAATATGGCTGATGAAAAATTATAAATCTCTATATTAAACCTAAACACAAACTTAGCTTAAAAATGTGCACATATGGTCAAGACTAAATGTAAGGCAGTTCCTGCTTGATCCAATTGGATATAACAAAATAATTTTATTCAGAAAAGCAACATTCACAATGTATCTGGATAAGAGATTCAACTCATGATTCATGTGGTGCTGCAATAGTTGGGAACTGCAGCAACACAAGAATAAAAAACCACTGAAAATATACTTAATACAATGGTACTAAAAAGCATTGTTATAGTCTTTTTTAAACTAAAAAAGTCTTTTTGTTTTATTTATTTAATTAATTTTAAATAATTTTATTAGGGGCTCATACAACTCTTATCACCATCCATACATGTATCAATTGTGTAAGGCACATTTGTACATTCATTGCCCTCATCTTTGTCAAAACATTTGCTCTTCACTTAAGCCCCTGGCATCAGCTCATTTACCCCACTCCCTCCTCGCTCCCCCTCGATCATGAACCCTTGATAATTTATATATTTTTTGTCATATCTTGCACTGTCCAACATTTCCCTACACCCACTTTTCTGTTGTCTGTCCCCTAGGGAGGAGGTTATCTGTAGATCCTTGTAATCGGTTCCCCCTTTCCAACCCACCCTCCCGGTATCTCCACTCTCACTGGTCCTGAAGGGATTATCCGTCCTGGAGTCTCCGTGTTTCCAGTTCCTATCTGTACCAGTGTACATCCTTTGGTCTAGCCAGATTTGTATGGTAGAATCGGGACCAAGCATTCTGTTATATTCTAATCATCTAAAATGGTGCTCTAGTGGCACTGTAAACCATAAAGCTAATGGTTCAAACCCACCATCAGCTCCATGGGAGAGAGACAGGCCTGTCTGCCCCCATAAAGATTTAGAGCCTTTGAAACCCTGTATGGTGTTGCTATGAATTGGAATTGGTTTTAGTTTAACCACTTGAAAATCAGTGACAATTACTTAACTGAATATTTCCATATCCTCAAGACAATTCTCTCAAATCATGCTGGTACACAGAATATTTGCTCAGGTAAGCTGATGACCTACTCAATTATTTTTAAGTCCTTTGAGGACTAAGGAGTGACTGACCCAAGCAATGGTATTTTCACTCGCCTCACGTGCATGTGAGAGTTGGACATTGAATAAGAAACTTCTAAGAATCAATGCATTTGAATTATGGTGCTGACAAAGAATACTGAAAGTACTATGGACTGCTCAAAGAACAAACACATCTGTATGGGAAGAAGTATAACCAGAATGCTCCTTAGCCGCAAGGATGGCAAGACTGTCTCGTGTACTTTGGACATGTTATCAGGAGACACCAGTCCCTGAAGGAAGACATCAGCTTGGTAGAGTAGAGGGGCAGAGAAAATGAAGAAGACCCTCAACAGAGTGGTTCCAGCAATGGACTCAAATATAGTAACAATTGTGAAGATGGTGGAGGACCTGGTGGTGTTTCCTTGTGTTGTACATGGGTTGCTATGAGTTGGAATTGACTTGCTAGATCAAAACAAGATTCCTGTATTATAATTTAAAAAAACAATACCAAATACATCATCTTCCCTTTGGAAAGTTTCTTAAGGGATTTGGTTTCAGTTTGCATTTACTAAATTAGAGCATGAAATTACCCTGGAAAGGTTAATAGTACCATAAAGCATCCCACAGTTCCAGTGCCTGAACATAAGCCCATAACTAAGTCAGGGCCAGAAAGTTAAAGATTAAACAAATGATAAGAGGCATAAGAAAAACAAGACCTTGTCTAAGTACAATTCTATGTATTAAAAAAGGTCCAAATACAATGTGTTACTATAGAAACGGAGGGCTTACAACAGATGCTCACTCTCCCTATGATTTGATCTTCTTTCTTGCACTTACACTTCCAAGCACTTATCCTTCAGAACTTTGATCCATAATGGTTGCCTTGTCATTAAGCAAATGATTTTTCTCTATACTAAAACCTGTTAAGAGAGCAATCTAGGATGATAGAAAAGATGATTCTAAATAAACCAATATTGATACTTAGAACTTAAATCTTAGATTTTTAAATCCTTCTTTAAAGGAGTCTAGAGGTTGAATTGTCTTTTTTTCTTAGTGTGTTAGACAGGGTTCTCTAGAGAGATAAAACCAAATTGCTGATAATTTAATATATTTATTTATAAAGATAATTAGATATAATACAAGAAATAAACAGTTAAATTATAAAGCACTACAAATGGCTCAATGCAACTCACTCCCATGAGAGAGAGTTGTGCGAGACTAGCAGTCCTTCAAGTCTAGTCTGCTGCTATATCTTCCTATATTTTTAGAGAGAGCTAGGCTATGTCAGCACAGCAGGCAATCACAAGGCAGGTCACCAACCGCCAGTCCCCAGCTCCAGAGATGTCTTAAAGGGACCTCAACTTACAGCGAGACACACCACAGGCTAGGTGTCCCACAGGTAGTGTAGCCTTTAAATTGAGGCACAGAACAAGCAAGGCCACTGCACACTGGTCCGATGATCAAAGAGCGAATGACAAGAAAGGCGAGGCTCACCAAGTCATTTATCTCTCTGCCCTTCAGTTAATCCCACTTGTGTTTATCGGCCAGGCTGGCACAATAAGCTATCTCACTTAGAAACAAACAAAAATAAAAGAAACAGCTAGCTAAATCAAACAAAGTTGTATACATAAGTCTTTGATAAATAATTACCCCACTCTAGCTTTATAAAACAAAACTAAATATAAAGAAGATCTTTCTTTTTATTTCTTTGAGAGTAGGATTGATGATAGAATATGGTTGACAATTTATAATGGACTCTATATATTACTTCCTGAGAGCTACCTTGAAAAATACATTATAACTAACGATAACTACAATACTTACTTTGTGTCAGACCTGGCGATAAATGTTTAAGTGCATTTATCTATTTAGACCTCACATGGCTCTCGGCTGAAAGCACAGACTGCCAGAATAATGTTTACCTATGTATTACTGACTATGCACATGTATTCAACAGTGAAGATCTTAACAAATTATGGATAACAGTTCAAAGAACAATAATTCCAGAGTATTTCATTTTGCTCATGCAGAAATTGTACACAGACTAGGAGGCAGGCATTTGAATAGAATGAGGGGAAACGGCACGGTTTAAAATCAAGAGAGATGTGCATCAGGGTAGGTAATCTTTTCAACACACTTATTCGACCTGTATGCTGAGTAAATAACCTGAGAAGCTCAACTATATGAAAAAGAATGAAGTACCAGGATTGTAGGAAGGCTCATTAACAATCTGTAATATGCAGATGACATAATCTTGCTTGCTACAAAAGCAAATAGGATTTGAAGCACTTACTGATGAAGATCAAAGACTATAGCCTTCAGAATGGACCACATCTCAATAAACCAAAAATACTAGGAACTGGACCAATAAGCAATATCATGGTAAACAGAGAAAAGACTGAAGATATCAAGTAACTCATTTTACTTGGATCCATTATCAACTCCATGGAAACAGCAGTCAAGAAATCAAATGATTAAAGTGTTAAAAAGCAAAAATTACTCATTTTGAGGCTTCCAAAGGCATGCCTGACCCCAAGCCATATGATATAGTTAACGTTTATTGTGCCATCCTGGCCTATAACCACATGTGGGGTTAATTGAAGGGTGGAGAGATAAATGGCTTGGTGAGCTTCACCTTTCTAGTTCTGGGGTCTCTTGCTTTGTGATGGTCGGACCAGGATACAGTTGCCTGAGCCAGTTCCCTACTTCAGCTGGCAAGGCTCACTTCCTGCAAGACATCCCCTAGGAGAAACCACATGGACCGATCCCGATGCAGCCCTGGGTGCTGGAGCAGCCGTGTGGAGACCCCTGTCAGCGCTGAGATGTTTACACGTTCACTGATTCGGCTTTCCTCCTGCAGTCGGAGTCATAGTGTGTGTTTTGTGAGATGGAGGAGGACTTTGTGGATAGGTGTCGGACAACGGACATATAAGTTAATGTTGCACTTGTGGGTTTGGGCAGCACTGGGTTGGGGTGTTTTTTTGATGTGCACTTAACCTTTATATAAACTCTCTTATGCATGAGTTTCTGTGGATTTGTTTCTCTAAAGTACCCAGACTAACACACCATAGTATTTTTAATTGCTTTTAGATAAGCAAAATGTATATAGATAATGAATAAGCAAGACAAAAGAAGACTGCTGTATTATTGTGGTGTTGAGAAAGAATGTTGTATATGCCATGAATTGCTGCCAGAAGAACAAACATGTCAACCTTGGGACAAGTACTAATTGTACATTGTTGCAACTAGAAGCTGCGCCTTAGAAGCATGGTCTCATGTACTCTGGGCATGTTAACAGGACAGATCATTTACTAGAAAAAGGCATCACAGTTGCTACAGAGGTTTAGCTAAAAAGGGGAAGAACTGAAACAACATGAACTGACAGAGTAGCTGCAACAATCAGCTTAACTTAACAAATACTGAGGATAGCATAGGACCAGGCTGTACTTTGTTCTGCTGTATATAGGGTTTCTATGAACCAAAGTGACCTGATAGCCCTAACAATAATGTCTACTTTAATACTTTTCTATAGTTTCTATGAACTGAGAACTATAACAGGTATCTCTAGAGTCACACCACGGATAAATAAGGGAGTCCTGGTTCCAAGAAGCCCTGGTGACACAGGAGATGACACGTTGGGATGCTAACTGCAAGGTCAGCAGTTCTAATCTACCAGCTGCTCCAAAAAAGATGAGGCGCGCTAATTATTAACCACTGTGCTTAAGCACTGGTCTGTGATCCACACAGTGGGCAGTTTGAAACCACCAGCAGCTCCTCTGGAGACAGACTGGGCTTTCTACATTTGTAAACAGTTGTAATTTCAGAAACCCAAAGGGGCTGGTTTTGAGTCAGCATTGACTCAGATGGCAGTAAATCTGTGCTTGAGAGGGATGCCTCAACATCAGATTTTGCTCCTATAAGATCCCATTCGCTAGTGCTGGTCACCAGGTGTTTGTTTCATTTAAACCCACCCACCAACTTTCTAACTGCCTTCAGTCTTGTCCTCCTGGATATCCTGTTCTTCAATGCAAA
>NW_022111373.1:76312483-76316390 GCF_000313985.2 Echinops telfairi | reverse complement strand
GTAACCATGCATCACTGTTTTCTATCTTTTCCATTTTATAATTTGCCCTGGAGAAAAGGCCAACATCTACTTTCGTTCACAAGGCAGTTCCACAACACAGAATGTAAAATGTCCTAATTTCCTTCTTTGCAACTGCAATATTAGGGGGCTTTTAAATGTTCGCGGAAAACTAGAATTTTCTCCAAACTTTTTGAAACCCTTTGTATGTTACAATAAGAGAAAAATCAAGTTTATTATTTTAAAACGACACTAACAGATCTGTTTGAAGTGTTAAAATCATGTCTGCCCTGGGATCTGAGCAACTCAGTGGTCTTTATGAGGACCCTCAAAGCAATAAATGCCCATAAAGCAATAGCCGGCAAATGAACACTTGAATAGTCTGGGGCTTTGGCCCTAAACTTAAATTTTCTATAAAAGATACACATTCCTCTCTTGGGTGGGTGAGGACTAAGATCTATATCAAATGTGGAAAGCCATCTATATTTCATGATTGAGTGGTGGGAAGAGTACACAAAGAAGTATCTGAAAGGAATTATTACCAAGTATGAAGAGTAGTCATCTGTATGACCAAAAAATGAAAAAAATTTGTTCTCTTTTTTGTACTTTCCTGTATTGTTGGAATCATTTATACTTCTATATATAGGAGCCCCCCTGCGGTACTGTTGGGTAAGCTTTCGCTTGCTAACCTCAAGATCAGTGGTCAGCCTTTACTAGGAAGAAAGTTAAGGCTGTCAGCTCCTGTAAAGATTTGCAGCCTCAGAGACACTATTGTCGGTTGCTAGGAATCAGCATCAACTTACTGGCAATAGGTTTTCATTGTTGATACTATATCAATTTTATTAAAAAGTAAAAAGAAAGTTACAGAACACAATTTAAAACTATCACACTTAGAAAAGTTAAAAAAAAAACCCAAAATTAAAAATGTTAATGAAACCGAGGTGAAATGAAGATTTACACATCCTGTAGATGAAACGTACATTAGAAGAAACTTTTTTACCCAGTAATGTGGCAAAATTCACCAAGAACTTTAAAAATTACTTAAGTCCTTGGACTGACTAATTGTGCTTCTGATCATTTATTCTAAGGGTACAACTAAATTGCATAAATATGTTTTAAACAGGAAGGCAATAAATGCAAAATAAATAAATAAATAAAACGATTACACCATTTTATAAAGAAAGCAGCACTATATGAAATATCAGCAAAGCTATATTATAAAGAGAAAATAATGTCAGGTGGTTAAAAAGAAGGATATAAACGTTGTGATCTCCATAACGTTATGAGGGAAATTGTAGACAGATAATAATAATAAAACATACCCGCATGAAGAGGAATTATCTGGGATATAAGGCTAATGGAAGTTTCTGTATCTCCTTTCAGCCCCCCTTATAATAAGCAAATTATATTGTTAAAAACTAGGATGGGAAAGCCAATAAAATTTAATCAATATAACTATTTGGTTTAAAAGACTTGATAAGAAGTTTTAGATCTTACTGTAGGGGGAAATTTATTTTGTTTTGTTTTAATTAAGGAAGTTGACTGATTATTTTTTAAATTGCAACTATGATGCCACAAGATAAAAGCTAGAATTAACTAAAGAGGAAATATTTTAGGCTGCTTTTCTTGAATAATGTTACCATTAATTACCTATTATTTCAGATATTTACTTAACATTTTATTTATATTTTCATAATACATACAACTTCACTTATGTGCAAAATGGGGATAACAACAGTACATGTTAAGACTTGTAACAATTAAATGATAAACATTAATATGCTTATGCTCTCTATATAGAAAATGATAAACATTAATATGCTTACGCTACAGAGGGCCACTACTGGATAGAACATGGGACTAGGAACTGATAATCATTTGTCTGTTAAGTCCATGGACTATCTACATGACTAAAAAATGACAGAATTGTTCTCAAATAGGAAAAACACAATCTGTAGAAGATGAATTTCCTGATATCTATTTTTACTATTTCCACTCCAAAGCTGTCTTTCATCCTTCAACCCAAAACAAACCCAAAACATTTCACAGTCAATAAACATAACCACAAAATTATTGATGGCTATTGGCTAAGCAGATTCATTTAATAAAAAAGAGTCGCTTCGTGTTTTGATTTTTAAAAAACATTCTCCACCAGCTAATGTCCAATATACTCAGTAAGTAAAATTAGACAACAGTTTCCACAGCTGTCATTATGCGTACGCCACACCACCCGCCATTCATTTACCATGTAAATATAGAAAAAGCTGTACCCCATCTGTTCCAGTGACTAGCCTGACTAATGGTAACCTCCCTGTGTATCAGAGAATAACTTATACCCTACAGAGTTTTCATTGGCTGATAATTCAGAACTTGAGATGACTAAGAAGAGGTTAATGGAAAAACACTGCCCAGTCCAGTGGGTCAAGCAAGGATTAGTGGAAAACTATTCAACTCGAGCTACAGAAAATAGGAAAGCCCATCTGTTTGAGTTAGGATAGCTAGCTGAATTGTCAACATACTTGTCTCACAGCGGTTCTCAACCTGTGGGTTATGACCCCTTTGGGGGTCGAAAGACCCTTTCACAGGGGCCGCCCAATTCTTAACAGTAGCAAAGTTACAGTTATGAAGTAGCAACAAAAACAATGTTATGGTTGGGAGGGGGGTGTCCATCACAATGTGAGGAACTGTATTAAAGGGTCGCGGCATTAGGAAGATTGAGAACTACTGATCTAAGATAAGACACTCCTGTCCTTGCCTCCAAGATAAGACCCCTGCACACAAAATTATTTTTTGCTTGCTAATTGCCACATCTGCCTCTGTTTCCTGCTTGCTTGTTTCAGCGGAATGAAAAATTCGGTATGAAAAATTCCCATTGTGATTAAACTCTATATAAACTCCCTCCATTATTTGGTCTGGGTGGTCTCCAGTTGCCTCTGCGCAGGAGCTACGAGGTCCATCACCAGTTGGTAATAAAGACTCCTAAAATTTTAATTGAACCTGGTGATCTCCTGACTCAACGACGCCATCACATTTGGGGACTCGTCTGGGATGTAAAGACCCTTTTGTGGGTTCCAAGAGCCTCTGACAGGCCTCAGCTCCCTCTAGGTCTAGCGGGAGGCCTCTGAGAGATGTTCTGCGATCCTAAGGTGAGCCTGGAGGCTGCCAAGAGGCGGTTTCAAAAGCTTGAAATTGGGCTATTCGGAGTCACCTAGGGACCCTCACTAGTGAGTTCATTTCTGTTTCTGAAGCGCCTTTTTCAGTTAGACTGCTGGAAGGCCGGACGTGGCAGCACTTCCAGTCAGGTCCAAGGGAGCCATCCACCTGGACCACTGGTAAGAAATCCCTGAGCTGGCTAGTTTGTGTTTTTGTCTGTCCTTGTCAGTCCACATGTGACCACAGTTTGTCACTGTCTTTTCTTTTTGGTTCTTTCCCTTTTACTAGATTGCTAGCCCTCAGTTTAGCAACAACTGCTCCCCAGGATTGGTTTGTAGCACAGAGAGTTTGTTTTGGGTTGTTTGACTTATTCTGGTGCCTTGTCTTTTCAGATCTTAATTATTGGTTGAACTGATAACTTCAGGAGCTAATCTTGAATGATGAATGCTGATGATACCAGTTTGAACACTATGTTTACTTGCCGAGTGACAATACCCACTGGACTTTGATAGCGCGAACTAGTGAGAAATCTTGTTTGGCAGGGAGTCTGAAAAATGTTAGGTCTCGAAGTATAAGTTTCCTTTTGTGTTGTTGCCTACTTCTATATCAAGCATTATGGGTCAGTCGCCATCCAAGCTCCAAACCCCTCGAGTGCCTCCTTAATAACTTTAAAGATTTCAGGAAACGAGCAGCAGACTCTGGAAACACTGCAGACTCTCTGTGAGATTAACTGGCCAGATTTTAATGTTCACTGGCC
>NW_022111373.1:76286823-76311430 GCF_000313985.2 Echinops telfairi | reverse complement strand
ACTTGTGGGCTTGGGCAGCATTGGGTTGGGATGTTTTCGTGATGCACACTTTCTTTACATAAAACTCTCTTATACATGGGTTGCTGTGGATTTCTCTAAAGTACCTAGACTAATACACAGGGTTTTTCTAGTTTGTTGGTTATCAAGTCTAAATACAGAAGCAGACGTGTGGAAGATGATCTTTTTTGTGCTCTTGCAAAGACTGCCCTGAGAATTTCTGATCTGGTGAGAAAAAAGCTATTATCAACCTTTCCACTAACGTTGGCTCTTTTATGCATACTGTCACAAAATGTAGCAATGTAGTTTACTATTGTTATATTGATTGTTGCCCATGCTACACCATGCTTCAAGATAAATTTTCACTTATTTGTAATTAGAAATAAATATTTCACAATATATAATTAGATATTGTTTTTGTGATTAATCGCTATGCTTTCATTATGTTCAATTTGTAACAATGAAAATATATCCTGCATATTAGATATTTACATGACTATTCATAACAGTAGAAAAATTACAGTTATGAAGTACCACCGAAAATAATTTTATGGTTAGGGGTCACCACAACATGAGGAACTGTACTGAAAGGTCACAGCATGAGGAAGGTTGAGAACCACTATCCTAGCGGATTATCCGATATTCACACCTACCAACCCAGAGGCCCCTGTGAATAGGCGGGCAATTAAGGTTGCCTTTTTGGCCCAGTGGCCCCAGATATTAGAAATAAGGCTGGAAGGATTTGAAGGGAAGAATTTAAGTGAGTTGATGGAAATAGCACAACTAGTCTATAATAATCAAGATGACCCCACCACAAGCCAAACCAAGCAGGTAACCAGAATTTTGGCTGTTGCTATGACTGAGGCTAGATCAAAATATAACAAAGGAAGAAAACCTCAACTTGGGAGGCAGGCAGGAGACCAGAGAACTAGAAAGGCTGGCTGTCCCGGATTAGCGAAAAACCAGTGTACATACTGTAAAGAGGAGGGACATTGGAAAAACGAGTGTCCCCAGAAAAAGGCAAAAGAAAGGACCAGTACCACTAGAGGGTGCCGAGTGACGGGTTTGGGGTTCCATTCCAATATGCCCTCAGGAACCCAAGGTCATACTGGATGTTGGGGTTATTAGCCTGTCAACTTCCTAGTTGACACTGGAGCCACTTACTCAGGCCTCAAGAACACTAAAGAACCTCTTACAGGAAAGTATACTCAAGTCCAAGGGGCTACAAGCAATATGAAATCTTACCCTTGGACTAAAACTCACATAACTAATCTCGGAGCTGGTACCATCACCCACCTGTTCTTAGTTATGCCAGTGCCCGTACCCCCTCCTGGGAAGAGATCTCCTCCAAAAAGTACAGGCTACCATTTCATTCCTTGGAAACGCTGCTTCCCTTATATTCGACACTTGCCAGGAACCAAGTAGAATTTTGTTTTCTCTGTTGTTGGAAACACTGACCACAGGAGGAAAAGAACCAGAGTTAAAATGGGCTAAGGTTGAAGAAGCAGCATTCCAACAACTAAAGCAAGCCCTAAGCACTCCAGCACCTGCACTTCCACAGATTTCAAAATCATTCCAGCTGTTTGTCATGGAGGTAAGAGGCATTGCCAAAGGGATATTAACTAAACTCTAGGGCCCTGGAAGAGACCTGTCGCCTACTTATCTAAGTGGCTGGACCCTATAGCCTCTGGTTGGCCAAACTGTTTGAGGGCTATGGCTGTCACTGTGACGCTTGTTAAGGAAGCATCAAAGTTAACCCTGAGACAGGACTTACAAATAGTGGCCCCACATGCTTTGGAATATCTTCTCCAGAGTCCTCCAGAAAGGTGGATTTCTCACATGAGTCATCCAGTACCAAGTACTCCTCTTTGACCCTCCACAAATCCAATTCCTGAAAACGACTGTCCTCAATCCAGCCACTCTGTGCTCTCATGATGTTCCGGAGACATCCGTTCATGACTGCTTAGACCAGTACTTCTCAAACTTTCTAATGCTGTGACCCTTTAATACAGTTCCTCATGTTGCGGTGACCCCCCAATCATAAAGTTATTTTAGTTACTACTTCACAACTGCAATTTTGCTACTTATGAATCGGGCGGTCCCTGTGAATGGGTCACTCGACCATCAAAGGGGTCATGACCCCCGGGGTTGAGAACTGCTGGCTTAGACATATTAAAATCCCTATCCAACACAAGGGAGGATCTAACTGATGTTCCACTGGCCACTGTGCATGCCACTCTGCTTACAGACAGGAGCAGCTATCTGGCAAATGAATAAAGAAAAGCAGGTGCTGCTGTTGTCACGGGTGACAAGGGAATATGAGCCAGTCTCTCCCTGTGGGCACCTCTGCACAACGAGCTGAACTGCCCATACTAACAAAAGCCCTAAGATGGGGAAAAGGAAAGATTGTCAATATTTACACGGACAGCAGGTACACCTTTGCAACTGCACAGTACATAAGACCCTTATCAAGAGAGCGGTCTCCTGACCTCGGGAGGTAAACAAATTAAAAATAAGTAAGAAATTTTGGCCCTGTTAAAAGCCATCTGGCTGCCTAGCAAGGTGGCTATCATGCATTGCGAAGGCCACCAAACTTCAGAAGATCCTATTTTTAAAGGAAATAACCTAGCAGAGGTAGCTCTAAAACCACTGGGGTCTTTGCAAATTTTGTCCCTGCTACCTCCCAAGCTACTGCCCTCCCAACCACATTATATAGAGGCAGTAAAGAACTGGCTCAGACTCTGAAAGGAATTCTGAACGAGCAAGGATGGTACCTACTGCCGGATCAGAGACTTTTCCTCCTTGAAGTATTAGGCAGGTATCTGGTGCAAGACATTCATCAAAGTATCCACTTGGGAGGTACTAAGCTGACTGAGCTATTAAAAGGAAAATATTACATCCCCTGACTACACCATTATGCAAAAAACACTGCGGCACACTGTCCCACTTGTGCTCAGATGAACCCCGGCCTATACCTCCCTATAGCATGGAGCAAGAGCTCGAGGACAGGGACCAGAATTCTGAGAAGTGAACTTCACAGAAGTAGCACCTGGCAAATATGGATACAAATACTTGCTAGTATTTGTGGACACTTTTTTTCTGACTGGACTGAAGCTTTCCTTTTAAAATCCGAAACTGCCTTTGAAGCAAAGAGGTTAATTTCAGAAATAGTTCCTGGATTTGGTTTACCTCTGGCTCTGGGGCCTGACAATGGCCCAGCATTCACTGCCAAAATAACTTAATTAATAGCTCAAATTTTGGGTGTAAAATGGAAATTGCATTATGCAGACAGGCCTCAGAGTTCACAGCAGGTAGACAGAATGAACAAAATCTTAAAGGAAACCTTAACCAAGCTTAAACTAGAGACTGATGATAACTGGGTGAGCCTCCTGCCTTTTACCCTGCTGAGAACTAACTCGGTGTACCCCTTATGTTTTTGGACTGTCTCCTTTTGAAATAATGTTCAGTAGCCTCCTCCCTTACTCCCTCACTTAAGGGAAGAGCAATTAGAAGACATAAATAATCAAACTCTTCTTAAGGCAATTCAGTTCATACGGCAAAAGACCAATCATCCAGTGCAGAGCGCATGGACTAAAACTGCTACATCCAGTCCAACTCATAACCACCAGCCTGGTGATTGGGTATGGATCAAAAGAAAAAGCCCTGATATAGCCTAACATGTAGGTGGACTGGACCATCGCCTATCATCTTGACCACACCCATGCCATTAAAAGTAGCAGGATGCCAACCGTGGCTCCATTACACCCAGGTGAAACCCACTGTGCAAGAACAAGTACTGGAGCGGTGGATGGTAAAGAAAACTGTAGGCCCTCTAAAAGTCAAGTTTGCAAACTCTAACCCTTGTTGCTCTCATTGTACCCACTATCGCTGCTTCCCCGGACCATTACCCCAACTCAGTATACATGACAGTCACCCACACTGAAACTGGGCAGCTGCTTACAGAGTGGAAAGGTTATACCTACTCTCCAATTTGACTTACACAAGCTGCTCCCTCCTGGCTGGTCACTTGTCCCTTTCAGGTGTAGGTTCGTTAAACTTGAAGAAAGACTCCAAAGCATAGGACTCTATATTTGCCTGGCCAAGTCCGACCCCCACTGTGAAGGGTGCAAGACAAGGGCATTGTGCAGCATGGAATTGTTACCCAAGCTTGGTGGGGCCCTGTAAATGTCATCAGTGGGTCAGACCCAGACATCAAACATACAGGGAAATCAGACTAGGTTGTGAGCAAATAGGGACATGTAGTCCTATTGGAATAGATATCCTCATCCCTAAAAACCCCGCCTGGAGAACAGAAAAAACCTGGGGTCTCTTTCACTATCCCAAAACTAGTGGACCCTGGCATACCCAAGCCTATAGGCCCAAACATTGTACTAAACCCTGTCCTAGACTTCTGAGTCTATCCCACCCCTAAACCCACTGACTCTCACACAGGCAAGATTACTCCCCAAAAGTTACCTGTCTCCCCTATTAACCGTCCTCAATGACCGCTATTAGATACCATAGATGCTGCACATAATTTTGTTAATCAAATCAGCTCTGAATGGGTGGCAGTGCAATCCTATGTGTAAATCCTTCTCCCCCATATTATGTTGGATTAGGAGCAAATGCCAATGGAAGGCAAGGCACCACATCAGATCCACCGACACCCTGTAAAACAGGCGAACCCAAAGTATCGCTGGAGTCAAGAACCTAAGCTAACACTCTGAGACCTACAGGGGCAAGGATCTTGTTATATCTCTCCCAAGTATAACTTTAATGCCTCTGCATACCAGAAATCATGTTCCAACCTTAAGCTTTTACATGCCCCTGGAGAAAGCACAGAGTTAACTTTAATAGTAGCTCCTGAAGAAACATGGTTCACATGCACCACAGGACTTACGCCATGTATAAACCCTACAGTCTTTAATATAGACCCAAATATATGCATCCTGGTCCACATCATTCCCCAAGTAAAATTACTCAGGAGAAGGGGGGCACGAGCATGAGCCTTATGATCATCGAGTAAAACAGGCTCCCATTTTGATACCCTTGCTAGTTGGTGTAGGAGTGGCAGGTTCAGCAGCAATAGGAACTGCCTCCTTAGTGACTGGACAAAGCAATTTTAAAATCTTATCTCAGCTAGTACCCTGGACCACCAAGCTCTAGAAACCCAGGTTGACCATCTAGAGCGGTCCCTAAACTCACTGGCAGAAGTTGCATTACAGAACCAGAGAAGGCTAGATTTATTATTCCTAAAACAAGGAGGACTGTGTATGGCCCTAGGAGAAGCTTATTGTTTTTATGCAAATCATTCGGGCATTATAAGAGATAGTCTAGCTCTAGTCCGCCAGACTACAGGAGTGGGAAGCATTAAGAACTAAAGAAAGTAATTGGTTTCAAAGCCTATACGACTGGTCTCCATGGTTAATCACTCTGCTAACTACTCTAGCAGGCCTTTTAGTGCAACCATTTCAGCGTTAGCAGCCGGGCCCTGTGTAATTCATAAATTCAGAGCATTTATTAAGTCACGAATTTAGGCAGTAAACATTATGATGTTGCAAGCTCATTATCAAAGAGTAAGTCAGGAAGAATCAATGATTTGATGTCCCCATAAAACCAGTGGGGAAGGTGATGCCCAAGAATAGGTTAATGGAAAAACACTGCCCAGTCCAGTGGGTCAGGCAAAGATTAGTGGAAAACATTACTCAACTCGAGCTACAGAAAATAGGAAAGCCCATCTGTTTGAGTTAGGATAGCTAGCTGAATTGTCAACATACTTGCCTCACAGCGGTTCTCAACCTGTGGGCTGGGGCCCCTTTGGGGGGTTGAACAACTATTTCACAGGGGCAGCCCGACTCACAACAGTAGCAAAGTTACAGTTATAAAGTAGCAACAAAAATAACTTTATGATTGGGGGTCACCACAATGTAAAGAACTATATTAAAGGGTCGCGGCATTAGGAAGGTTGAGAACCACTGCTCTAAGATAAAGACCCCTGGTCCTTGCCTTTAAGATAAGACACCAGCACACAAAATTGTTTTTGTTTGCTAATTGCCACATCTGCCTGTTTCCTACTTGCTTGCTTGCTTCAGCGAATGTATGAAAAATTCCCACTGTGATTAAACCCTATATAAACTCCCTCTGTTGTTTGGTCGGGGGAGGAGGGGAACTCCTCTGGGCTGGAGCTGCAAGGTCCATCACCAGCCAGTAATAAAGACTCCTAAAATTTTAATTGAACCTGGTGGTCTCCTGACTCAACGACACTGTAACAAAGTAAATTACCAGGCCTTTCTTTCAAGGTACCTACCTTTTGGTGGACTGAAACCTGACATTTGGCTTAGCAAACAGTGTATTAAGTACCACCCAGGCCTTCTAAATACAGAACGGTTATACAACTCTAGAATGATTTTTTTCCCTTTAATCATAACCAAAATAACATTTAATTGAATTTTTAATTAAACTTTGCAAAACAAGCTAGCCTTCCACTGGGTGACATTAGATTTAGCACAATGTGTCAATGTTCTCTTTGTGTTTAGTTTGTTCCCTTTTTAGCAGTCTAGGTTCCCTGCCCCTTATATCTCTCTCATCTTTGCTTTTGAGTAATTGTTGAGGTTTCGGTTTCATACTGATAATTTTTATGCAGAAAAATCTTTCAGGTTTTATCTTCTATTTCTAAAGTAAAATTTTGCAAACAAAATGACCCACAAAAGCTAAAAAAGTAATCTAAAAACCAAGAAAAATCTATCTCAATTACTAGCAGTGAATCTATGGTGAGGAATATAAAAACTTGCAAACCTGGTAAATTCTATACAAAATCACAAAAACATCTTCAGAACATAATATTTTGAGTAGTTGCCATGCCCACCCTATTGTAGAAGCACTAAAAGTTCCTATCTTCAAATAATACAGGTAACTGGAGATGAAGAAGAACATAGGTTCACTGACAAAGAAAAAAAGGGCTTTTGTGTACTCTGTAGTACTGTGCTCACTCAGGTGACAACACAGAAATGACTCTCACCTCCATGGAACTTAATATTTGAAGGGTATCCAATTCATAGTACTCTCAATCTAGTTATAATTCATTGTATAATTTACTCACTTCAGACGAATTAGCCACTGAAAACCCTATGGGTAGCATGGAAACATTGCAAGCTACGGAAAACCTCATGGACAGAAGCAGAACATCATGACAGAGAGTCCCAAATGACACGCCGCTCAGGGCAGAAGGGACTGATTATGCCTAAGAGCTGCCTTCTCAAAGTGGAGACACCATAATGTCACATATGGAGTAAAGCCTTTGGGAACTTCATTTGCTGGTGCAGCACAACCCAAAATGAGAAGAAACAGCTGCAAACACAAATTAATAATTGGAACTTATAATGTATGAAGTATAGAAAATTAGAAGTTGCTAAAAGTGAAATGGGTTGATATCAGCCACTTTGAATGGAAAACGATACGGCTTAGTATACTGGGAAGGATACAACCAAGAGGAATGACATTGCATTTATAGTCAAAAAGACATTTCAAGATCTATCTTGAAGTACAATGCTGTCTGTGATAGCATAATGTCTATTTTAATCATTCAACATTTTGCACATGTTTTAAAATCAGGAAAGGTGTGCATCTTTTCACCATAAGGTATTTTCAGTTGCCTCATCTGCATGTGGAAGTTGAACACTGACCAAAGAAGACTGAAGAAGAATCAATGCATTTGAATTGTGGTGCTGGTTTAGAACATTGAAAATACCCTGGACTACGAAAAGTACTAACAGAATCTGTACCAAAAAGAATTATTTGATATACACCATTTCAAGAGATAGCAAATGATCAAGAACCAATGATGCTGCACTGAATGCATTAGATAAAACCACGGATCCAGGTATTGATGGAAAACTAGTTGAAATTTTACAACAAGCTGATGAAGCACTGAAAGCACTCACTTCTTTATGGCAGGAAATTTGGAAGACAGCTACTTGGACAATTGACTGGAAGAGATCCCTATTTGTACCCAATCCAAAGGAAGGCAACAGAATAGTATTTGTGAATTATAATAATATATTGTCATTATTATCACACGCAAGTAAAAACTTTACTGGAGGTTATCCAACAATTGTTGCAACAGATTGACAAGGAGCTGCCAAAGGTTCAGGCTGGATTCAGAAGAGAACATGCAATAGGTATATCATTGCTGATGTCAGATGGATCTTGGGTGAAAGCAGAGAATACCAGAAACATACTTATTCCTGTTTCATTGATTATGCAACGGCATTTGACTGTGTGGTTCATAACAAACTATAGATAGCTTGACAAGAATGAGAATTCTAGAACACTTCATTGTGTCCATGTGGAAATAGTACATAGATCAAGAGGCAGTTGTGGTAGCAGAACAAGGGGATACTACATGGTTTAAAATTACCAAAGGTATGCATCAGGGTTTTATCCTCTCACCTATTCAATCTGTATGCTGACCAAATCATCAGAAAAGCCAGTTTATATGCAGAAGAATGTGACATTGGGATTGGAGGAAGGCTTATTAACAACTTGTGACACCCATATGCCATAACCTTGCTTGCTGAAAGTGAGAAAGTTTTTGAAACACTTGCTGATGAAGATCAAGGATTGAAGCCTTCAGTGTGGATTTGACTCAATGTCAAGAAGACCAAAATCTTCACAACTGGACCAAGAGATAACATCATTATAAACTGAGAAAAGATTGACATTGTGAAGAATTTCGTCTTGCTTGCTTGGATCCACAATTAATGATCATGGAAGTCAAGCGATCAAAGGATACATTGCATTTGGTACACGTGCTGCACAAGACCTCTTTAATGAGTTGAAATGAAAGGGTGTTACTTTGAGGACTGAGGTGCACCTGACCTAATTTGTTATTTTAAATTACCTCATATGAATGTGAAAGTTGGATACAGAATAAGACTAAAGAAAAATCAATGCATTTGAACTATGGTGTTGGCAAAGAATATTGAAAGTACTATGGAATGCCAAAAGGGCAAACAAATCTGTATTGGTGGAAGTACTGCCTGAATGTTCTTCAAAGGCAAGGATGGCAAGACTTCATCTCACGTACTCTGGACATGTTATTAGGAGAGACCAATACCCAGAGAAGAACATCATGACTGGTAAAGTGGAGAAGCAGCAAAAAAAGAGAAAGGTCCTCGACTACATGGATTGACAGTGACTGCAACAATGGGCTCAAGCAAAGGAATCACTGTGGGGATGGTGCAGGACTGGGTGGGGTTTTGTTCTGTTTTTCACAGAGTAGCTGTAAGTTGGAACGGACTCGATGGCACCTAACAAGAACAACAATAATTTATAGTCACCTACAGGCATAAAAGGCAATCAAATGCTCTCTTTTGGAGATTACTTCAGAGATTATCAAGAGAATAATGCAGTTAGCAATAGATGTACAAACTGAAAAAGAGAGAAAGGGGTTCATGACAAACCACAGAAACAGAAACTGAGTATAGGATATGCAAACAAAGTAATGAAACAACAGAAATGGTGAGGGGCGGAGAGGGGTTCTGGTGGTCAGTAGTTAAGTGCTTGGCTGATAGCAGAAAAACAAGCAGTTTGAATCCATCAGCTGAGCAGGAGAAAGATGTGGCAGACTGCTTTCATAAGGACTGAAAAACAGAAAGAAAGGTATTTGGGGAAACCCTATGGGAGCAGTTCTATTCTTGTCATATAGGGTTGATATGAGTCCAATTTGACTCAAGGGCAATGTTTCTTTGTTTTAGGAAAGACCAAGAAGGAATAAGGAAATAGGAGAGAACAAAGAGACTACATGCAAACTTGCTCAGCCCTATATAACGCTGACAATTCTACACTTGTCCAGTTGACTCCCCCTTAGATTTTAAGAGATATTGTCAAATGATATTGAAATAGATAAACATATATTCCTCATATTTTCTCCACAATTAATCTGTACTTTCCTTCCTGATATGTTTCTTTGGAGCCCTGTTCTCCTGGGAAAGTATCCCACCACAGGAAGTAAGTGTCAGTTTATAACCAGTTCTGGCCTGCCCAACATGTACAGAAAAGAGAGTCACATTCTTTGGGCAAGGCACAGAAAGTTGTCAGAAAGATATTATCAGTTCAATTCAGACAATAATTTCAAACTGAGAGGTTCAATAAGGCATTTCCTTATTGTCAAGAATCAAACTTAGGCCAAATGCATATTCATGACTACTTCTTGGAAATCTGTTACATATTCATAATCCCCATAATTTGTTGTTGCTGGGTGCCACTGAGTTGGTTTTGACCCATTGTGACCTTACGCACAAGAGAGCAAAACAATGCCCGGTCCTGTGCCATCAAATAGCAGTGGAAGCAACACAGGGCTGGTGCAGGTCTCAGCATGGCTCATCAACAGGTACGTCAAGGCAGAGAAAGAGAATGAGAGAGTGGCCCACTTCCAAAAAGCCATTTAACTCGGTGGCACCTCCTAATGAAGTCATCAAGCTATGACCTGATTGACAGGCTGAACTCCACCCACATCATCTTATAAGTGCCCTGTTACTACACAAACCCGAACTATCACAGTACACCCCTTGTTAACATGGCACTTGAACAAAGTAACTCTGAAAACCAGGACAATAATAAAATCAAATTTGTGCCTAAAAGGTAAAACTAAAATGCACACAATTAAAAATATGCCAGCCCTATTTAAAGATAATATTCTATAAGTGAACAAACTATTCTATGATTAACAATTGCAGTTATGTGAATATCTATACCATAATCCTAACAACATATTCTCCAACCCATTAAAGTTTGTAACCCAGCCACAGTGTTTTTATTCCTATTTTGGTTATCCAATTTCTATACTGCCCACTTACATCAACCCAGTTCTCTGAAGAGACAAGCATGTTCTTTGATGTGAACAATCTTTATTCTAGTTGGAACCTTGTATCTCCGCATCCATAAGCAAAGTCAAACCAGGACAGGCCATCCTACAGTCAGCAGTAATATGCACCAACTCACAGGCTCAAAAATTTTCTTTATTTGGTCTGCTTCTGGTCAACTAAATGTGGTTCGCCTTAGACTCACCAGGGTGCCCATTGTCCACCTTGCCTTTTGATCATAGGTCCTTTCACAATTGCTCAACAACTTTAGCCCCCTTGGGCTAGGTCATATCATAGGCTCAGGTTACGCACAACTCTTTAAACTTCAGGCCAGCCAAGCCACTCTCATCTCCCTCAAGTCCCTGTAAACAGGTCCACAGGTGTCAGTGGCCAGGCTCACCCTGTCTCTCTATTGCTTTTTTCCCACTTTCACTCAACAAGTGGATCCAGGTGGTCATCTAGCAAGTTTTCAGACTGCTCCTAGGCTTTCTTTAATTTTAAGTCCTGGAGAGGGGGGTTTCTTCAAGGCTCTAATTTTTTTCCAGCTTCACGTACAAATCACTGGTTCAAAATTAAAAAGCCAAAGGGCTCCTCTTTCTTCAGTCTGTCAACAGCTCTCTCAGCAAGTCTTTTCAAATGCAAATGTACTGATCACTCAAGGCACTTTGTGGGGCTCATCTTTTCAGAGCCTTCTTTACAGGGATGTCCTATACCCATTTGTTTAAAGATCTGATTTAATGGCTGAAAGCAGTGGCTTACAAACTCTCTATTTTCATACTTCCCAATTATCATTTCTATCACACATTATATCAATAACAATAAATAGAAGAAATCAGTATAAACCTAGTACAGCCAGGTCCTAAACTCAAATTTTAAAACAATCTAATTCAATATTTATCTAAACTATCCCATTCATATGCAAGATGGTCTTAGACCTCTGGCTACATCAAGCCACAGTGGGGCCTTCTGTAAGCCATTTTGACTAAGCATCATGGTCTCAGAAGAGAAGTTCAAGGGGCCATTTTGCCCTTGTGCTCAAAATTTACATTAATAACATTCATTTTTGCCATTTCAGGCAGGATTAACCAAAGAAAACTAGGAATTGAAACCTACGTCCTTTTCAGAAAACAATTGAGTAAATAGTGTGGCCTTATCTGACCCCCAGCTAGCCAAAGAAACACTACCATAATGCAGAGATCAAATAAGCATCCACTCTCCATCTTCATAATTTGTTTCTCTAATACCCCATTCTTAGTACCATAATGTGTTTGACTGGGTTGACTTGAGAAGCAAATCCAGTGACACTCATGTGTAAAGAGAGAGCTTTATATCAAGTACTTGTATATCAGGAAAATACCCCAGCCCAGTCCAGATCAAGTCCCTAAGTCTCATACTACTCCATAAATCCCTCTTCAGACTCACGCAGGTCTCAGCATGGCTTGCTGGCCTGAAGGTGAAGGCATAGTGTGTGGCCTGCCTCTAGAGAGCCATTTATCCTGTTGGCACCTCCAAATGAGGTCATCAAGTTGCGAGCTGATTGACAGGCTAAATTCCAGTCATATCTTCTTATGGGTGGCCAGGTTGGCACACAAAAAAACCTAACTACCACACTAACCAAATTCTTGATTTTAATGAGTGAAACAATATGAAACACTTAACGATAATGAAATTTCCTTGCTGGCTAATAAAGTTTAATTGTCATTATGCAATGGGATATTTTTACTATTTACTGAGACAATGACAGAACACATACTACTCTGGCACTTACTAGATTTGGCCTTCTCTTGGATGTCAGGCAGTAGTACAATCTGATCCCATGATTCACTCTATCTTCACGACAAGATGTAAACAGGTAAATGAAACATTAAATTTATATAGCTACCCTAAAAATAAAGAGTTAATAAGGTTTTATTTGCATTCTTAAATCGTGGTCAATTAAACAAACTAGTGTCAAACGCAAAACTACGTTTATATAATAATCATTTATAAAGCATATATGCTTATGAGTGGGTCTCAAAAATTTGTGGAACAATGCCATTAGCTTTCAAATCTATTTTTTCCACAAATATTTTGAAGGCCACTGCATAAAAAATTTCCCTGGGACAAAGTGGATTATACATTGGGCTGCTTACCACAAGGTCAGCAGTTCAAGACCATCAGCCACTCAAAGGGGAAAGTTGAAGCTTTCTGCTCCCATAGAGGGGTACAATTTCAGAACCCACAGGGGCAGTTCTATTCTGACCTGTAGGGTCACTATGAGTCAATATTCACCCGACAGTAAATTTTTGGTGTGATGTTTGTTAAAAGAATTTTCCAGTAATACAGTTGATTAAAAATGGCAAACACTATGACTTTACATGACCTTGGTATGTTTTCAAACTGTTACAGAGGACGATAAAAATTCTGCCACCTATTATAAAAGTTTGCTAATAATTAGATCAGACTAGACAGAAAATAAATCAAAGTATCAAATAGGCTGAAGTTGCTCCTAAAAATTGGGGAATAGCAGCAAAATCAACATGAGTTTGAGATAGCATGGGAAAACAAGAACAACCAAAACTCCAACATTTCACCAAAAGACCTAGAAAGTGAGCCTTGGACCTAATTTTGGTGGTTCAGCCATAGGAATCTTGGTAAAGAGCATTTTTAAAGCCCCATTTAATTCATGCATGATATATATTCATGCATGATATATAATTGTCAAGTTCCTTTTAGAAATAATGTTCAACATCATTTCCGCAGACAGAAATATCTAAATTTCTCAGAATAGGAATGAAATTTTCTTTAGAAAAAGCATACAATGGAGCTTCACAGATGAATCAATAAGCCTTCACACAAAGGGCTAAGAATGAATCCACACTAGTGAATACAAAAAATATTAAATCACAAAACAACTACCAGTAGATTTTTAAGCACAGAAAATCAACATCTGTAAAATTACTATTTGGATCTCTCCCCCCTCATTAGATTCATGTATTTTCCTATGAGTTCTCAAGTCTTGGCAAATTTTCAGAATATGGGGAAAGTCTGTGTGGCCCATGACCACCAAGCTTTCAGGGTCTACTAAAGCTGCTCCCTGGTGGGAATACAGGAATGTCATAATTACCACAAACTCTAACTCAGCCCAAAACTTAATTTTTTCAACATGACTCTTTAATACACTAGTGCCAAGAAAACTTTCCTTTTACTTCTCCCTCTACTCTCTCCCCTGGAGAAGAAGGATATTTCTTTCTTGGTGGTAGAAAAACAGTGTTCTGTAAAACTCACATGTATTTGAACTGTGAAAGTTTCTTTGAACAACCTATTACAGAATAAATACTATCAAGAAATAATTTACTATCCTTCTTCATATACGAATTATGCAGAAAATACTCAAGAGGCTCACTGAGAGTACTTATGCACATTTATACTGGAAAAGTATTAATTTATTCCAAATAAAAATATAATTATCTTAACTTTGTATTTATACAGCTTCTATGTTTCAAATAATTTTTACAATATTATTTGACCTCAAACAACGTGGGAGATAGCTACAAGATTAAATAACAAACAACTTCCTTTAAACTTCATGTATTTGTCCGCCTGGCTCTCAAATTCTAATAAGCAATGCAGAAAACAAATAGACTTCATGCAATGGAGCCAGCACACACTTTCGTACAATATAAAATGACTAGGCTGGTATACAAGAGGTTAAGTAAACAGTACAGTCCCGCTGCTATTCACAGTTTTCAGTGACCAACTCTGAAAAGTGGATGGCCTATTCCTTCTTTACAGTGTCGAAGCTCTGTTGGAATCCTGTTTATTTAGAGTGACAAACCAAATCTAACCAAATTCACATCTATCAAGTCAATTGTGACTGTTAGACAGGGTAAAACTACCCTGTGGGTTTCTGGAATGGTAATTCTTTAAAGGAGTAGAAAGCCCTTTTTCCCACAGAGCAGCTGGTGATTTTGAACTACTGACCTTGTAATTAGAACCCCAATGAATACCCACTACTCTACCACAGCTCCTTTGGAGTGACCCTGCTGGTATTTAAAACACTAGTGACATACCTTCCAACATAATAGCAACACAAAAAACTTCACAGTACAACAAACTGACAGACAACTGGTGGTGAAGAACAGAGAATTATGAAAAAAATTAAAGAATTTGAAATTGATCCAAATCAAGATACACCTGATAATTACTGGTGGTTTGAATACAAAAGGTGCAAACAATGAGGAAGGAACATGGAAAATATATTTCTGATGATAGAAATGAAGTTGGAGATTGTATAATAGGATTTTCTAAGAAGAACAACTTCTTTCTTCATCACAAACCCTTTTTCAACAACACAAAACATGAAACACATAAACATTCAACTAGTGTTGGGAAGGCACAATAGAGAAGCTCATTATCAGAAGCTAAAACCAGGGCAGCAGCTGACTGTGAAACAGCCCATCAAATGTTCATTTGTAAGTTCAGGTTGAAGGTGAATAAAATTATAACAAGTTCACGAGAGCCAAAATACAATCTTGAGTATATCCTACCTCAATTTTGAGTGAGATGATATCAAGAATATCATACACAAAGAAAGCAAAAGGTCATTAAAAAGACAAGAAAGAAAAGGTAAGCATGGATGTTAGAAGAGCCTCAGACAATTGCTTTTAATCACTGAATAAAGGCAAATGGAAGAATGAAGTCACACAACAGAAAATTTCAAAGGGCAGCTAGAGAAGATAGAGTAAAATATTATATAATGGAATGTACATAAACCTGGAATTAGAAAGCCATAAAGAACTCGCTTACCAAGTATTAAGTTGAAAGAACTGAATAAAAAAAATTCAAGTCTCGAGCTGTAATATTGAAAGATTCCATGGGGGAAATATTGAATGATGCAGGAAGCATCAAAAGAAGATGGAAAGAATACACAAAGTGACTACTAAAAAGAACAGTCAACAGTCAGCTATGGTAGCATATACGCAAGAACTAATGGTGCTGAAGGAAGAAGTCCAAGCTGTATCGAAAGCCTTAGCTAAAAACAAGGCTCCAGGAATTGATGGAATACCAACTGAACTGTTCCAAGAAGCTGGTGAAGCACTGGAAGTGCTCAATCATTGATGCCAAGAAATCTGGAAAACAGTTTACCTGGCTAGATGACTAGAAGAGATTCATATTTGTGCCCATTCCAAAGGATGGTGACCAAACAATGCACAAATTATAGAATATTATTATTATCATGACATTGGATTGACATCCTGGCTGCAACAATGGACTCAAATAGACAATTGTGAGGTTGGAGCAGGACTGGGCGGTGTTTCCTTCTGTTGTGGATAAGTTCGCTATAGGTTGGAACCGACTCCATGGCACCGAACAACAACAACTTGCATGCAAGTAAAACTTTGTTGAAGATCATCCAACAATGGTTGCAACAGTACATTGACAGAGAGCTGCCAGAAGTTCAAGCTGGATTCAGAAGATGATATGGAACAAAGGTTATTACTGCTGAAGTTACATGAATCTTGGCCCAAAGCAGAGAATACCAGAGAGATGTTTACTTGTGTTTTAGTGACTGTGCACAGGTACTCCACTGTGTGGACCATAACAATTAGATAGTCTAGGGAAGCATGGGAATTCCAGAACATTTCATTGTGCTCCTGTGGAACCTGTACATGGAGGAAGAGTCAGTTGTGTGAACAGAACAAGGGAATACTGCATGGTTTAAAATCAGGAAAGGTGTGCATTGGGGTTGTATCCTCTTCACCATACTTATTTTGTCTGTGTGTGGAGAAAATAATGAGAGAAGCTGAATTATATAAAGAATATGGTATCAGAATTAGAGGAAGGGTTAACAATCCGTGATATGCATACTGACAATCTGTGATATGCAGATGACAACCTTGCTTGTTGAAAGTGAGGACCTGAAGCACTTGTTGATGAAGGTCAAGTATTACAGCCTTCAATATGGATTACAACTCAATATAAAGAAAACCAAATTCCTTACAAATAGAATATGGTAAATGGAGAAAAGACTGAAGTTTTAAAGGATTTTATAATGCTTGGATCCACAATGTTCACGTAAGCAGCAATCAAGAGATCAAGTGACACACCACACTGGTTAAATCTGCTGCAAAAGACATCTTTTAAGTGTTGAAAAGCAATGATGTTACTTTGAGGACTAAGGTATGTCTAACCCAAACCAGGGTAATTTCAATTGCCTCATATACACGTGCAAGTTGGGCACTGAATAAGGAAGATCAAAAAAGAATTGATACACCTGAATCACAGTGCTGGCAAAGAATTCTGAAAGTACCATGGATTGCTAAAAAGAATAAACAAATCTGTCTTGGAAGTAGTACAAGAATGCTCCTTATGAGCAAGGATGGTGAGACTTCCTCTTACGTATTTTGGAAAAGTTATGGGGGGGGGGGCTGTAGAATAAGCTATTAGGGGTAGGGAGAATGTTGATAAGCAGTTTAAATTCTTAAAATCAATGATATGAAATGTAAACACCCACAATTGTGAAAAAATTCACAATTTTTTAAAAGTGAAAAAAAAAAGAGAAACCACATGGCTAGACAAAAGCAATTCACTGTATCAGTTACTGTCCAGATGTCACACTTATTTCCAATGTATTATGAAAACTTAAATCAGAAAATCAGCTTTCAAGAATTTTTTTTTAAAGGAAACAAATTATATTCTGGAATGAATACCAAGGGTGAAATGACAAACCTTGACCGAGAGTCCTATTAATTCCCCAACAAAACATGTTTTACACCATTATTTCAATTGGACAGTTTATGCACCCACTACATTGCTAATTCCTACAACGAAGTGTGATTATTGTGTGTGAGCCGTTAAGGAGCTTATGGTTTAAAATAAACACTACAGATATGGTGAACTTCCTTTAGTGTTTCTTGTAATGTGGAGCTGCTGACAAGTGCGAAAGTATCACGATCCAAGAGGCACATGATTTCAGTCAATAGAACATAATTTTCCGCTTGTAGGTCAGCATAACTAATTGCTGACCAAAAGCTCTGGCTTCAGGTCAGACAGACTTAGTTCTGAATGTTGACTTGATTACCAACGAGTTGTTTAACTGTGGACAAGTGCTTAAGCACTGTGTGCCTCTCTTTCCTTATCTGGAAAAATAAAAAATGCCAGTCTCAGGATTATTGTGAAACTACAATGAGATAAAGTATATAAAGGGCTTATCATAATATCTAACAAACAGTAAACAAAAATGTTAGTTATCATCACCACCACCATTATCATCGCTAAATAAGAGAGAATTCTTGTAGTGTATGCACGTGCGTATATGCATGTGTTTCAAAGAGAGAGAGAGAGAGAGAGCCCACACATGAGAAATGGATTAATTTATACATAACTCACTATCATCCAGTGGTCGTTGACTAATACCAACCCCATAGGATAGGGTAGACCTGTTTCTGTTGGATTCCAAGACTATAACTCTTCACAGGTGTAGAGAGCCTCATTTTTCTCCTACAGAGTGCCTGATGGTTTTGAACTGCTGACTTTGCAGTTAGCAGGCCAATGTATAACCACTACACCTCCAGGGCTCTGAATCAATACATAGAGCTTATTATATAATGAGCAGAAGGGCCTTGAATGAAGGAAAGAACACAGGGATCCTCAACATTTTCTTCTAGATACTGAAAATAACTAAACTTATTTGGAAAACTTTAACAGTGCAAAAAGAAAAGGGCCATTAGATGACATCAAAATAGAAAAACAGACAGGTTTAAGTGTGGTAACTTGTCCGAGTCATCACTGGGATAGGTGATGCCCTGAGAACCAAACTAAATTCACTGCAACCAAGTCAATTTGACCCATAGTTACTCTCTTCCCGTGGAGCAATTGGTAGATCTGAACCACCAACCTTGGAGCATAACTCACTAAACCACCAATGCTCCCCTAGGCCTAGAGAGTAACTGTGAATTAAAATGAGTAAACTGAAATAATGGGGGCCCAGGCCACTTTTTAAATACAGCATTCTTGGTTTATCAAGACTGGGTTATTTTACTTATTTGTTTATTTTGACTTTGAGAAATACACATACTCTATCATCCTGTCATCCTTCCTTTTTTAACTTACCAAGGAATTAGTAAGGAGTTGCCAGGATTCAAAGCCATTATGTGTCACTCTCCAGATGCGAACAGTAACAAATATTATATGTAAGTGGCTTCAGAGAGTTTGTGGGAAATTTCCATTACTCTTCTACTTGAATTTCCACGAACTTTTTGAAGCCTCCTCTTCCATATACTGTTCTTTTTGGTAAACTTTTGCCAAAGTGATTTCTTATATTCTTTTTATAAACATGTATATGATAGATTAGACTTAAACCCTCACTTTTTCAGGCACTCTAGTACTTTTATTACACACATTAACTCACTAATGGCTTAGTACAATTTTAGGCAAAATATTATCATCATTTACAGCTGAGAAAACACACTGAGAAGTAGTCAAATGCCATGCCCAAGAACATGCATGGAATACATAGCAGGTTCTGCAGAATTTGGATTTAGGCCTGTCTCCTTCCAAATCTCCCTTCTCTTTAAAGTGACAGAAAAAGATTTCTAATTCTAATTTTAAATAGTTTTCTGGAGTAGTAATACTGAAATAACTAAGATAAAACATTTTAAACAAATACAGCAGTACAGCTTAAAAGGGAAAGAAACAAGCATTATAGTCAGCTTTCTTTAGCTTGAAAAAATTTCATAATCAATCATTCGATCCGGAAATGAAATCTAGCCTGATTGTTATTAAAAGTAATGTTCTTGTGGCATCACCCAGGCATGGCTGGTTTTTCTTGTTTTGGGTGTATGTATGTGTTGTGCCTGTTGAATAATCAAAATAGGTGTTTTAATTTCAGCTTTGTGAAATCCGGACAAGTACAGACAAGTGTGTGAACAAGTACTAAGTTCTTTAAGTTCCCTATACTTTTGAACATGATAATATTGAATTAGTTAGTAATAAAGATTTTTTAATTCCTTGGGTCTACTTACTAGTTAGTTATACACAACAGAAGTCAACAACTAGCTTTAAATTACAAGAATGTAATGTATTCAATTACATAAAATGACTTTCTGCATGTTTGTTAAATAGCTTATTTACAAAGATTAAATTAATTACTAAGAGTTTACTAAATGGCTATGGACGGCTACAAAAATTAACACTGAAGCTTTTATTAATCTTTTTTTAGGAATCCACTGTAATTTCAAAAATCTTTTTATCTAGGATAATAGAACTGACATCTTTTAAAAAATCATTTTATTGGGGTCTTGTATAGCTCTTATCACAATCCATATATCCATCCATCGTGTCAAGCACATCTGTTGCGATCATTTTCTTTTTTTATTATTATTAAATACTTTTATTAGGGGCGCTTACATCTCATCACAATCCATACATTCATCCATTGTGTCAAGCACATTTGTACATATGCTGCCATCATCATTTTCAAAGCATTTCTTTCTACTTGAACCCTCGATATCAGCTCATTTCCCCCCCCAGCCATCATTTTCTAAACATATTCATCATTTTCAAAACATTTTCTTTCTACTTGAGCCCTTAGTATCAGCTCATTTCCCGCTCCCTCTCTCCCCCTCCTGCCTTTCCCTCATAAACCCTTGATAATTTATTAATTTTTTTTTTCATGTCTTACACTGACCGATGTCTCCCTTCACCCACTTTTCTGTTATCTACTCACCTGGGAGGGGGTTATATGTAGATCATTGCGAAGAAATGACATTTATTATGAAATTAATCCTTACTATAAAAATGTTAATAAAAAGGGCATATTGTTACTTTAATTAAAACTTAAATTTCTATCACATCAAATTCTTTTAGAACTCATGTGTTACAAGTTAAAGTATTAAAAATTTTATATCTGTATTATTTTAATATTTACTCCAATTTCAGTTTTTAGACACAAACTATATTCGAAGATCTTTTAAAGAAATCCTTGGTCTCTTTTAGCTCCCCATTGCAACGGAAACAGTGAACCCTACCTTATGCTGTTCAATGGCATCTATCCACTGCTGTCTGTGATCTGGGTCTTGAGCACGAAGATACCAAACGCTATCATTTACGCTGATATCGAATCGACATTCATCAAAATCATGAGGCTATGGAGAAAAAAGGGAAAATGAAGAGCAAATCATTTCATATGAAGTGGCATGCCTGACCGCAAAAACAATTAGAAAAGCACTGTATGCTGGTGGGGAATCTTTAATAGTCTTTATTTTTCTACTCAAGGAACTTTTTTGAAGATGTCTCAAATAGAGAAAATAAGGACAGAGTGACCAAAATCAAGCTCCACTTACTACTCCTACAAAGGACTTGATAGATTATAAACATCTATTTTAAAAAGTTGCAGACTACTTTCCATCATTTCTTTGTCTTTGCTAGTGGGAACTACCTAATCACTAAACACCACAGAAAGCAAAATAAAAGAACAAAAAATCTTTAAATAGTAAGTTTTAGGAAAGACATTTATTCCTTTTCCCTTACCCCGTATTCAAAAGTAAATTCCATCATGAACAGTTCTATCTTATTAAATTTAATATTTAACAAAATATTTTTACATTTCACCACAGAATAATGTTAACATTTCCCCCCAAAGAATATAAAAAGAACGTCTTCGCTTTTACACGTATTTAATAGTAATAGCATCCAATGAAAAGCAAAACATAAAATGGATAGTATATAAGACCTACATTAGAAAGATGTAAGAAATCCCTCTATCAAAGTGTAAGTATTTAATGAAAACTTTAACGTTTTCATTCGGTGTTTTAAATTCTTCATAAATACATTTAAAAAATGAATGTTTTGTACCTTTGTCCCCAACTCTCCCAGCTTCCACCCAAAACTTTCCTTATTGGAAAGTATTTAAAAACAAATTAACATAGTGAATACAAGTCCAGTATAAATATCATTAATTCAAATAAATGCTATAAGCTGATCTCACGGGAGAGGAGCTAGAATTTGTATTACCCACCTAAAACTGAACATGAAAGCTCAATGGGCTTCCAGGGGTGCTGAAAGACACTCATGAACATGGGAAAATAATACTTTCTTTTTCAGGGCATACAAACTCTGGGATGGGAATCCTTCTAGACCTCACACTGTCTGACTCTTTGTTTATATCCTTTTACCAACAAGAAAGCTGTAATCCTAAGTACAAGTATAGCACTTTCTATAAGCTGTGAGTCATTCCAGTAAATTATCAAACCCACAACTGAAGGTGCTTGTTGTTGCTCAGTGACACTGATGACACCTGATCACACTTTTTGAGTTGTGTAAACATTTTCAACCCCCTTTACTGAGTTGTTCTTCATTAATATAAACTGACTTCCTTACAAGGTTCCTGTCTAATCTTTCAAGTTGCTGTTGTCAATATGATCCTATATAGAGAGTTCTTAGAAAAGCAGATTTTGCTTTCTACTATTTAAGTTAAAGTTTGTTTTCAGAAGACTTCTGAAACTATTTTTGGTTTAAGGTTTAAAGATCACCTCAGGGGGATTCCTCCTACTTTGTCTTTTAACAGTGCTTTAGCTATTTGGAGATTCTTGCCATTTCTCACAAAGCTGAGAACTGGTTTTTTTATTTCTGTAGGAAGACTGATGAAATTATGATGTTTGAATCGAATCTGATTGTACTGAATCTACATACTTCATTGGATAGTACTGACAACAATATTACATCATCTAATCAATGAACATGTGACATCTTTCCTTTATATTGATCTTCCTTAATCTCTTTCAGCAGTACTTTATGGCTTTTTTTTTAACTTTACAGTTTTCATTGTATTCGATTGTAGTCTGCCTTCCAGGTTTTCTTAATGCTGATGTACAGAAACTCAATTGGTATTTATTTATCACTTCACTTTTGAAAGAAACTTTCCTTGAACATAGGATTCTAGATTGGAAAGCACACACCCCTCAACCCCCCACATACTTCTTTCATCATATTCTAAGATGATGTTCCACTGTTGACTAGATTCTGTGATTCCTGATAGGAAACTCAAAAACCAAACTAGCTCCCATTGAGTCAATTCCAACATACAGTGAGCTGTTTAAGAGTAAAACTGCCCCTGTGGGTTTCCTGGGAGGATGTAACTCTTTATGGGAGTAAAGAGCCTCACCTTTCTCCTGCCTAGTGGTTGGTTGCTTTGAATTGCTGACCTTGTGGTTAGCAGTCTGATATATCAGGACTCCCTGTGATAAATGGATGGAAATTTTAACCACTGTATCCTAAGGTGGTATTCCCTCCCACCCACCCCTTTGATTACTTTCAAGGTTTTTAAATTTATCCCTGGTTTTCAGCAACTTGACTATGATATACTTAGGTTAGGTAAGGCTTCTTTCATTTTATCCTGCTTGAAATTTTCTGAGTTTCTTGAATTTAAAAATTATCTTTTACCAAATTTAGAATGTTTTTTACTATTCTGAAATTATCTTAGATACCTGAGGATAAAAAACAAAACTCAAAAACTCTTCTGTTTTTACAAATGATTTTTACTGAGCAGTCGTTAAAATTTTGATTATTTTCTGTTATCTATAGCTGCTATTGCTATTAAAATACATGTAGTGGTTTTTCTTTTTAGCTGTAGATATTATTCTACTCTGAAATTCTCACTGGGTCATTTTTATATTTCCTTTTTCATTGCTGAAATAATCATTTTTTCATCTATTAAAAGCATATTTTCTTAACTTCACTGCACATAGTTATTAAAGCACACACATACACACATACAAAGCCTTCCTGCTGTTGCCAAGTTGACTACAATTCATGGTGATCCCACCGTGTATTACAGAGAAGTGTCAGTAGCTGCTTTAAAACAGTTTTAGGATAAGTCTAACATCTGGCTCTTCTTGAGTTTGGCGGTCTGTCCCCCAATGGAATAAATTCTTGGCTTGATTCTGGATTGTAACCATGACATTATAAAGTATGAATGTTAGACTGTGATCTCTGAAATCAGTTATATGATTCTAAAAAAAATACTAGTTTTGTTTTAGAAGACTTAGACTAAAATTGTAAATCCTGCTATGTTTAATAAGTGTCAGCTAGAATATTTGTTTTCAGTCTGGCATGCACATATATAGATAAGAGGTCAGGCAACGATTCAGCAAAGTTTATATTCAGAATTTGGGCTTCCATTGCCTGACTTTTTGGGGGAGTATTATAACCTCACTGCATGGGTTTCTCCAGCTAAAGAGATGGGGTAGATTTTTTTAAAGTTTTTTTTTTTTTCTCACTTCCCTGAACCTCTTCCATAGTGAATAGTGACTCAGAAACACATGGTCCAGGAGCCAACAAGAAACCTGAGTAGAATCTTGTTGTTAAGTACCATTGATTCTGTACAACCCATAGTAAACTAACGCAAAACAGAAGGAAACATTGCATTGGCCTGCGCCATCTTTACAATTGTTCCTATAATTAAGCTGTTGCTACAGCTATGGTATGAGAATCTTATCTCTTTGAGGGTCTTCCTCTTTTTCATTGACCCTCCACTTTACCAAGCATAATGTCCTTGTCCAGGGACTGGCCTTTTCTGACAATATATCCAAAGTATATAAGATGAAGTCGTACAACATCCCTCACTGACCCATAACCCTCCGGAGGACAACACTGGAGACACAGTGCGAAAATTGCGCTTGTTCTGACCCCACCAGACTGAGGTAAAACACTGAGAGCATGAAACAAAATAGCAAGGGGAGCAGAGCAAGGAAGTCCCCAGGGAAAAT
>NW_022111373.1:76281443-76282744 GCF_000313985.2 Echinops telfairi | reverse complement strand
CACAAGCCACTGCCAACCTCCAGAGAATGCCCCTTAGCCTAGGGGTTTTATGCCTGCCCTCCACCCAGCTGGGAGTGCTCTACCCTCTGCAGCATAACCCAAGGCTAGGAAAATTCCGTCCACTCTCCACTAAGGGATAGCCTGCCCAAGTTCTTCCGGGGGAAATTCTGCCTGCCCACCCTCTGCAGTGCTTAACAATTGGCTGAGGAAATCCTGTCCACCCTCTTCGGGGGAAATCGTGCCTGAGTGGCTGGGGGAGTTCCTATCCATCCTCTGTAGTCCCACATGATTGAGTGAACTTCCTCTCGCCTGCCACAGTGCATCACACAGCCTAAGGCGGCTCAGGTAACACTCGCCAACATTACACGTTGTTGGGAAAACTCTGCCTAACCTCGGCAGCGATCTACCGGACCAGGGCAATTCCACCAACTATTCCCAGTGCTCTACACAAAAGTGGGAAATCCACCACTTTCTATGGCACCCCCATTGCAGTAGGCAACCCTGCACACCCTCTAGGGCACCCCAAGCTGCAAAGGGCCACACCTTCATGGGTTCTTGTGAGATGATCCAGTACAGCTCCATCCTTGTGGGTCCACAACAACCCAACCAGCATCCCTTGAAAGGAACATCCAACTTGACCTCCAAATAACAGAATACTAGTTGACTAGGAAGAGTGAAGCCACAGGAGGATAAAGAGCTATGCCAATTCCATACTGAAATTAACTGCAGGCAGTTCGAAGAGGCAGTCCCATGAATTTCCCAGAGAGTCAGTGCTATTTGACTCCCTGGAAAATTGCACCTGGCTCCGTTAAAACAACACAATGTAAACAGCAATCAGGCCTGATGGCCTCAACAAAAAAACAGGAGACAGAAAAGGCAATGGCAGAAGATGTCCTGAACCTAACGGCATGCATAGAAGCAGACCTTGATCTGCCACAGAAAGATATTTTCAGAATGCTGCTTGGAGTCATCTATAATATGAGGGAAACAATACAGAAATAGGGTGAAAATGATAGAGGAGATAAAGTCCATACACCAAAGGGAAGTGCAAGAGCTGAGGGACGAGATAATCAAAACTAGTAGTAGACTCAAGGACTTCACCAATCGACTGGATGCATAAACTGCACAAGTGACCTAAAGGACAGCCAAACAGACTTTAACAAACACGAATAAAAGTCTTTTAAGATCATCAGAGAAGTTGAAGAAAACCTAAGAGCTATGTCTGATGCTATAAATAGGGAATACATCAGAATAATTGGATTACCAGAGGAAGACATAACAAAGAAGTCATCTGCAACAAT
>NW_022111373.1:76278216-76280304 GCF_000313985.2 Echinops telfairi | reverse complement strand
GAAGAAAGGGAAGTAGGAAAACACCCAACACAAAAGGTATAAGATGACATCTCGAATCCACAGATGGAGATAAAAACCCTTAATCTCAATGGACTGAACTCGGGCATTAAAAGATCGAGGCTAGCAGACTGGCTTAGAAAACACAACCCATCAAACCTGCTGCCTACAGGAGACACATTTCAATACTACAGACAAAAGCAGGCTGAGAATCATAGGCTAGAGAAAAGCATACCAAGCAAACAGCAATTAAAAAAAGGCAAGGGTTGCAATTCCTATCTCGGATAAAATTGACCTCAAAGTGCAAACCATAAAAAGAGATAAGAAGGGACACTGTATAATGCTCAAGGAAACGAAAGACAAAGAACCACTAATCATTTTAAATATATATTCTTCCAAACAGGACTCATTGAATACGTCAACCAAACACTCCAAAAGTGAAAAAATAAATCACAGCCTCAACAATTATAGTAGGTGACTTCAATACACCTCTCTCTGAGAAAGGTAGATCACAGGGAAAGAAACTCAAGGAGGCCAGAGATCTAAAACACTACACACTTAGACAATTTAACAAGATAGATATTTACAGAGCTATTCATCTAAATATAAAAAAATTCTCATTGTTTTCAAGCCCACATGGCACATATTGAAAGACAGACCACATGCTGGGGCATAAGGCAAATCTGCATAAAATTAAGCACATTGATATCCTATCTAACCACTGTGCCATAAGGGTGGAAATCAACAAAAGGAAGATGAAGAAAACAAGGGCAAACAATTGGAGGATAACTCTCTATTGCAAAAGGAGTGTGTACTGACCCAGATCAGGGATGAAATCAGGAAATTTCGAGAAACCAATGAGAATGAGAACATGATGTACCAAAACTTCTGGGACACAGCAAAGGAAGTTATCAGAGGAAGTTTTGTAGCAATACATCCACCACACATGAAAAAGGAAGAGAGACTTATGATTGATATGCAGGCAAAAAAATTTACAGCAACTAGAGCAGAGTCAACAGGACAATCCTACTAATAGCAAAATAAAAGAAATAATGAAAATCAGGGCTGAGATTCAGGACAGGGAAAATAAGAAAACTGGAAAAAATTAATGCTGCTAAAAGTTGGTTCTTTGAATGGATAAACAGAATCGAAAGACCGCTGGCAAACCAAAGAAAAGAAAGGAGGGAACAAATTTCATTATTAAGAATACGGGATGAAAGAGGAAACATTACAACAGACTCTAATGAAATCAAAAGGATAATTACACAGTACTACTTAAGACTGTCTCCAATGAATTCAACAACTTGGAAGACATGGACAAATTCTTTGGGAAAAAATTCCTCTTTAGACTATCCATGATGGATGTCAAGAATTTCAACAGATCCATAGCAATAGAAGAAATAGACAAATTTATCATGCAAGGGATTACCAACAAAAAAGTACCCTAGACCAGATGGCTTCACAGGGGAATTCAACTAAGTATTCAGGGAAGAACTGACACCAATCCTACACGAACTTCCCGAACATAGAATAAGATGGCAAACTCCTGAACGCCTATGAAGCTAGTATAACTGTGATACTGAAACTGGGCAAGGATCCCCAAGAATCGAGATCTACAGACCAATATCTCTAATGAACATCGATGTAAAAATCTGTAACAAAATACTAGCCAATAGAATTCGAAAGTATATACAACAAATAATTCACCATGACCTAGTGGGATTCATACCAGGGATGCAGGGATGGTTCAACAAACAAAAGACCATTAATATCATTCACGACATTGACATGAGAAACTATAAGAACTACATGATAATACCAATAGATGGGGGAAAAGCACTCAACAACACCCAACAACACTTCTTGTTTAAGACACTCGAAGTAGGAATGGAAGGAAAATTCCTGATGATAATACAGTACAAGGTATATATGAAAAATGAACAGCCAACGTGGTAGTCATTGGATAAAAGACAAAAATAATCCCACTAAAAAAGGGGCCAGACAAGGATGTCCCTAATCCCCACTCGTATTTAATATCGTAGTGGAGGTTTTAGCTAACAGCATAAGGCAAAGAAAAGACATCAAAGGTAT
>NW_022111373.1:76275810-76277221 GCF_000313985.2 Echinops telfairi | reverse complement strand
GTCCAAAAAGAAAACTGTTATATCCATGCTCTTTCAATCATATATTACCTAGAGAAATCTTTGTGTTACAACGACAAAGCTGAGAACTTGCAGTAGAGATATATGCACTGTACGGCAATAGCTAATATTTAACACTTGGTCATTTTTAGGAAAGTTTGCTAAACCTTGATGTCATTTCTTAGCTGGATCATAGTCTCCCAACTACATTTACTGATTCTGCTCTCATCACTACAGTTTATCTTAAACATAGCAGCCGGAATGACAGTAAAAAATGAATTAAAAAATTCATGATTCAGAGTTCTCCATTGACTTCCACTGCAAAACTGCTCATTGCTCTGACCTTCCTCTCCAACCTCCTTGCTCATTTTCAAATATAGCTCTTATGGCCTTTGCAACTGAATACTTGTATGAGAATAAACCCACTGCCATTGAGCTGATTTCAACTCAGAGTGACCTTATAGGGCAGAGTAGAACTATTTCTTAGAGTTACAGAGACTCAATTATTTTTTTAATTCAGCAGTCAGGATTTTTATAAGGTTTAGGATTCAGAGTCCAACAAAGATTACAATAGATATGTATTTAAAGGAATACATCTGCAGCCCGGAATAGATTTTAAGTTATACATTTCTGGTGGAAACAAATTCCTAAAAGTACTCTGAAAACAGCTATACCCACAGATTTCAATGACATGATCATTTCTATGACCATTCTTCTCTCTTCTTTCCCAAATCACCTCTTTCAGATATGGTTCCAGGTAGAATGTATCCTCCTCCTATTTTGTCCACTGCTCTTTAGGCAAGATCTGTTGCCTTGTGGTCAATTCCAACACTCTCTTAATGGGAAACATCGGTCATTATAAAGGTCTTCAGGAAGCCTTCTTATGACTTCTTTGACATATTTGTTCTCTTTTATTGTGTCATCTCAAATTAACCAAAGTTTATTGAACCCTGCAGCAGCGTGGTACCATTTTCGAATGCCTTCCAGCCACCTGCCTGAGACTATTATTGTGGACTTACGAGCCATTTTGACCCAAGACTGTAAATCTTTACTGAAGCAGAACGCCTCACACATTTTCCCCCAGAGCAGCTAGTAGGCTTAAATTGCCAGCCCTGTGGCTAAGCCTTCCTGCTTAACCAACTGCACCACGAAGATTCTTTCGTATTAGCAGACTCTGCTCTAAATATCTCCATTGCTTACTTCTGTTCATTTAGGCAATGTACAGTATATCAAAACTGTAAGGAATGGAATAGTGAAACATATCCTTGGGTTAGGGCAGCAGTTCTCAACCTGTGGGTCACAACCCCTTTGGGGGTGTATTAGTCTGGGTACTTTGGAGAAACAAATCCACAGCAACTCATGTATGAGAGAGTTTTATGTAAAGAAAATGTGCATCACGAAAACATCCCAACCC
>NW_022111373.1:76242590-76273805 GCF_000313985.2 Echinops telfairi | reverse complement strand
GGGGGGGGGTCACTACAAAAATGAAGAACTGTTTAAAGGGTTGCAGCATTAGGAAGGTTGAGAATCACTGGGTTAGATTATTCCGTACCATAAAAAACACTGAAGACAGTGAACAGAGATAAACTGTCACATTTTGAAGATTTTGTGTAGAAAAAAATACCATGGCAGTATTCTGAGTTGATTTTAAACCTCTCATTGCCACTGAGCCAATACTGATTGGTAGCAACCTATAGGCTGAGTGGAATTGCCTCTGTTGGCTTTTGAGGCTGTAACTCTTTACAGGCATGAAAGAGGGCCCCATCTTTCTCCCAAGGAATGGCTGGTGGTTTTAAACTGCTGACTTTACATTACAGTTAGTAGCCCAATGGTAACCTACTACGCCAGTGAATTCCCTATCAAAATTTCAACAGCCACCCCCCACCTTTTTTTCTTTTGCAAAAATAGAAAAGTCAATCCTCAAAATCACATGGAATTGTAAGGAGTCCTGAATGGCCAAATGACTCTTGAAAAACAAACTACGAGAGCTCACATTTCTCTATTTCAAACATACTATAAAACTACACTAGTCAAAAGTGTACTACTAGCATTGGGATAGGCAAATTGACCAATGTGAATAGAACCGAAAGGTCAGAAATAAATCCATATATTTTTGTCTCACTGATTGTAGTCAAGGTGCCATTCAATAGAAAAGAAGTCTCTTGAACACAATATACTCAACTAAATCTCCAAGTAGAACCCATTCATAAGAGCATATATGAAAATTAACTCAATGTCCTAATATAAAAGGTACTACCATAAAACTCTTACCAGAAAACATAAGGGTAAAAGGGTTCAGCAACGGAGCCTAAAACATGACACTGAAAGCAAGAAAAGAAGAACATAGATTAGCTGTCATCACAAATGAACTTTTGTGCACCAAAGGACTTTACTGGGAAAGTAAGGAGAAGAGGTGAAAATAGCTAGTATCTATATATCTAATGAAAACTTAATGTCCAAAAAAATAGGGAGAGCTTCTACAAGTCAATGGCAGAAAGACAACTCAAATGAAAAATGGGCAAAGGACTTGAGTAAACATTTCTCCAAAGAAGATATATGAGTGGCCAATAAGCACATGAAAAAATTGTCAAAGTAATTCATCACTAGTCAAAAGCACAATAACATACCACTTTACACACACTGGATGGTTATTATTAGAAAAACAGAGAATAAAGTGTTGACAAACATTTGAAAGAGTTGGAACCTTCCTGGCATTACTGGTGATAATGTGAAGAGGTGTAACTGCTATGAAAAATAGTTTTTAAGTTCCTCAAAAAATGAAACATAGAAATACCATATGACTCAGCAATTGAGCTTCAAAAATGTCAAAGAAAAATAAAACAAACATTCTGAGTCCCCCTCATATACCAAGACTTGAAAGCAGGGAATTAAGCACATATTTGTGTTCACTAATGTTCAGGTTAGAGGCTCAAATTTGCATATTTCTAAAGAAAAATATGGAGATCCACTTCCAAATAAATTGGCCACAGAAAACCCAGTGGGACATAGTTCTACTCTAATACACCTGGGGTTGCAATAAATTGTAACCGATTTGACAGCAACTAGTTTGTATGATTTACTGAGCATTTTTCAAGGCACCACAGACACAATGATGATTAAGAACCATTATCCCTAAGTTTGAAGAGGCTACAAAGGCATACATTAATCAAATAATCACAGTACATATGAATCTTCAACTATGACATGTCACATATAAGAGACGTCCACCACATTGAGAAGTCTACAAGAAGATGTCATCTAGTCTTGCAGCCGTGTTGGTGGTGCAGTGGTTAAAACACTCCTTTGCAAACTGAAAGGTTGGTGGTTCAAATCCACCAGCCACTCTATGGGAGAAAGATATGACAGTTTGCTTCCACAAAGACGGTACAGGGTAGAGTTCTATTGTCCTACATAGTAGCTTTGAGTTTTAATCAACCCAACAGTAATGGGTTAACCTAGTCAGAGAAGGCAGATAAAGGTAGGCCAGAGGAGAGAGATAAAGGAAGGAATGGAAAGAACAAGAAGAGGAAAGGAAGAACATTTCAGATATGAATTAAAGCAGAGGGAAGACCTTGTGGTAGGAAAGAGCAAGCTTACCTTGAGACACAGAAATAAGTTTAGCATGAATGAAGCTGAAAACCAAGATAGCCTGGTGAGAAATGAGGAAATGTTCAGACCATGTAATACATGATAAGATAGGATAATCCCAAGCTGGGGATAAAAAGGACATTTCAAGCAGTTTTTCCCTTTTTTAAAAACTTGGACTGATATACTTCATTTTTTATTGAAACCAAGATATGGATTACTCATCTTTAATTAATGATGTTATCAATATTCATATAAGCAAATTGTAAAGCTACAAAATATTCTGTTCAGTCCTTTGTACTAAGAAAGTTCATATGGTGTTGTTAGCTATTGTTGAGGTGGGCCTAAAGTCATGGTGAACCCATGCAATGGGATTAAATGCTGCCCTAAATAAATAAAACAAAATAGCTGGACTTATAATATCATGATAAACAGAGTTGAAGTTGATAAGGATCTTGTCTTACTTGGAACCACAATCAGTGCTCATGGAAGCAGCAGTCAAGAGATTTAAAGATGTATTGCATTAGGTAAATCTGCTGCACAAGCCCTCTTTAGAGAACAGAAAGGCAAGGATGTTACTTTGAGGACTAAGGTGCGCCTGATCCAAGCCATGGTATTCTCCACTGCATCATATGCATATGAAAGTTGGGAATGAAACCGAATCAATGGTTTTAAATTGTAGTGCCGGAGAAGAATATTGAAAGTACTATGGACTACTAAAATGACAAACTGATCTGTATTGAAGAAGTAAGGCTAGAGCGCTCCTTAGAGGCAAGGATGGCAAGACTTTGCCTTAGATACTTTGGACATATTGTCAGGAGACCAGTGCCTGGTGAAGGACATCATGTTTGGTTCTCAACCAGACGGACTGACACAGTGGCTGTATCAATGGACTCAGGCATGGGAACAATTGTGAGAATGACACAGAACCATGCAGGGTTTCGTTCTGTTGTGCATATGGTCATCATGGATCAGAGGCACTCGATGGCACCTAGCAACGCTTTATCTTGGACATGTGCTATAGTACAATGTTGTTCATGGCTAGGAGGGTGCTAAGTATTATATATATTTGTTTTTCTGAAAAGGGAAAAGTAGCACAAATAAGCTTGGGAACCTATGCTATAAAGCCCTGACATTTAAAGGGCAGCATGGCTGGAGACAAAATCCTTGATTCACATTTAATTTCATTTTGGTGCTGCTTCTTAGTGACGTTTCTTTGCCTATTGGCGTTGTAGTTTGTTACCAGCCTGTTTCTCTTGCTTTTATAATGTATTTGTTCTTTTTGCCTCATGGCCTTGAGGATTTTTATCTTTACACTGGAAATGTAATTAGTAGCTTTACTAGAGATGATCATTCTGAGCTAATTTTATCAAGTATCAGGTAAGCTTTTATTTGCATGTAAGTACTTTTCTGTTTTTAAAACATTTTCAGGATTACAATTTAAAAAAAATTGTTTTGTTGCTTTATTTTTCTTCAAGGAATCCTTGTCTTTCTTCCATTTCCACTATTTCTGTTTGATGTTATTCTTTATGTTATTTTCATTCTCTTGGTTGTTATCCAGTGCCTTTTACAAAATTCCTTATTTTCTTTTGGACCTTTTCTCCCTTGGGTGCTACGCAATCTTCCTCATTTCTGAGGCAACTTGCACTTCCCCTTCCCTTTCTTTGCATCTAGCTCATCATCTGACTTCCAGGTCCTTGGAATGTGAGCTAGTAACCTGCTGATCTTGTGATCCCTTGGCCTCCACAAACCGTTACCGACTGTGAATGAGCAATGTGCAGTCTGAACTACTGATTTTGGCAAGGGGAGCCTCCAGTCTGATGCTTGTCACTTAGACTTGGCACATGCCAGCTTCAATTTGTGCGTGAGCCATTTCCTTCCGATAAATTACTCTCCCTTCTCCCTTTCTTTTTGTACATATACACACACTTCACTAGTTTCACTTCTCTAGAAAACCTAGCTTAAGGCAGATGGAAAGACATTCCCTCAGTTGATAATGTGTGGTGTTCTCTGATTTTGTGCACAATTAAAAAAATTTTACTTTTGTTTTTGTGCAGTTAAGGCATATGTGCAGTAGCTCCAGTTCCACAGAGGCCTTTGATACTTGTACAGCATTTTGTTTGTTCTGGAAGTAAGCATTTGGGTAGTGAAAATCCTGACTTTGTTGTTCTTTTTTCTTAGAGGTTTCCATAAATTCCCCTTTACATCCCGTTTCCAAAGATAGGTCTTTCTTTGATCTCTCCCAAAGGTTATATATTTAGAAGATTTCCCCTTTAAATTATACTTGCTCCTTTAACAGTCTGCTCCTTTAAACGATTACTGATCATTTAAAGCGTAAATTCTAATCCTTCTGATGGCTCTCATTTAACTAGAATTCCTCGTTTTGTAAGCAGGTGGGGAGTCAACATATAGGACACTCCTACACTGCTCTGAAACATCATTGAATTTATTATTTTCTCCCTCTAACACAGTTATTTTGCAACTTTGTATTATCTGTATACAACTAAGGGCCCTGTGGCACAGTAGGTTAAGTGTTGGGATGCAAACTCACAGGTCACCTGCTCCACAGCATAAAGATGTGACAGTCTCCTTCTATATATATTTAAAGCTCTGGAACCCTATGCTGCAGTTCTGCTCTGTCCTGTATGGTTGCTTTACGTTGAAATCAACTAAACACCAGTGGGTTTGGTTTGTTTTTATTTACAAGTAAAGCTGAGCCTTGTTTGAATAGAAATTTCTTGGATATAGAGTCATTTTATATCTTCTAGTAAAATATTGGGAGGCTACTTACCAAGTACCACCACTCCTTTGGCTACCTGAAAGTCCATGTACACAGTTTAAAATATTAAATAGTTCTTCAAGATATGATATGAAAAATAGCAATATCCCCTCCTCCAACTACACTTCCTTCTTCCTAAAGGCAATCATCTTTCCCTTTTACTTATTTTGGTTTTTACTTTCGTATCTTCAAATACTCATTTAAGTTGGAAATGACTTGATAACAGAAGTTTTGTTTTGTAGATGAGTTATCTTTATATAATAGAAATGACAACTTCATTACCTTTCAATATCCCACAATGAATAATAACAATCTTGCTGTTCTCCCGCATTGTCTTTTCTATACATATACAATGAAGTTAATACAAGAGAACAGAATGATTGGCTCCCATATGAATGAGTTCTATTTTCAGCCAGTGTACCTAAATTACAACTTCCATGTATCTGACTGCCGAATTCAGGGGAATTTTCAGATTAAGACAGTCTACAAAGAAATGTCTGGCAGTCTACTTCTGAAAAATCAGCGAATGAAAACCCTATGACCTACAATAATCTGACTCCATTATTCATGGGATTGCCAACTAGGAGGCAGCTAACACCAACAGGCACTTAAATATTGTTTGCTATTGATAAATTCTATCCTTCCAACACTGAGTTGGTAAAATTAGTACTTAAATAATTTTTTTTAGAATTAAACCAAGAAAACATTAGTCAAATTTAAGCCACAGTCAATAAATATTTCATTTCCTGCATTAAAAAATTTTTTGATAACTACATTATTTTTATCTCTGCTTCATTTTCTATTTATCAAAATTTTCCCTTGAGTCACTCTTATAAATCTTTGACGATATTTGATCATATTAAACATTTTATGAATTTCAACTTCAGGGAGAAGTCTTAAATTATTAGCATTATCTATATTTGATGGCCTCTATACTTTGTGGCTTCAGGAGAAGATGAATGATCTGTTCCTGTAAGGATATACATTCTCAGAAAACCACAGGGGCAGTTCTACTCTGTCCTATATGGTTGCTATGAATTAGAATTAACTAAAAGGCAGTGCGATTTATATCTAGTGGCACTGTTGAGATAGCATAGGCATTGGACTGCTAACAACAGGTCGGCTGTTCAAACCCACAAGATAGTCCAAGGGAGAAAGATGAGGCTATCTGTTTTCATAAAGATTTATAGCCACAGAAACCCTACATAAGATCGCCATGAATTGGGATTGACATGATGGCAATGAGTTAGTGTATAGCTGGTAAACAAGAGCCCTGATGGCAGTGCTTGTGGGCAGGATCTTGGGCTGTCAAATTCAAGGTCAGCAGTTCAAGCCCATCAGCTATTCCTGGGGATAAAGATGAGGCTGTTTGCTCCAGTAAAGATGTACAACATTGGAAACTCTATAGAGGATTACTCTAAGTTAGAACTGACTTAAATAAAAGTGGTTTGGTTTCGGGCTGCTAGATAAATAGACCATCACAAGATCTTTCAGCAACATTCTAAAGATTCTCCTTCATCTTTCTCCTTTGTTAGAATTTCCATTTCAGAATCCACTTTTCAGGGAGCCCTGGTGACTGGCATACTGGGTAAGTGTTGGGCTCCAAACTGCAAGGTCAGCTGTTTGAAACTACTAGCTGCTCCTCTAAAGAAGGCAGGGGCAGTTCTACCCTGTCCTATAATGTCACTATGAATTGGAATTGATTCAATGGCTATGAGCTTTGAGTTTTATACCACGTCCAAAGTATGGTAAACCTAATGACCCAAAACTTGTTAGAGATGTAAACACAAAGGGTCCATCCCAGAAATCCTGAGTTGGAAATTGATGGCGGGATACAACTGAAAGACAAAAATCTTGATGACTAATGCACATTGAAAACCTATTGGATGACTAGAAATCCTTTCACTTTGAAACACTGTTGTCAAGTTAATTCTGACTCATAGTGACCCTACAGAGGAGGAACCCCTACCCCTGTAAATTCTGTATGCTAGGGTCTCCATCTTTTTATTTTTAACAGTTTTATTGGCACTTCATCCACATATCACACAATTCAATAGTTCAATCATATCAAGAACTGTACAATCATTATCACAATTTTAGAACATTTTCTTGCCCTACTAAATCACCTTTAAAATGAGTTGTATAATCACCTTCACTTCTAGTCTCACTCCCCCTCCCACCTTCACTGTTTACTCTGCAAATCCACCACCCAACACCCCCCCCCCCCCCCCCCCCCCCCCCGCCCAATCCCCTACAAACTCTTACATCAGTTATTATCTGTGTATCCACTCTTTCTGTGCTTCACAAACTGGTAAACCCAACAGAAACAATAGAACAAAAATGAAATGAAGTGGTAAGGATAACACAATAGTAATATAAAGATAAAAATACAATGAATAGGAAAAAAGGGCCATCATCAATATTAAAAAGTGAAGGAAGAAGTTTATGTTACAGAACAAGCAAGAGACTCTTGCACCTAGAAGAAATTCATGTTGGGTCTGGAGGGTGGTCAACTAGGAAAGTATCAAGTTTGATCCACCATCATCAATATTAGAATGATCTATGTTAGATAGTCAAGCTGTTCCAGACCTTTGCCTGTAGTTAGATGGGATCTGCCAGTGACTTAATCTGCCTTGATACTCTGCAGATGGATTTTGGGCTCCCACTGTAATCCATAGCATTCCATAAATTGGGCGTTGACAATCTTAGCTCTGATACTTTTCCCTTGGTCATATTTGAATTTTATTATTGTCATTTTTGGATCACACAAGCTGGTATGCTTCCAAGTGGGTTTAGTTAACTCCTCACTCAGATGGCTGCTTGTTTGAATACAAGCCTTTAATACCAGACACTATTTTGATTGACAGACAGGCACCAACAGCTTTCTTCACCACACTTTGCAAAGTGATCATTTCAAGCACATGAGGATTGAGCATGGCCATGTTAAAAGAACTACCTGTTCTTGGATTAGGGCTAGAGTTCAGTGGGGGCCCAGAATCCATCTGCTTGTCCCTGGGATCTGCATGACTCAGGTTTACTGTGGTGGTTATGACACATTCAAAGCTCCTTAAGACCTGCTACCCCCTAAACAGCAACAAACCAACTAACAGACAACAAAGGACAAACGAACAAACAGAAACAGTGAACTAAAGGCAGGAAAACAAAAACCCATAGGAACAGTAAAGTAAAACACTGTCAATCATACCCCCGCATCAATCCCCCCAGTGGGTATAAGGTGATTGCAGTTGTAACATCACCAGTTTTTCCAATGACACATCACTCTAGATACTGTAAATATGAGGAGCCTAAGCAAATAACAGTTCTACCATGAGCCCCAATCCATGAGCTGTTGCTCCACACAGTTCCATCACCCGTTTGATTGTGTGTTTACCCTAGGCATGGGGGTTGGTGCCAGAGGGAAATTTCCTGGGTCAGCCCTTCCAAATTCAAATCCCTACCCAACAGCTCAAAACATGTCATGTCACTGCAAGGGGGATCATCAAGGTACTAAATATATGGGGATTCTGGGTCCGTTTCCATTGGACACCCACCAAGTCCAAGATTCAAAGATCTGGAGCGGCCAATCTGTTTCTGCTCTGATATGAGTACCCCAGTCCTCAGTCTTAGGGTGCAGGCACCGTCAAGAGAGGATTCAGTCCATTCTGCCAGGTCTTTAATGTTAAGTCCTTAGCATCCAAGGTCATCATGATTTTTAGTCCATGGTGCGTTTCACTGAGGGTATGGTAGAAAGGTATTCGTAATGTCTTCCCAGAAACATAAAATCTGGACCATTGCGCCCCCTCTCCCCCCAACTAGATTACCTTGTTTAGCATACCTTCCTGATGTGCAGCTACTTCTTCCCCAATCACTTGTGTCCCCATCTTTATGGTAGTGAATCACTTGGTCTTTTCTCCCACTGGTACATTCCAACTGGTGGTCTTTCAATTAGCATATAAGTAATTTAACCATGGTGCCACCAGGGCTTCTTATTTCTAGTTGTTTCTTTTCCCACCAGCCTTCCCTTCATATAATTGGAAAAAAAACAGTGGCATATATTGTACATCCATGGCGAACACTGCAATTTTGAGTGGGAAAATAAAGCACATATACAAAAAGGCTAAATATGGAGTAGCTTCCAAAGGGTTCATGGAAAATTCCTATCTTTGAATTCTATTTTTCCATAAACTTTTTGAGGCCTTCTAGTATCCAATATAAGGTAATTATCTAGTTAAGCTCTAAGGAAATTATTGTGATGATGAAAGCAGGTTAACATAAAATTGCTAGTATAATACTTGGTCACAATAGTTGTTTGGTCTGCTGAACACTTAAAATGATATTGCTAATTAATTTAAGTCTAGAGAGACTCACTGAAAAGCAGTGGCCTACGGTGGCCCTCAGAGTGAAGACAGGATCTTAGTAGAGAAGGATGAAGCATTCCAGAAAATGAAACACTCAGTGAGCGGCGATATCAAGGAACAGTGAGACAAGCAGCAGTCATGATAGTTAACCGTTCCCTGGTGTCTGAATTTTTTGCATCCACTGTTCACTAAGACTGCCAACACCAAAAGCAATTTCGCTTTTTTGATAATGATGTAATTGATTTAAATATCAGAGCAACTACCAAAGTTAAGAAAGTAAGCAGTTAAAAGAATGGCACTGGTACAGAGAAGAGCTTTCAGCACACAGAATCCAGGACAGATAAACCCCCCAGGATCAATAATGAGAGTAGCAATACCATGAGGGCAGGGGGAAGGTGGGGAGAGAAGGGGGAGAAATGAGGAACCCATTGCAATGATTGACATACACCGCCCCCCACCCCCGGGACGGCGGGGAGACAAACAACAGAAACATGGGTTAATGGAGACAACGGACAGTATAAAATATGAAAATTAAAATAATTTATAAATTATCAAGGGTTCACAAGGGTGGGGGGGGAAAAGAGGAGCTGATGCCAAGGGCTCAAGTACAAAGAAAATGTTTTAGAAATGATGATGGCAACATATGTACAAATATGCTTGAAACAAGTGATGTATCAATTGTTATAGAACCCCCAATAAAATGATTGATTGAAAGGAAAAAAAAAAGAATGGCATGGAATAACATGCTTTTGCTACTTGAACATAATTATCTTTCGGGCTTTAGGACAGTTGTTCTCAAATTTAATTTATTATCATAATCACCAGAAGGACTTGTTAACACAGATTTCTGGGAGTTTATGGCAAATAAGGTAAAGTAGATCTTTATCTGGCTGAATTTTTTAATTTTAAAAAACCAAATGAAACAGCTTTAAGTTTTTCACAACCAGGGAAAAGTTGAGTTTATGAAACTTGTTTTAGACAAAAGTTTCCAGGAATCATTCAATAAGCCTACCTTGTACCCTAAGGACATCATGTCTTTAGAGACCACCTTAGCTCCTGGATGACCTTACACTGGTTATGGCTTCTACATCGATTAGTTTCTTAGAACCAATAATGTGATTTCTGTTGAGAGAAATCCTCATTAGTGGACTTGTGTACCTTTAAAACTAAATAACTGTTGTATCTAATACATACCCTCTAACTTGAAAATAAACAACATATTTCAGCTGACTTCATTATTCCTGATTTCTTTCTTTCAATTAAGAAATGACAGAAGCCAAGCCTACATAGCACTTACTCCAATGAAGAAGCTTAATAATAATACCAACACCTGGTAGTAATTGGGTTATTTAAAATTTTGTCACTTTACTTAAATGACAATTGTGCAACCTGCAGACCCAAAGTAAAAAACTGAAATTATGAAGCAGTGATAAATGATGCCCCTGCACAATTAACCTAGACATAAATTGAACAAATACGCATACTATCAGGTATTTTGCAAGTTATACTAAATAGGGTAAAAATTATACTTAATTATACTGTAGACCATACTAAATACTACATAGAATATACACAGTATATATATATGTATATATACACACACACAAACACACTAAATAGAATAAGTACATATATAGTACATACTAAATAAGAATTCAGTGGCAAAAGTGTAGCCAAGTGTAAAATCAAATGTCTGAAATGTAATTGAGTTTCCAATGGCAGTAATAAAATGTAAGGTTGATAGAAATGATCTGCCAAACACATATGTAGTAAGTACCAAGGGGTACCCAATATGTATTTAAATGTTTTTACAAAACCTTATCACTTTCAAAGTACTCTCTATTACATTTGGCAAATCTGTGATTCCATTCTTGGAAACATTTTTCAAACTCATCCGTTTGGATAGCTAACAGCACCTCCCTCTTTTTTTCTTCACTTCTGTGCCGTCAAATTGCTGTCCTCTCAAGTCTGTCTGCATTCGCAGAAACAAAAGGAAGCTGCACAGAGCGAGGTCAGGTGAATAAGGTGTGTGAGGCAAGAGAGGGATGATGTTTTTTGCCAAAAATTGGCGCACTGAGATGGTTGCATGAACAGGTATGTCGTGGTGACAAAACCAGTCCCCCGCCTGCCCCAAATCAGGACTTTTTTGTCACAGACTGTTATGCAATCTTTTCAGAACCTCTAAATAGAAAGCTTGATTAACAGTCTGATCTGGTGGAAAGAACTCCAAATGCACTATCCCCGTCATCAAAAAAACAAATGAGCATTGGTTTTTCTTAGGTACCCCCTCATATATAAAGAACTCTCAATTTCTAATATTAAAAAAGCAAACTAAAATTTTGAATTGACAAATGAAGAGGCATTTAACAAGCACATGATAATATGTTCAACATCATTAGTCGTTGAAATACAGAATTAAAACCATGTGATACCAATTTATACCTACCTGGTAAGGTTTAAGTTTTAAAACAAAACTGATAATGCAAAGTGCTAAATGAAATGGGAGCAACTGGAGTAATTATACATTGCTGGTGGGAATGTACAATGGTACTGTCACTTTTGGGACAGTTTGGCAGTTTCTTATAAACATAGACCCGCTGCCATTGAGTCTATTCTGACTCATAGCTACACTATCTAAGCTTGCTGAAACTGTGTATCTTTATAGGAGCAGACAGCCTTCTCTCTCTCCCAGGGAGTGGCTACCAGGTTTGAACCACCAATCTTGTGGTTATCTGTTGAACATTTATCTGAAAAAGACTCCCAGGTATCTATCCTAAAATTAAAATTTGTTTACACAAAGACCTGAACACAAAGACTTGTCTATAAGGGACAAAGATTGGAAACAAATCCTATTCCATTAACTGGCATATTAATGGCTTTGGAGGCCATATCTGACTTCTGGCTTCCCTATTGCCATGAGGCAGAGGTCAGACATGCCTCCAGGCTCCACCATTCTTTACCTAGTCTGACACCAATTGTTCTTCCCACAACATTCTACTTTTTTGTTGGGTTATCCACTGCAATGGCCACATAGGATTCACACACAATACTCATGATTAAGAGAGTTTATTAAGGCCACGCAGGATTCACACACAATACTCACGATTAAGAAAGGGTTTTATAGTTGGTATCGGACATATGGGTTAATATCAGGCTTATGGGCTTGATCTGGACTGGGCTGGGATATTTTCTTAATGTAACATAACATGTTACTACAAGGTAGGATAAGAAACATAAGGATATAGTCAATGGTCTAGAACAGTGGTTCTCAACCTTCCTAATGTTGCAACCCTGTACTACTGTTTCTCATGTTGTAGTGACCCCCCCAATCATAAAATTATTTTCGTTACTACTTCATAACTGCAATTTTGCTCCTGTTATGAATTGGGCAACCCCTGTGAAAGGGTCGTTTGACACCCTCAAAGGGGTCGTGACCCACAGGTTGAGAACCGCTGGCCTAGAGCATCACCTCTCCTCAGTCAGTAGCCAAGTCTCTCTCTAGTCCTCAGCCTCTCAGGTATGTGTTCCCTTGGCTTCTGCCTCCATGTTCCCAGTAGACACCCTGCTGCTCGACCTCAGTCTTGGATCTGCTCCTCTATTCTGTCTCAAGGTCTTATCTCTGGTCTTGGCCTGGTTTCTTTGCTCTGTCCCAAAGTCTCTGTGCTGAAACCCCTGGAACCTCTGGTCTAAGCTTCTGCCACTTCAGGCAGATTTTGAATGTGCTCTACTGATAGCTCTTTTGCCTTGGTGGTCCAGGGAATTTTCAAAAGTTCCTGAGTGCTCATTTTTATAGCCGGGGAGTGGCAACTAAAACTGACAAATCCGAAAGACTAGTGTTTAACATACCCGATTTGCATTGGCCCACCCAATCTTTGGGTGAGAATTACAGAGACACAGATAGAAGAATCATATTAAGAAATTTCACTTCACCACACTGGTACATGTACAAACAAATTATGGTACATCCACACGATGGATGAGTATTCAGTAATAAAGATGAACAAATTAAGTTCAATACGACATGAGTGGTTCTCAAAAGCATATGTTAAATAAAAAGACAGACACAAAAAGCTGCACACTGTATGATTCTATTTACGTCATACTATGAAAAGGCAAAATTGTAAAAACAATGTGTTGCCCAGGAGCTGAGAATGGAAGAAGGAACTATGTAACTACAAAGGCGCAGGAAAGAGTATTCTTAAGTGATAGAAATATTCTATAGTCTGTTGTAGTATAGTGCTTACATACCGCATACATCTGTGAAAACTGTGCCATTAGAATTTTTATTAAATATAAACTGTACCCCAATAAGCCTGATTTTATAAAGACATAATTTGCCTCAATACACACACACATACAAATAAATAATGAAACACGAGGAACAAGAGTGTGACAGGAATATGCAAAAAAGCAAATAAAGAATTAACTATTAATAATATTCTTTTCAAAGTTGTGAAATTGAAACACTTGGTGGAAGGAAATTTCTTACAGGAAATGCATGAGAATCTGTTCAAATATGATGCATGATACACATTCCCAGGCTTTAATGAGTCAACTATGTTTGTTCCCTTTAATAAAAAAGGACTGACAGCATCTCCCATTATTTTTCTTAACACTTTCTTCCCAATTCAAAAATTTCACTAAATAAAATTGTTACTATGTTTCAGCCCACTGCTATATCAACCTATTTCAATAAAGGTCTTCCTCTGTGGTAGTTAGATAATCTGGTGTAAATTTAAAGATTGTGAGGGGGTGGAGTATGGCCTGTCTATCAAGATATAATCAATGAGGCCTCTGTGTGGGCATGGCCTTCTCCTGAGAATTCTGGGAACTCCTGTATTTTCCTCTTTGGAGGCAGGACACTTCTCTCTCTCTGCTCACTCCCTGAGAGGCACTCTACTGACAAGACACATGGCACTACACTGATAGATCCCATGTCCTGGGAACTGGAGGAACTATGTGGAGACCCCTGCTAGTGCTGAGATGCTTCTACTGCCACTGGCCTGTGATCTTCCTGCATTCGGCATCATTGCATGTCTTTCATGAGTCTGAAGAGGGCTTTATAGTTGGTATCAGACTAGGCTAATATCAGACTTTTGGACTAGATCTGGTCTGGGATGTATTCTTTATGTACAATTGCTCTTGTATCTTAACCTCCTTCTTATACATATATGCGTGTTTATGAATTTGTTTCTCTAGTCTAACCTGACTAACACACTTCCTCTTTTATTGATCCTTCATTTTAACAAGCGTCATGTCTTCCCCAGGGACTCCTGATAACATTTCCAAAGTACATGAGGTTAAAGTCTCACCATCCTTACTTCTAAGGAGTATTCTGGCTGTATTTCCTCCAAGATACATGCATTTTTTCATCTGGAAATCCATGATACTTTCAATATTCTTCGCCAACACCGAAATGTAAATATATCAATTCTCCAGTCTTTCTCACTCATGCTTAGCTTCCATACCCAGATGAACCACTGAAAATACCACAACTAGATAACCCAGCAATTCTTCCAGGTGGTATATGTCCAAGAGAAATAAGAGCCACAACACAAATAGACATCTGGGCACCCATGTTCATTGCAGCACGATTCACAATAGTAAAGAAGAAGGAAACTGCCTAAATTCTCTTCAGTGGGTAAATAAACCTTGGTACAGACACACAATGGAATACTATGAAATGTTAAAGAATAACGATAAATCTACGAAATGCATGACAACATGGATGAACCTGGAGCACATTATGCTGAATGAAATTAGTCAATCACAAAAGGACATATACTGTATGAGACCACTATTGCAATATGTCAAGAATGAGTTTTTACACTAAAAGAAACCTTCTTTGATGGTTACCATAGTTGGGAGAGGAAGGGAGAAGTCACCGGCTAGAGGATAGGCAGTTACCTTAGGTGAAGACGTGGGCTATATACATTAAAGCAATGGTTCTCAATCTTCCTAATGCCGTGACCCTTTAATACAATTCCTCATGTTGTGGTGACCCCCCAACCATAAAATTATTTTTGTTGCTACTTCGTAATTGTAATTTTGCTACTGTTATGAATCTTTCACCCCTGTGAAAGAGTCATTCGACCCCTGAGTTAGTTAATTGTGCCAGCCTGGCCGATAATCACATGTGAGTCTGGTTGAAAGGCGGAGGGATAAATGGGTGGTGAAGCCTCGCCTTTCTAGTTCTCGGGTCTCTTGTTTTGTGATGGTTGCATCGGGTGCAGCTGCCTTAGCAGTTCCCTGCTTCAGCTTGCAAGATTGATTTCCTACAAGACATCCCCAAGGAGAAGCTGCATGGATCTATCCCGATGCAGCCCGGGTGCTGGAGCAGCCATGTGGAGACCCCTGCCAGTGCTGAGATGCGTACACATTCACTGACTCAGCTTTCCTCCTGCAGTCGGCATTATTGCCTCTGTTTTGTGAGGTGAAGGACTTTGTGGACTGGTGTTGGGTATGGGTTAATGTTGGACTTGTGGGCTTGGGCAGCATTGGGTTGGGATGTTTTCGTGATGCACATTTTCTTTGCATAAAACTCTCTCTTATACGTGAGTTGCTGTGGATTTGTTTCTCCAAAGTACCTAGACTAATACAACCCCCAAAGGGGTTGCGACCCACAGGGTGAGAACAGCTGCATTAAAGGGTGGCTGACAAAAAAATGATGGAGTCAAGGAAAAATACTGGGAAGTTTGTATCAGTTAAAGGCAACAGAGTTAAGTACTATTATATATATATACACACACACACACACACATATACATATATACATACATACATACTCCTGCAATGACTATGATGGACATGTATGGTGAACAGGTATAGGAGGGAGAATGGGAATAGATCTGTGGATATGTTTTGAAAGAATATTTGAATATTTGAAAGGGAAAAGTAATACTATCTATCTAGGCAATCACTTAAGATCAACAGAGTATTTATCCAAGGACAACATTCAGGTAGTTAAGAAATTAAGAAGAAAAAATAGTTACCATGTCTTAGAGCTCCTAAGTATCTAAATCTTTGCCTTTTAACATATTATAAAGGAATTTCATCGCAGATTTATCCAACATGTCATTTGATTTTTTTGACTGCTGCTTCTATGGGCATTGGTTATGGACGGAAAATGAAATATTCAACAATTTTTACTTTTTCCCCATGTATCATGTTTATTATTGGTCCAGTTGAAAAGGATTTTTGTTTTCTTTGTGTTGAGGTAAAACTTATATTGAAGGCTGCAGTCTTTGATTTTCATTAGTAAGTGCTTCACGTTCTCTTCTATTTTAGCAAGCAAGGTTATATCACCTACATAAATCTTCCTCCAAACTGATATTATATCCTTCGTCATATATTCCAGTTTTTCAGATTTACTCAGTACACAGACTAAGTACACAGATTAAGTAAAGTGAAAGAATAAAGTGCTGATTGATGTACACCTTGCTGTACACAATTCTAAATTGTGTAGTATACTCTTTCTGTCCAAAGGATTGCTCTTTGTACAGATTCTTCATGAGCACAATTAAGTTATGCAAATATCATTTTTTGATGTTATCCATAATTTGCTCTGATCCACACAAGTCTTTATACATTTAATGAAACACTAGTAAACATCTTTATGAATTCTCTGCTTTCAACCAAGATCCATCGGCAACCCATAATCATCCTACATTTAACTTTATCAAAAATTGCATGATCTCTAAGAATGCTATTAATAGGTGCTGTCAAGTTGATTTTGACTCACAGCAATCTCAGGGGAGAGAGCTCAACTGCCCCCATAGGACATTTTCTATGGCTGTAATTGCTGTGGGCTATGTGCTGGGCTACTAAATGAAAGGTTGGTGGTTCAAACCTACAGGCTGCTCTGTGGGAGGATGAAGTGGCAGGCTATCTGTTCTAGCAGAGAGAGTCTTAGAAATCCTACATACAAGTGCTATGAGCATGATTCAACTTAAGAGCAAAGGGTTAATTCACAAAAACTGAACATTCCATTCCTACTAATTTTCACACCAATCACCAGGAGATTATTTTTAAAGTTTCAAGAATTTTAACTAATTATAACATCTGACAATGTAGGAAAAAAGGAAGGAAAACGAAGGATCATGGGAAGACCATTCAAGTCTTTTTATCCACTATTATGCCTTCAAGAATGAATAAATTATTCCTTTTTTTTTTTTTAACATTTTATTAGGGGCTCATACAACTGTTATCCAGAATAAATTATTTCAAGAGAAAGAAAACATCCAAAATGTGAGAGTAGGTGCAATTTCAAAACACCCATAATGAATCTCTCTAACACACACACACGAAAAAAATCCTACAACAAACTGAGTGCCATCGAGTCAGTGACCCTTTAAGACACAGTAAAACTGCCCCTTTGTGTTTCAGCAGCTGTAAACCTTTACAGGAGCAGAAAACCTCACCTTTCTTACATGGAGCGAGTTGATTCAAACTGCTAACTGTGGCCAGCAGCCCAACGTGTAATCCAACAGAGTTCCTTTAATGTATCACACACTGATCAAAATACTTACTAAGCCACTAGGTTCAAATGTTTCTCTAAAATGTTCTCTAGAGAAGAGTTTAATTATGGATACTTCCAAACAATTGGCTTAAGTTTTTCTAGCTTGCTATTTGATTAATCCTCTCAAAAGCATTGATTGAGCTGCTTTTTGCTTTCAAATTTTGAATATACAAGGCGGAACATGTTAAAAAAAACTGCTGTAAGATTTTCCTTAGGCATCTAACATAAAAATAGGAATTTAAATAAAAGCACAAATCCAGAGCACATATTTTAGTTTGAATAATTCTATAAAATTTTTTGACTTTTATCTTTGAATGTACCAGAAAAATCTATGATCTTCTTTTTTAGGTTTTAATGTGTCCATTTACAGATTAAAAGTACAATAGGGTCCTTAACTGACCTCCATTTCAGTGACCTGACTTAGCCAAGAGACTTTTTGCCCTCTATAGATATGCCTACAGTATAGTGACCATTTGTAGCTAACAAGGATTATTTTTAGTGTAATCAGGCACTTATTTCACTAGTTGAGTTATATGCTTAATAAAGGTCAGGTGTTTATTCCCAAACCTGTTTATGCCAGTTATACTTGTTGTAATCCTTACATATATTTTAATTAAATATTACTTAAGTCTATGAGATAACACTACAACATGCAGCTTCTTTGTAAACTAAGGTGAATGTAAACCAAGTAATAATGACCCAATAAAGATGAGCCATTTCTTTAAAAGATATTAAGTTAGCTAAGAGACCACTATAAAATATTATAAGAAATCCAAACACACAAACACAAACAAAAAAACACCCCAAAAGTAGTAACGGTACACAATACTAGGACCTATTCTTAAAATCACCTTTTAAGCTTTTGTTCCATTTTAGAGAAATCAAAACTGAGAATCAGAGAGTATACATTATAGATATAATATGTAGTTTTAAAAAGTTAAGATCTTTAAACTTCATATTCAAAGGGATGGCACTTGCTCTTATATTAAATTTTTGGTATGTAAATATACATCTATATAGTTTCAATTACAATTTTTTTACGTATAAGTTATATCTATTTCAGTTTTTATGATTTTTCAGCTTTACTGTTTTCAATAACCTACCATGTTAACTGTCCCAATTCCATTAACTAGGAAAGTGGTTTACATCTTTTTCTGAAGTGCTTAAACTTCTTTGACATACCAACTGGATAAATACTACAGGTCTAATACAAATTGAACAGGAGTCCTGAGGGTGCAGTTCGAAACTACCAGCAAGCTGAAGATGGGCTTTCTATTCCAGTAAAGATACGGGAGTAGAAAACTCTTAGGGGCAGTTCTACTCTGGCCTATAGGGTCACTATGAGTCAGAATTGACTGGCAGTGAGTATGGTTTGGTTATACAAATTGAAAGCACATAGTAATAGCAAAAACAAACTCTGGGTCCCCGAGTCAATTCCAATTCATAGCAACCCTATGTGAAGTTTCTGAGGCTGTAAATCATTAAAGGGGCAGATAGCTTCATCTTTGTCCCTTGGAATGGCTGTTGGGTTTAAATCGCCGACCTAGCAGTTAGAAGTCCAATGTTTACTCAACAGTGACACCAAGGCTCCTTATTCAGTAATTAAGAGCTCCAATATAACTGCCAATAAAAATATTAGAATGTAGGCTCCACTGGGCATGACTTTACATTTTGTTTACTAAGGACAGTGCCTGGTATATAGTTGGTGCTCACTAAGTATATGTTGAATGAAGGAAAAAAGCAACTTACTGTGATGACAGCCTTGCTAAGACAGATGGATCCCCTGCAGCCATACTCGGTTTCATCTTCAGATTTATAATAACTCAGAGTATTATTTTTCAAAACTACCCAACGATCCTGCCATCCATGAATGTAGTTTGTCCACTGGGTAAAAGATTGTTGAGGAAAGAAGAAAACAAAAAGTTAGTATTTTCAAAATTTAAGCTTTCTAGAACAATTCTATTTTAAAACTAAAATATGAAATGTCCAAACGTAACTATGCACATGGGCACTAAAATTATAGAAATGAAAGGTTTAAATTTTTTAGATTGTACAGTTAATTTGGGTATTTTTATAACAAGTGAAATAAAATAGTAAAAATAAAATTCTCTAATATTTGATGAATAATTGAAACAAGATTTTGTTTAAAAATTCTGCTTTATTCTTTGTTTTCATCTTCCTCCTTCACCATCTTCATTAAACTTAAATTGTTATATGCTATAATTAAGTTATTCACTAGAAACATAAATTCAATCATATAGTTTCTCATTCTTCCACACTAAGTACTACATGAGCCTTTTGAATCAAGAGAAATATTAAGCTATTCTTTGGCAAAATGTCAATTTTATTGTACATTATTTCCACTTACAAATTTATATACTTTATATATAACTATATAAAGAATTCTACACCATCAATCTTTAAAACCACCAACTTAAATATTTTTCTTAATGCAACTCAATATCACTATTTAAAATTATTAATTCATAACTTATATAATCTTATTTATAAATCATGTTTACTTATCTTACAAATTAATCTAATTCTATCTAATTAATCTAAATCTAAATAATGTTTACTTATCTTACAAATTAATCTAATTCTCTGAAAGTTATATAAATAACTCCTCATTGCCTAGAATGCAAAAGGTTTAGACTAGCCTTCAAAATTTTTATAAATTAATCCTAAGTGCTTGCTTCGGTGGCATATATATAAATTAATCCTAATTTGCTTTCAATTATTGTCATGACCGTGGACAAGTTACTTACCTGATTTCTTCATCAAAATCTACCTCTTACTGTTGTAGAGATTAAGTAAGAATACAATCAGAACAGCCCCTGGCATACAGTATTTGCTCAGTTGGAGGCAGAGTTAATTATAACCAAGAAAGCTTAAATTTCACCTCAGCAGAACAGGTCCCTTTCAAAGTGATATGAGAAGCCCAATCCCAAGCAAAATCATGTATCCATGATTTTATGTTGGTTTCTTATAGGGAGTCCAACAAAATTACATAAATTCTAGTCCTTTAGCTAAGTACGTTAGCACTATTGTAGCACCTAGAGAGCAGTTTTCAACCTGTTGGTCGCGACCCCTTTGGGGGGGAGTGGAACACCCTTTCCCAGGGCTCGCCCAATTCTTAACAATAGGAAAATTACAGTTACGAAGTAGCAACAAAAATAATTTTATGGTTTGGCGGTCACCACAACATGAACTATATTAAAGGGTCACGATATTACGAAGGTTGAGAACCACTGACTTGGAGGGTTGGTTTTCAATTTATCCTCATATTTCTTTACTCTTCCTCATATTTAAAAAATAACGACTTGGCAATATGCTAGACTGCAGAAGTAAAAAATGCCCATGTCTATAGTCCAGCAAGCAGTAAATCATGAGAAAAAAAAACTAGTCGTGTGCATATTATATAATAAAGTAAAAAGTAATACATGTATATATAAAATAAAAGGACATTACAATAAAAATGCTATGAAAGTTGAAAGGAAGATTTTGAATCATTGGCACTTTAAGAAAATGGTTTACAGAAAGGTTAAGCTTTTGAGATGGGCAGAATTTAATCTAACAGGTATATGGAGAAACAAGAGATGGGGAAATCACAAAGGATAAGGAGAATTCAGAAGATGATAAATGAGACATAATTTTAGCCAGGCTTATTTGCTGATGCCCTATAAAGGCACAAATTCAAACTAGTATTACAGCCATTATCCAAACTAGTATTTGTTATGGCCACCTAGAATTAATGTCTATCCAGCAGGACTTTTGGAACCAAGAAAACGTACAAAGTGATTCTATAGAGAATGGGTTCCATAGGTATTTCTATATATTTTAAATTACTTCAGAGAAACATAATTTTGGACTTGTAGTTTATTATTAATTTTTTTGGACTTTTTTCTTCCCTACTCCCTCCTATCCCAAATCCAGGCCATTGCAGGGCAGGGTCGCGATTGTTAGTAATGACCTAAGCTAATACCGTGGTTTTAAAATTACTCAATAGAAAAGTAAGACTCGAGACTGAGAGATGTAAGCAAAAGCTCCCAGAGACCACCTCAGCCCTACAAAAATGGCACTGACCAGACAACGTTACTGTTGTTAGGTGCCACTGAGTCGTTCCAACAGAATAAACACTGCCTGGTTCTGCACCATCTCACAGTTGTTCTTATGTGCAAGCCCAGTTTTGCAGACACTGTGTCAATTCATCTGGTCAAAGGCCTTCCTCTTTTTGCTGCTCCTCTACTTTTCCAGTATAATGCCCTTCTCTCCAGGAACTGGAGAGTTTAAAGTACAACCAAACAATAGGAAGTAACAAAATGCTGGCAAAGTTGTGGAGATTAGAACTCTTATACATTAGTGGTATAAAATGGTACAACTACTAAGGAAAACAGTATGGTCCTTTCTCAAAACATTAGAAAAACCTTATAATCCTGCAACCAGACTCCTCAGTATACAAGAGTAAGTCAAAAAGTATTGCTACAAAAAAAATCACAGATCTCTTTAGTAAGCAAAAAATTCACAATGTAAAGCTACTGTTTCTTTTCTCAATCTAGGTCTATACACTTGTGAAAGTGATGTCCCCGCCTCTCGAACTCTTACACCAAGAATTCAATTTAGACCATGTTAAAACGGCAGTTGTACCCCCTAGGGTAGGGGTCCTCAAACTTTTAAAACAGGGGGCCAGTTCACTGTCCCTCAGACCCGTTGAAGGGCCAGACTACAGTTAAAAAAAAAAAAACTATGAACAAATTCCTATGCACACTGCACATATCTTATTTTGAAGTAGAAAAATAAATGGGGCAAAAACACCTGGCGCGCTGGATAAATATCCTCAGCGGGCTGCGTGTGGCCCACAGCCAGTAGCGTGAGGTTGCCTGTCCCAGGGACTCAAATTGTGTTCTACCCCTTTAGAATCACCCAAAACAATCAATTTTCTGAGCTGGTCTTCTGCCTTGAATTTAACTGGCTCAATCCCTTCAGAAGCCACTGTTTTGATTGGACCTTTTTAAGTGAGGTTGCTCTAAGAAAACTAAAACCAAAACCAAACACCAAACTCACTGCTATCGAGTGAATGCCAACTCATAACCACCCGACATGGCAGTATAGAACTGCCCTATGAGTTTCTGAGACTATAAGTGTTTACAAGAGTAGAAAGCCCTGTCTTTCTTCCAAGGAGCACCTGGTGGCTTTGAACTGTGGACCTTGCAGCTCACATAGTCCATTGATTGGGTAACCACTACGCCACTTGGGCTCTTTAAGAAGGCTAAGACAAATATATCCCAAAGAGAACTTGTCTGCAGCCATCCACTGATTAGAGAAGCATATTTAAGCACATTTGTTTGCAATAAGCTTGTGCATGTAGTACCTAGAACCTTAAGAACATTATTTTTTCACATACCCTCATATCCAAGAGATAAGAGCAGTCATGTGAACATATGGGCAACTGTGTTTTGTATTGCAGCACTGTTCATACTGAAAAAAGATGGAAATTTAAGTGCAAAAGCAAACTGTGGTACTTATATACAATGGGTTGAAACTATAAAGAATAAAACAAAACATCATTGTATAACATGGATGAATCTGGAACATATTAAGTAAAATTAATCAACAACAAAAGGATAAATATTATATAGTCTGACTTTTATAAAAAAATCAAAAGTATACATATAGAAAGTAATATTCCTTAATAGATACGAGGGATAGAAGGGGTAGGGAAGGAAGAATCAATAGATAGTAGATACTTGTTTTTCGGTGATGAAAAGGCGAAACCAAATATAGGTGAAACCAACACAACTTGAACAAAGTAAATGAAAGTACCCAGAAATACCCAAGAAAAGGGGGCAAATTTGCAATGACTTAAAAAAAAAGTGTGGTTTCAGAGGTAGATATGGATATTTACATGTGTAAAGTAGGCATATGCAAATAAATGCATGTGCATGTATAGGTGTATCTGTAAGCATGTTTGTGTGCACTGTATATATGAGTTTCAAAAAGTACTTTAAAAAAATACAATTTTCCCATGACTGGTAATCAAGACCCTCATAAATCCATATAGATAACTAAGCACATAAGGGGTATGGTTTCCTAAACATAACCAAACAACTCACAGAATTGGTTTACTGGGTTAAAACTCAGAACCACAGTCTCAGAGGGCAATTTAATCAAGTAGTATAACACAGTTCATAAAGATAATGCTATACATTCTAGTTTGGTAAGAAGCATCTGGGTCTTAAAAGCTCGTGAGTGACCATCTACGATACAACTACTACTGATCTCTACTTTATGGAGCAAAAGAGAATGAAGGAAACTAAAAGCTCAAAGAAACTTGTCCACAAGATTGACGGCCCCATTCCCTTTTCTAGCTTGAGACCAGAAGAATTAGATGGTGCCCTGCTACCACTACTGAACGTTCTGACCATGGGTACAATAGAAGATCCTGGATAAAATGGGAGAAAAATATGGAACATAATTCAGATTCTTAAGAAAGGCCAGACTGAACTGAGAGACTAGAGATTATCATCCTTTGAGCTTGGCACTGAAGCTATTTCTGGAGGTCAGCTTTATGCCAAATAGTAGATTGACTTAAAAAATACGTAAGATCACTCTTGAGCAATGTGCTTTAGACAGTTAACAATTACCCAAAAGCAAAGATGAGAAGGCAAATAAAGGAATGGAAGCTAGAACAATGGAAATAATAAAAATGATGTCACATAGTGAAAACTGTAACCAATGTCAGAGAACAATTTGCACAAAAATTGTTAATTGAGGTTATAAAATCCTTACAGGAGCAGATAGTCTCATCTTACTCTCTCCAAGCAACCGGTGATTTTGAACCACCCACCTAGCAGTTAGCAGTCTAATGCTTACTCGACAGTGCCACCAGGGCTCCTTACTTTTACCTAAGGCATAATAAAATATTACAAGAAACAAACACAAAACATACAGCTACTGACTTCAACCAATGTTTTAAGTTACCAGTTGAATATGAAAAATTCTATATATTTAATGTGAAAACATGTGCCATACTCAGAATATGTATAAATATAAAATATCTTGACTAAAATCTTCTAGACATTATATATAACCAGAGACTGTTAAATTTCAGGAAATTTTCCGTCATGTTTGTCCATGCAACTAATACTGAAGCAACATCTTATTGGTTCTATATATGCAGCCACAGTTAAAAACTGAAAGCTATTCACGTTGCACAGAAGTGGTCCATTACTACATTTCTATGCATTTTAGTGTGAAACAGAAAGCCATCTTTTTTTTCTTTTTTTGGTAGACTGCGTACAGTGAATATCCATCGGTGCCTTTTTCCACTCGTTATTCCACTGCTCAAAAGTACAGCTTGTTTTACCACAATACTACCATGGCAGCATTCTTCTCATGAGAAAAAGTGGTGACAACTGCCCAAATCACTGAGAAACAAAGACCCCATTCCATAGCTATTCCATCTTAAAAACCCGTATACTACTACACAACATATTCAACAGATTCCTTAGTTACAAGACACATTTAATCTAAAGAAACCCTCGGGAGCCTGACTTCAATTTCAAGAATGAGCACAGTAACACACACCATAATTTTCTGCTGGACAAATGAATGCTTGCAAACCTTAGTTTTTACATATACAGTACAACCCTTTCCTAGGCCCTTTCTCACCAGCTTTCTAAAGATATCCTAATAGCTTAATATGAAATAATGCTACAAACAGGTCCAAATGCTTAGCCAAGTATGCATACTGGAAGCAGGGTGATTTCTTAAGAGTTAGTGGCTGCACATGACCTAGTATCTTATGATCAACTTGTAAAGGACTGGCCCCAGCTCCTCCTCTCTCCAAGTTAACAGTAAGCTCCAGCCCTTTCTAAAACTTTAACAGGAAGGAAGAAGGAAGTAGAAAAAACTACGTGAATCTTTTCAAAGCGAGCACTTAAAATAAAGACTATCAAATATCAACTAACGTTCTCTGTTATAGAGGGTTTCATCCATTTTAATTATTACCTTTATAGTCCTGCAAATGACTATCTACTTTGCAAAATCTTTAAAATGGGGATACATTTTACACACAGGCCCCCCCCAAAGTAAGTGCCTTTTTCTTTTTCTTAACACTGAGCCTCTGCCTGCAAGAATCTTATTAAATAATGCTCTTCTTCCTGGACCTAAAGTTCACTCTCCATGACATGTTTCAAATTACTATGATTTTCTTGATTGTCACGTGTCGGTTAAATAGCACTGTCCAGAGCTGGGGTAGAGGGTCGGGAGACTTCGTATACAAGTCCTCCTCATTCATCTCTCAGTCCACCTAAAGCAGGCATATCCTAACACCTCAGATTTTAGCACCAAGGTGAGCTGTCCCGGCTTCCACCTTCACACGAGTGTTTGTTGAGCACCCCCAGGCCCTTTTCTGATCGGCATCTCCAGACTGAGCTCCTTTGGGGGAGCCCGTCTCACACCGCCCCCGAGCCGAGGAGTTCCGGCAAGGCGGTTGTCCAACTTGGATTCCTAGAGCCCGGGCAGCTGCCGTCCTCGGTCCCAAGTCACGGTTGTGCCTCCCGCCTCCCAAACTGGAGCTCCGGCTGTCGCTGGGTTCCCCGCGTCCGCGGCCCCCACCCCCGTCCGCCAGCACCCCTGCGGCCGGACTCAGCCCGGCACCGCGACCCATTCCGCAGCCCCCGCCCCGGGACGGTGCCAGCCTGCCGCCCAGCCCCACCCCACCCCACGCCCTCGGCCGCTCGCCTCGCAGCAGGTGGGTCCGGGCCGGGCACCCCCGAGCCCGTGGGTGGCTCACCTTGCTGAGGACCCCGCAGCGTTCCACAGGCGGCCCGGACTCCGTCTCGGGATCCTCCTCGGAGCCCGACGAGTTCCAGCTCTGGTTATCCGACATGGAGGCGCGACAGCCGAGCAGGAGAGCGGCCTCCGCTCCCTGAGGTGCGCCGGGGAAGGCGCGCAGTCCCCGGGGTGAAGGGTCGGGGGATGGCGAAGGGAAGAGTGCCCGCTCGGGCGCGGGGGGGAGCAGGCGTGAGGACGAAGTGTGTCCGCCGCGCCGCCGCCGCCGCCGCGCCTGACACCGAGCGGACCGGGGAAGGAGGACGAGCGGCGAAGGAAGCCTGCTCTTCCAGCCGTCAGCCGCCGCCGTCGTCGTGACGCCGGCGTTGCGCCCGGCGTTGCCCCCCGAACTCGACCCTCTGGATGCCAACCTTAAACGGGGGAGGGCAGGGGAAGGAAAACGGGAAAGGAAAAATCCAGCCGCAGAGACCCGGGGTCAACTCACACCTCAGTTACGGCCGCCATCTTCCTGCCTGGCCCACTATTTACCCACCCCTCCCCTTTCCCCTCCCCTTCGTCCTCCCATTCTCCCTCCGCTCCCCGCCTTTTCCCCCTCCCAACGTCTGACGCGATGCGCCGAGGGCGTGGGCTCTACCCCCCCACCCCCCGCACCCTACCTCCCGCTTTCCCTAGTGACGACGGGTAGCGAAGTAGGTGGAGTCGAGAAAAAAGAAGTATGGGTCGGGGCGTAGCCGTGCTGCATGCTGGGAGGGACCCGGCTCTGTCGGCCGCGCCGCCTCCTGGGAGTTGTAGTCGCGAGCCTGAAGTCGCCGGTGAGTAGTTTACGAGATTGAGGCCGGTCGCCTTGGGAACGACCTTGTTGTGGGTGGGCTTCGTCTCACAACTGGGTGGCCCGACCCCTCGGCCTCTCTTCTATTTGTACCAAGTGTGTTTGTGACGAACCTCCCGAGTTGCGAGCCCGGACGTGAGATAACAACTCTCCACTGAGGTTTCTGGGCCTCCTGCACGTAGTTCCTTTCCGAAAACCCGCGAGCATCTTGCCGCTCGCCTAGGCGGGAGTGTGTCTCGCCCGCCGGATCTGGCCACAGGGCGAGGGTTGGGGATTTCTCCAGTTGACAAAGCGTGACTTCTTTCTGCCAAAGCACCACTGCAAATTCGGGAGGGCGTCTGTTTCTCTTGAGATTCGAAGCTTCACCTTTTTCCGCTTTCGAAGAAACTATCCTCAGCCCCCTGTTACCAGAGCATGCACCCACCATTGTGTTAGATGTTTCACGTTTTTATTTTCTAGAAAGTAACTTTGAGGTTGCCAGAGAATCAGGGCCGTTAGAAAAATTTTTAAAGTGAAATAAGAATGTGAGATGGTACCCTAAACTTTTCATTGGTTTGCGGACGACTTTCTGGGACCCTAGTTACCCATCTCTATGGAGCTGCTGGCTCCGTGACCCTATTCCTATACCTCCGTATCCTATCCCTGAAAGATAGCGAAGCTTATAAAAAAATTCGTATAAGAAGACCAACGTTTAAAAGCGTTATGGCATGATAGTGGTTTAGGCAAGGAGACACTGGCATTATCTCAAGATTAGAATGAGAGGAAAGACCAATGACATTATTTTGCATATATAAGGCATATATGATTGTGTACCAGTCCTTTTGTATCTAGTTCTTTCCTCTTCGTTGCTACTTTTCTATCTCCTGATTACTGTCAATGTCCTGATCGCTGGCAACAATAAAATAGCACGTTAAACTTTAGAAAAGCTGGTGGTGTGGTGTTAAGAGTCAGAGGAGTTGTTTCAGAAACCCACAGGGGCAGTTCTGTCCTTTCCTTCAAGGTTGCTTGAGCAGGAATAGACCCGATGGCAGTGAGTTTGGTTTTGAGTTACTGCGGGGAAGACTACAGTGACAGTGTAGAGTCCCTCAGAGTGATTTACCCTCCACTGAATTCTCTCAGACCATGGACAACGGATGTGAATAGCCTTGCCCTCAGTGCAATGGAAAGTGGATTACTGCATATGTCGTTAAAGTTTAACATGTTATCATTTGTTTTACCATTTTTTATTTGTTCTACGTCCTATTCTGCTTTCTCTTGGGTAGAGACGTTTTTTGATATTTTATTATGTTGTTGCTTTTTTGAATGATTTTCTTTATATGAAATCCAGGATAGGTAAATCCATAGAGACTAACTAGATTAATATTCCCTTAGTTGCGGGGTAATGAGGAGCCAATAAGAACAGGTACAAAAATGAAGAAAATGTTCTAAAATTGATTGTGGTGATGAGTATACAACTCCTTAAATATATTTAAATCATTAAATTGTATGGTACATAAGTTATATGTCAATAAAATTGTTTAAAATAGAAAAGAAAAGAGGATATGCAGGGTTGGGAAGACAGGAATGAAATTTCGAGTCAAGGGGGAAAGGCACTGTGACTGGAGATAACAGTGGTAGCAATGGGTGGGGCCACGGGAACTGGCACCTTGAAGAGAAAAATGGAGTAATGGAAAGTGAACCAGAGAAGTACCTTTGATATTATCCATTCCATTATAGATGCTCGGTCTGCTGTAGCTGGACTTACAAATTGCTCATCCATTATGTGAAATCAACTCATAATGTGTAACTGAAAGCCATTCAGATAAATAACCTTAATTAGCTTATGAAAATACTTTGTCAACATAGAAATACATAATCCCCAAGTTTTTACCCCGCTCCAAAACCCATTTATCACCATTTTCTTTTTTGGTGGATTATAAAAGTACACCTTTAAAATGTTGACTGCTGTAAATTTTGCTTTGCCTCCCAATCTAGGTTTCAAAATGTCATTACTCTTAAGTAAATGATTATGAATTATTAAGAAATCCACTGGCCAATTTTAAAAGCATAGTATGTCTTTACTTTCACATTGAGTTTTCTATTAGGTTTCATTTTATGCATTTTTGTTGTTGTTAATTGTAGTTGTGAACCACTAGCACTAAAATCAATAAGATGCCCACTCACTCAGTAATAAATTGCCTTGTATTTGGATTAATATGACAGAAATTATCTTGTAAAATAGGTTCTTTCCACATTGTCCCTTTATGCTTATGATTGTTTCTTCAAACGCTGAAAAGATGCTTGCATAATAATTAGAATGCAACAGAGATTGGGATTCACTTTATTGCTGTTAATGAGAGGAAATTACAATACAAAGGTAAAATTCATGCCTTTCCTCTAGGGTCAGAGTGATAGCTTCTGAGTTTTCTCTCACTTGGCGTTTCCTAACCCACCTATAAATGCTCTCTGTATTTTCATTTGGTCAGTTGTTGTTCTTTTTAGAATTTGAATTCGTCTGGGATTTTTTTGGAGGGTGGGAAATATATGGAATGAGATAGGAATTTTAATGTTTTATTAAGGATAGCTACTTGACCTAATACTTGATTAAACAGTATATTCCTATCCTTCGGCCCTTATTTTTTGCAAAATCCACATGTATGTCTATTCATTTTATTTCATTCATGTGTTTGTCTACACCTTCTCACTACTCGGAAGACAGATTATCTGCTCCTGACAGACTCTGAAATCCTATGGAGCAGGTCTACTCTGACCTATAGGGTCACTGTGAGTTGGAATCAACTCAATGGCAGTGAGGATTTACGCTTAACTGCTGACTGAACCTACCAGCGACTCCACGGGAGAACAGCGTGGCAAGCTGCCTCAGTGAAAATTAAAGCCTTACAAACCTCAGAAGTCAATTCTCTTCTGACTTAGAAGTTGGAATTAACTTGATGGCACACAATAACAGCAATAGGCTAATGGCATATTGGTTTCAAACTTAGCTCTATAATACTCTCAAAATGATTCACAAAATTCTGACTTTGTTTTCTTTCATTTGCGTGTTTTTCTAGAGCTTCTCTTCCAGGTGAATTTTAGAATCACTTGTCAAGCAGTAAGAAACGTTTTTAGAGATTTGGACTGAAATTATACTTATTTTGTGAAGGAATCATATCTTTGTGATAGTAAGTCTTATATTAATCAGATACGCTTATATCTTTATCTGACTTATTTCTATCCTCTTTATTTCATGCAAATGAAGGAAAGGGAATATTATTGGCCTCATTAAAAAAATTTTTATTGGGGGCTCATACAACTCTTCACAATCCATACATCCATCCATTGTGTCAAGCACATTTGGACATTTTTTGCCATCATCATTCTCAAGTGCTTTCTACTTGAGTCCTTGGTATCAGCTCCTCATTTTTCCCTCTCCTTCCCTGACCCCCCCCCCATTAACTCTTGATAATTTACAAATTATTAGTATTTTTTCATGTCTCCCTTCATCCACTTTTCTGTTGTCCGTTCCCTAGGGCGGAGGTTATATATAGATTCTTGTAATCAGTTCCCTCTTTCCACCCCACCTTCCCTCCACCCTCCCCATATCGTCCTCTCACCACTGGTCCTGAAGGGTTCATCTGCCCTGGATTCCCTGTATTTCCAGTTCCTACCTGTACCAGTGTACATCCTCTGGTCTAGCTGGAGTTGTAAGGTAGAACTGGGATCATGATAGTCTGGGGGAGGAAGCATTTCAGAACTAGAGGAAAGTTGTATGTTTCATCGTTGCTGCACTACACCCTGACTGGATTATCTCCTGTCGTATCCCCGGCCGCCCCCC
>NW_022111373.1:76238832-76242490 GCF_000313985.2 Echinops telfairi | reverse complement strand
TCTGCACTCCCCCTCTTTCACAAGGATAACATTTTTTTGTTCTTTGATGCCTGATACCTGATCCCTTCGACACCTCTGATCACACAGGCTGGTGTGCTCCTTCCATGTGGGCTTTGTTGCTTCTCAGCTAGATGGCCGCTTGTTTACCTTCAAGCCTTTAAGACCCCAGACGCTATATCTTTTGATGGCCGGGCACCATCAGCTTTCTTCACCACATTTGCTTATACACCCATTTGTCTTAGCAATTGTGTTGGGAAGGTGAGCATCATGGAATTGTTGGCCTCATTTTAAGGATAATGAAACTCGGGCTCAGAGAGGCTAAGCAATTTGTTCAATATTATATAGCTATTAGTGACAGAGTTAGAATTTCAACCCAGGTTTGTCTGATTTAAAAGCTCATACCTTTTTCTTTGCTTCATAATGCATCTAAAAGTGGGATGAATTATATAAATTAATAATGTATTCTTTAGGTAAGTGTATTAGAGTGACTATGCTTTGAATTCGGTTAATGCTTTTGTGCATCTTTGATTTGCCTTGTCCTTTGATCTGTGTTGTCTCCTTTAACCCCAGTGTCAACACTGGAGTCTGTTATTGTTTCTGGTATTTTGGTTGAAGAAACTGAACCACAGAAAAGTTAGATAGCTTTCCAAAGGTCATACAGCTCGTAAAGAACATAATTGGGATGTGGAGGCCTGGTGGCATATAGTGGGTTACATGGTAGGTTGCTAACTGCAATCCCCAAGGTCAGTAGTTCAACCCCCAGCCTCAATGAGAAAGGTGAGACGGGCTGTTCCTGTAAGGAGTTAGGGTCAGAAGCCCACAGGGCTCATTCCACGCTGTCCTACAGGGTGCCTGCGAGTCAGAATTGACTTGATGGCAGTCCAAGTTATTGGGACAAAGGGAGCAGAAATACAGTCACTGGGCCTCAGTAAGAGAAGTTTATTGTTAAAATCTAAGAATCCTTAACTGGACTTCAGACGTGTTGGAAATTTGGAAAATAAAGACTATTTTTCTGCACATCTCTTGGACCTTATGGTGTCTCTCATCTCTGGGTTCTTGCTTTCAATTCCTCTCCCTTTCCATCCCTTTCAATGTTCATCTTGCATGTTACTCAACCTGGTTTAACTATGTCTGTCAGTGCCCTCTCAATGTTTCTTAGTCATATTCTCAAAATAAGCAGATAATTGGCCTGCCAGTGCTTTTATAAGCCTTTTCTATACATGTGTTGTTGTTGTTAAGTATCATCAAGTTGGTTCTGATTTATAGCGACCTTATGTACAATAGGGAAACACTGCCTGGTCTTGCACCATCCTACAATTATTGTTACAGTTGTCTGCCTATTTCTGTAGCCACTGTGTCAATCCATTTGATCAAAGGCCTCTCTCATTTTCACTGCCTCTGTACCAAGCATCATGCCCTTTTCTTGACAGCATATCCAAAGCACGAGAGAGTAAGTCTCGCCATCCTTACCTCTAAGAAGCATTCTGGCTGTACTTCTTCCAAGACAGATTGGTAAGCTCTGTTGGCAGTTCATGGTACTTTCAATAGTCTTTACCAGAACTATAATTCAAACACATCAGTTCTTCTGTCTTCCTTATTCAGTGTTTACCTTTCCCTTGCCTATGAAGCCATTGAAAATACCATGGCTTGTGTCAAGTTCACCTTAGTCCTCAAAGTAACATCCGTGTTTTTCAACACTTTGGAGGTATTGTGCAGCAGATTTACCAGTGCAGTGCATCTTTTGAATTCTTCTATGCTGCTGCTTCTATGAGCATTGATTGTGGATTCAAGCTAGATGAAATCTTGACAACTTCAAATTTTTCTCCATTTATCATACTTATCATATTACCTATTGATCCAGTTGTGAGGATTTTGGTCTTCTTTACGTTAGCTTATAATCTATACTGAAGACTGATATTCATTAGCAAGTGCTTCAAGTTCACTTCACTTTCACTAAGCAAGGTTGTGTCATGTTTACATAGCAGGTTGTTAATAAGCCTTCCTCCAATCCAGATTCCACATTCTTCATATAATCGAGCTTCTCTGATGATTTGCTCAGAATACAGATTGAGTAAGTATGGTGGGAGGATATAGCCCTCACACACCTTTCCTGACTTTAAACCATGCAGTGTTCCCTTGTTCTGTTCACACAACTGCCTCTTGATCCATGTACAGTTTCCACATGAGCACAATGAATGTGCTGGAATTCCCATTCCTCTCAAGCCTTTCCATAGTGTGTTATGATCCATACAGTCCAGTGCCTTTGCATAGTCAATAAAACACAAGCAAACATCTTCCTGGGCATGTAAACCAGAGTCAATGCTGGCTCACAGTGGCCCCTGGGGGGTTCATCTTTCTCCCTTGGAGCTGCTGGTGATTTTGAACTGCTAACCATGTGGATCACAGCCCAACACCTAACCACTACAACACCAGGGCTCCTCTCCTGGGCATGCAGGGACTTACAATTTATGTTATACTCTGTTTCTAACCAAGGGGTAGAGGAGGGAATTCTAAGAAAAAATGCTTTGACTTGTATGTAAACTCCAGTATGAAGCATCATATCTGATTTCTTCTCAAACCCTCCAAAATCAAACGCACTGCGCATAGCAATCGTATAAGGCAGAATAGAACTGCCACTTGATTGCCAAGACTGTAAATCTCATCTTTAAAGTCTAGTCTTTCTCCACAGAGCAGGTGTATTGCATCTAGCCACCAGAGGTCCCCAATTGTTCTCAAGGGCATAACAAATTATAACCCAAGATAAATATTCATCTGGGTGTATTCGATTGCATAAGTTACTTCCCCCACTAGAATATAATTCCATGAGGGCAAAACTTTTAAACTCTTCTTCATTGTTCTATCCTTCAAAACTCAAACAATACAATTGAATCAGTTGAAACTAAGTGACCCTACAGAACAGGTTAGAACTGCCTCTGTGGATGTCCAAGAGGGTAGATCTTTACAGGAGTAGAAAGCCTCATCTGCCTCCTGCAGAGTGGCTGGTGGTTTTGAACTGCTGGCCTTGTGGCTACCAGCCCAATGTCTAACTATACCACCAGGACTTCTCCTCAGAATAGAACTCAACACATCGAAGGAATTAAAATATAACTAATGAATGTATTGTACTATAGCTTTCAGTTTGGTTTTTCAATAATCTTACAATGCAAAGTGTTAATGTTGACTACTGTAAGTGATCCTAAGCAAGTAACAGGTGAACTGTAAAGGTGGAGAGGCTCTTGCCCTTGAGATTATAACAGAAAACAGCATAAGAAAGGTACACGTGTAGCTGCAATAGTTAAATTATTTTGTTAAGTTCAAAAAGGTAATCTTTACTCCTATTGCCTCATAACAGTAAACCCTGTTATTTAATCTTATTTCATCATCTTATGTATGCCTGATCTCTACAGGCCACTTGTCCCAGGTCTTAAAACAATAATCATTTGGAATTTTAAACAGGATTGTCCACGTTTCCTGATCTCCTTATGCAAGTTATGTAAACTAATAAGTCTTCTCACATCAACAATATCAAAGGGTTATAAATTTCTTTATGGCTTATTACCATCCATTCATGTCACATCCACTGAATGTGACATTCAGTATTTCTCTTAAATGAAGTTCAGATATTTAAGATTTAAAAGCACCACCTTCCAGGCGGCAC
>NW_022111373.1:76228005-76234206 GCF_000313985.2 Echinops telfairi | reverse complement strand
CACATGGAAGAAGCACACCAGCCTGTGTGATCATGAGGTGTCGATGGGATCAGGTATCAGGCATCTAAGATGTAGAACGAAATCATAGCCAATATGAATGGAGTGGGAGTGAGGGAGCATGGAGTGGAGACCCAAAACCCATTTGTAGACAATTGGACATCCCTTCACAGTTAATCCATCTTTCAATGTAAGATGTGACACCATATAGTCTTTTTAGGTATTGGTAGTACGAAAGATCACCACTTGTCTGAGTTCATCAGGTATGGTAGCTTTCGTGTTGCTGTGATTCTGGAAGCTATGCCACCAGTATTTCAAATACCAATGACATCACCCATGGTGAATGGTTTCAGTGGAGCTTCCAGACTAGAACAAGCAAGGAAGGATTAGCCACTGAAAACCTTATGAATGGCCATGAAATATTGTCAGATGGAGCCCTGGAAGATGAGCCCTAAGATTGGGAGGTATTCAAAATACAACTGAGGAAAAACCTCTGGCCTTTATCATGTGGATGGAATAAAGCTTTGGGGACCTTCCTTTGTATGGGCACAACTCAAAATGAGAAGAAACAACTGTAAGCATTAATAATTGGAACATGGAATGTACCAAGTGTGAATCTAGGAAATTTGGAAGTCATCATAAATGAAGTAGAATGCCTAAGATCAATATCCTAATTAAGCATTAGCAAGCTGAAATGGACTGGGATTTTTGGTCACAGTGTCAGATAATCATGATTTACCATGCTGGAAATGACAAATGAAGAGGGAAGGCACCACTCACATTCTTTGTCAGAACATTTCAGGTCCCTCTTGAAGTACAATGCTGTCTGTAACAATATTGTTATACCTACAATGAAGATGAGTTAATGCATTTATTCAAATTTACACACCAACCACTAAACTGCTGCTACTGTTAGGTGCCATTCAGTCAGTTACAACCCATAGCAACGTGGTCCTGCTCCATCCTCACGATTGTTTTTATGCTTGTCTATTGTTGCAGCCACTGTGTCAACCACAAAAGCTAGTGATGAAGAAATTGAAGCATTTAAACAACTTTTTTGGTCTGAAATAGATCAAACGGGCAATCAGGATCCATTTGATCATTATTGACAAAGTATAGAAGTTGGTGTGAGAGTATGGTTTTGTATCCATTTGGCCTGGCCAGGATTCTCTGTGGTGTGCCATTAAACCCTCCCCTATAAGGTGCAGATCACAGCCTGATGATGTCTTCTTGGGGGTGTGGCATATCTGATAGCTATAAAAGAGATGCTGTGAAGAACTGCAGGCCCCCTCCCCTTCCTGTTGGCCTAGACCGTGGGTATAGTCTGTTGGGGTATATGCCGGTGGCTCAGATATTGCCTGCCCATCCTTGGCACTAACAATGACCTGTTAGTAACATCTGATCTGTCACTGCAATTCGTCTCTCCTTCCACCATCCTCTGGATCTGCCCCGCTTCTGACTTCCCAGCCCCAGGCAACCACAGGAGTGAGAAAAAGCGCCCGGCATAATATCTGGCAACCAAACTGGACTTAACTGCTTCCACAACTGTGTAGGCCATTTTTCTTGAAACAAAATTTTCTCTTTGTGTACATATATAAATATCACTGGTTTTGCTTCTCTAGAGAACCCAGCCTAACATAGTTGGAAACAAAAGATCAGTACTGTGAAAATACAGCCGTGATGATAGAAACAAAGCTGGAGATTGCATAATAGAAATTTGCAAGACCAGTGACTTCCTTCATTGCAAATGCCTTTTTGCAAAAACATAAGCCGTAACTGTACATGTGGTCTTCACCAGATGGCATACACAAGACCTAAATCTCGAGAACACCTCAAGAAACAGATTTGACACATTGAAGACTAATGAGAGAAGACCTGAGCAGCAGTGGGATGAAATCAAGAACAGCATACATAAATAAAGCATAAGGTTGATAGAAACAACAAAGCGGCTATCAGAAGATAATCTGAAACTTGCTCTTGGATGTAGAGTACCCTGTAAAGAGTTACTGTCTCAGCAATTCACAGGGGCAGTTCTACCCTGTTCTGTAGGGTCACTATGAGTCAGAATTGACTTGATGGCAGTGAGTTTGATTTTGCTTAATAAAAAAGGGAAGAAATAATGAAGTAAAAGAAGAACAGAAAATTTCAAAGGGCAGGTTGAGCAGACAGTTTCATAATGAAATGTACAAAGACCTAGAGTTAGAAAGCAAAAGAGGAAGAACATGTTCACCATATCTCAAACTGGAAGAAAAGAAGAAAAAAACTTCAAGCCTTAAGTTGCATAATGGGCTGTGAATTGAATTGCTAACTAGTAGGTCAGCACTTCAGACCCACCAGTTGCTCTGTGGGACAAAGATGAGGTTGTCCACTGCCAAAAAGATTTGAAAGTTTCAGAAACCCACAGGAGCAGCTCTGCTCTGCCCTATAGGGTTGCTGTAAGTCAAAATTGACTCAATGCCAGTGAGTGTGAGTTTGACTGTGCATGTGAGTTGGACAGTGCATCAGAGACCCAGAGAAGAATTGATGTACTTTAATTATGTGATTTGCAAGGATTATATATATATATTCACTATAAGTTAGAACAGACGCAAGAGCACTAAACAGTACTAAAAATCCCTATGAAAGTTATTTTGCAAATGTGTTTTGCTTCCTGTTTTTTACCCCAAACCCTTTCACTGTTTCACTTTTACTGTAATTTCAGATCTTCTTAGTCAAGTAAACTGGAAAGTATTGTAATAGAACGTACATGTTGTTATGGCGATAAAGACAATTTATAGAAATATAGTTTATCCTTAACCTCATTTAAAGTACTGATTGGTGTGCTAGAAATATACCTCTTCACAACCTCCATTCGTTTTCTAGCTTTGGCTGTCTAGGTATACAAACAATAGTGTTAAGAAATATTGATAAGATTCAAACAGATACATTATTATTAAAGAGGAAAGATTTTAAAACACCTGTCATATAGGAAGGTAGTTAGTAAATGTTTATTGATTAATGAAATTAGTTTAGTTGGTTAACATGATTGAAGGGATATTGTAGGAGTTGTATTACCCAGGCCTGGAGGGGAGATCGCTAACATAGTTAAAACGGATTAGAGACCAAAGGGAAAAAGAATATTGTCATAGCTTTTGAGAAGAGGAAGTATAATTTGTTAAGGGGCTACTCTGTGCCAGAAATTATAAGATAATTACATTTAATATAAAATTCCTTATCCTTATTTTTCAGTAAGGAAATTAAAGTCCAAAGACACTCATTAGTTTCCCAAAGGCATAACTAGTGAATAGTCTTGCCTAGACTTTGAACTTCTGTGTACCTTGGCACATAAAATTGTTTTTAGACTGGGGAGTGGTGGGAATGAACTATGATCCTACAATGATGAAACAGTTCAGAATCTGACATCAACTGGATTACATTCTAGTTGTTGCCTAGATTTCCTTTGCCAGTCTCCTTAAAAGAAAATATATCCACATATAATGTAAGCCACATAGCCTATTGGGTAGCCCGTTTGTGATTTGTTTGGTGGCTACATAATAGGCTATGCAGCTTAGAAACATCATTAAAGGAGTGTGCGTCCTAGCATTCCCAGCCCATAGCCAGTTGCCTCAAAGTAGAAGTAGTCAGGTCTATGTCTTCACCCTCCATCCCTCTTTACCCTATTGTGACACCAACCCTTCCTCCCACAGCACTGTACCCTGCTTGGTTCTGTATTCCATTGCAGTGGCCACACTGGACTCCCAGACACTATAATTATGGGCGGTTATTAGGGAAGTGAACAGGGTACCATCAGCCTGCATCACAAAACATGAATGATATAGTTTTGGGGCCATAGCAGTGCCTCTTTTAAGCCAGCAGCCAAGTTTCTCTCTGGTCCTCAGCCTCTCAGTCATGTGTCCCTTCTCCTGCCTCTGTGGACCAGGAAGCCTGTCTTACATCCTCGTGGTCATTGCAGGGCAATTTTTCTGCTCTGTGTCAGCATGGTCCCATTGCTGTCTCGTGCTCTCTGCCTTGGTCTCTGCAGCCTCCACCACTGCAGACAGGGATCTCACATACACTCTGTTGGTGGCTATTCTTTCTTGATGGCCCCAGGAGTCTCTCTCTCTGCTTCTGAGATGGCTTTCTTATATGTAGAGGAATGGCAAAACTGACCAGTGCCTTCTATTAGTGTTTCACAACCTATTTGCATAACTTCACCTAATCATTTGGTAGGAGATAAGGAGACAGAGCCATGTTTAAGTCACTTCACCACAATAAGAAAAATAGTCATCAACACTTGCTATAATTCTTATTTTTATATTTTTGAGTCATTTATTAAGTCTTGAGAAGTCAAACTTTATTAGAGATTATAATAAAATTTAAATAAAGTTTTTTTTCACATATTCTTGAAATGAATAACTTCCTTTGAAGGTAACTAACTACTAATAAACATTCATAATAATCTGGATACAATTTTTAAAACTGTCCAATAAATGAAGAGGCAGGAAAATGTGAACTATTCTTAAAAGAAAATACAAATGTAAACATGCTATCCTCAAACATGATTGATATACTAAAACCATCTGACAAAGACTTGAAAGGAATTATTAAGACTGTGCTCCAGGAGGTAAAAAAAATATACTTATAAAAAGGAATGTCAGTTAAGAAATGGAAAATATCAAAATCATGTGACAGCTTTAGAATAGAAAATACAGAATCTGAAATTTAAAATTACTGGACGGGTTTACTAGCAGAGCATGACATGACAGAGGACTTAGTATATGAGCTTTAAGATAGAACAATACAATTTATTCGATCTGAAAAACAGAGGGGGGGAATAAAAAATAAATGAACTTTCAGGTACTCTGGATCAATAATAATGGCCGAGTATACAGGTTTTTGGAGTTCCAGAAGAGGAGGAAGGAGATGAAGGTAATAAATGCAAACTTGCCCACAGTGTCTAGTCAAACTACTGAGAGCCACAGCTTAGAAAAAAAATCTTTAAAAATTGATATAATTTTAGGCTATAGCTATGTGTTTTAGCACACTGATTAAGATTATAAACACTAGAAGCCTTCTGTATTTGTATTTCAACATGGAAACTTGAGGTCATTGGTACATAGCATAAGTTTTCTAAGTCTCTATATACTTTATTAATATATATTGGGAAAATACTTTAGTGATTTAACATGAAGAATAAATTAGAAAATAAAATGAAAATTGTTCATGGGAAAAAAAAAGAATAAATTAGAGGATGTCTTGAAGCACTTGTTGGTGAAGGTCAAAGAGTTCAGTTTTCAGTACGTACATATTACACTTGAGTATAAAGAAAACACAAATCCTCACAATTAGACTGATAATCAACATCATTGTCAAAGGAGAAAAGATTAAAGTTATCAAGGATTTCATTTTACTTAGATCCACCATCAATGCCCATAGAAGCAGGAGTCAGAAAATCAAAGGACTTAGATTGCATTGAATATACCTAAGGCAAAAGACCTCTTTAAAGTGTTCAAAGGCAACATTTTCACTTTGAGGAGTAGGGAGCCTGGCCCAAGCCATGGTATTTGCAGTCTCTTCATATGTATATGGAAGCAGGGCAATGAATTAGGATAACTAGAAAAGAATAGATAGCTTTGAATTATCAGGGTAGTGAATAATACCAGGGTTTACTGGAAGAAAGAAGAAATCCATCTTAAAAGAAATAAAACTAGAATGCTCTTCAGATGGCAAGACTTTGGCTTGCTTATTTACACATCAGGAAAGACATCATGCTTGATAAAGTAGACGGTTGGTGGAAACGTAGGCAACCTCAATGAGCTGAATTAGCACAAGAGCCAGACGATGGACTCAAATGTACAAATGAACTTGAGGATGGGGTATTGTTTCATTAGGAGCTGGCTCAGTGGCAGACAACTACAACAGCCATTACTGGCACATGATACATTATTGAGAAATGTTATCAGTTAACTATACATATTTTTAATTTCTGATAACAAAGTATCCATCCCTTAATTGAATTTTCTATTTCATGTTTTCATCCTTTTTCAGAGGTTGGTTATATATTAATATTGTATTTCATTATTGCAAAAGAGACTTCACTTTTGTGTTTAGTTGGGTGTACCTTTTACTTGGTTTTCCTGGCATCTATGAAATATGAGGGGGGTGGTGCTAGACCGGGTTGACTTGAGAAACAAATCCAGTGACATACATACATATATATATATA
>NW_022111373.1:76222620-76227878 GCF_000313985.2 Echinops telfairi | reverse complement strand
TCAAGTCCATAAATCTAATATTAGCCTATACGTCTGATACTAGTCCCTAAATGACTCATGCACTTATATGCAATGATGCAAAACGTAGGAACATCACAGGCTGGTGGGTGCAAGTTTTGTGACTCCAATGGTGGTGGATGCATCTCCACAATTCTGGCCAAAATCAACATGGCTCCATGTGGCTTGTCAACAGGAATGTGCAATTAGAGAGAGAGAAAGTTCCCAGAATCCTCATGAGAAGGCCATGCCCACAAGGAGGCATTCTCAGGCTGTGACCTGATTGACAGGCTAGACTCCACCGCTTCACTCTTAATATCCTCAAGTTGACACCAGATTATATAACTACCACAGGGACTTAAAACTTTTGAGGAAAAATTCTATTATCTCTAAATTTCATTGTTCCACACTTTCTAAAGCCATCTTGTATTACTAGAGATAATTATTTTAGTAGTATATAGGAAATAAATATTTCATTTGTAGTTCAAATTGTGTTTCTTAGTGTACTTGGTAGTCAAGATGTGCTTCATATGCTAGAAGTGACTGCAACATAAGATCTTAAAAGCTTGTAGGTGGACGTTTATGATACAGCTATTGATCTCTCATTATCCAGAGCAAAAACAAGTCAAGAAAATATAATTGGTACAAAGGACTAGTGTACTACACAAGCCTTACGCTCCTCTAGCACAGACAGAAGAACTAGATCTACCCAGCTGCTAATTGCTCTTAATTACTCTTGAATTACCAATTTCTCTTAAAGGAACCACAATAGTAAGTCTCTGATGTAGGAAAATGTGGAACAAAACTGAGAAATTGTTTAAAAAGACCAGGCTCACTGTTCTGACAGAGACTGATGGAATTCTCAAAACTATGGTCCTGGCACTGAACTCACTCTCCCCTCATCCACCACCTACCCTGGCTCAACACTCCATAGAACAAGCAACCATATGAGATCAAAAGAGCAGAGTTTGCCCAAGGATAAAGCTCCTATGGCAAACAGGCTTCAGAAATGGTAAACATGGAAGGACAGAAGAGTGCTATGGCATTGTGGGGATTTCAATGTCACAAAACAATGTGTATAAATTGTTGAATGAACAACCACTTTGCCAACTTTCACCCCTAATCATAATTTTACTTTTTTTTTAACTTTTAAAATAGAAGAATAATCTAGGTTACTGTGTTGAGGCTTGACTAAGAAGAGGAGCAGAAGCAGAGACCATTTAAGAGGCTCTTGTAGTAACCCACATGCAGTAACCCATGTGTAGAAACAGTTTCTCATATGACAATTAACAAGACTGGTCCCAAGAATGTGGAGGTTAAATATATCCTACCTGTCACACTTTTCCAAAATGCTGGATCACCCCATCACTTTTGACATCAACCACCACCATCTCCCCTTGGTACATCTTGGGGTTCTTCAATTTGCTGCAATGGCCATCCAGAATGCACAGTATAAAGTAAAATGGCTCACGTAGTTGTGTGTGCTACTAAGTCCCAAGTCCAAAATTCAACTGTGCATCTGGAGAATCTTCCTCATGTCACATCTGTGAAGCTGGAGAAATCAGGTCAGGTGATAAGCCACAACTCAAATTCCAAGAACTGGATGTAGGGTCCGATGGAGGCTCTCCTCTCTTGCTGGCAGTAAAATCCCACCCCCTGCTTTTGAGATAGTATACTTTGTACCCAGTAGGATGGCAGTCACTCACAACTGAGTCAAGTAATGCAATCAGTATCTTTCCTCACCTTCTTACGTCACTTGGGGCGGTGGTAAAACAAAAACACTGGTCAGAAGAGCCATAAATACTTCGCTACACTACACCTGGAAATGATGGTTGAGGCTAGATTGGAAGTAGTGAAGATAGTGAGACAGTGTAGGTTGAAAGCAGAACTCACAGGAATTCCTCACAGGATGGTGGGGTGTGTGAGAAAGAGGAGTCAAGAGTTGTTCCAAAGTTATTAACATGAGCATTTGGAAGAGATTAGATTTGCCCTCAACTGAGATGATGAAGGCTACAGTTGGCACTGGTTTTTGAAGGGTACAGGCAGACGAGATGATTTTTTTGGAAAATGTGTGAGTTGTTAGGCATTTAGATGAGAGTTATAAAGTCAGGCATGCTTGACATGCAGACAGTATGAAACATGCAACCGTGAAACTGGATATAGTTTGATAATCGGGCATCAACAGTCAAGAAGGTAGCTGAAAACTTACCCTTTCATCATTCTGCCACTTGCCAGTATTTTTGATAACCGTTTTTCTGACCAAAAACTTCAAAAGGCCTAGTGATCTACTTCTGGAAAATCAACCCTTAAAAGCCCTATGGAGTTCTCTTGGACACAGATGGGGTGCCCATGAGTCATATTCAGCTTGACTGGTGGTAGTTTTTTGTGTTTTTTAAAAAACACGGAATAACCAAATCTTGGTTACAAAGGTGTTAAAAAGTAGTATCTGGGATATTAGTATGCATGAATAAGCAAAATAATATGTGTGAAGGTAAACTCTAAGGAATTATGTACATATATTAAATAATTATTTGAAGGGAGCTTTCCTAACCTTACCTATTGAGTTGATTCTGATTCCTAGCATTTCTGAGACTGTCAATCTTGACAGGAACTGGGAGTGATATCTTGCTCACAGGAAACTGCTGGTGGGTTGAATTGCCGACCTTGCTGTCAGCAGTCCAATGCATAACCCACGGGGCTCCTTAATGTTCGAAGTGATAAAACATTGTAAAAATAGAATAATTTCCTGGAAATAAATTGTGTTTATTTTTTAAATGCTTTCACTACTTCAATAATAGAGGTCTGTATAAGTGCTATTAAACTTAGCATGCTTAGGAAAGGAAGTATTTTTATTTGTTTCTTATGCAGTAAATTAATCTGGAGGAAAAACATGAGCTTTGGGCTCAGACTTAGGTGTCAACACAGATGTTGCTACTTATTCGAAAATCTGTGCTCATAAACATATTCTAAGACTCAGACTTATTTTCTCTTCATTGGGAAATATTTTGCCTACCTTTCAGCGTTGCTATGCGGGTCAAATATAAAGTTCAAGCATAGTGCCAAGCACACAGCTGCTCAAACTCCAACTTACTGCCATTGAGTCTAAAGTAAATGTTCATTCCTGGCTTCCCTCCAGAAATACAATCATCTTGGCATGGTAAAATCTAAAAATCTGAATATTTTCATTTGCCAAAAATTAAACTATCATTTTAAAACTTTTTCTGATTTATCACTTTAACTTTTAAGTCCCCTGCTCCCTATCTGCGTGCTTTTAAATGTTGTGTTCATTTTGCATGCATTTTCAGTTACTGAAAGGAAGCGGTTTCAGTTCACACGATGAATAACACAAAGGAGAAGAAGAAGGAGTGCCATGATGATCTTCTGCTTAGGGTGGGACTCAATGATAATAAAGCAGGAATGGAAGGACTAGATAAAGAAAAAATTAACAAGATTATCATGGAAGCCACAAAGGTATGTTGCTTGTTTTCTTCAGTGTCCTTAACTTAGCAATCCTAGCATTGTGTTTGAAAGACAATCAGTAAGTTTTGAATATATATTGGTAAGATACAAAAAGAGATAGAATAATTTCCCTTTTTTTCTGTTTTTTTTGCCACAAACATGAATAAACAAAATATATGTGTTCTTTTTTTTAAACCCCAATAGATGAATAATATAATTGTTGTGTTATTTTTTCTGTTAATATAATTTGTGGTCATTCTATATAAGTAATTAAAAACTTTTCATTCTTGAATGTATGGATATACTATCATTTATTAAGCCAATCAGAAATATTTATTGATGAAAATATCATTTTTAATCTTTTGTTCTTATAATACAAAAGTGAATAACGTTGTATTTGCAATATATATGCAAGTATAACTAGAATTGGTACTACCAAAAGATAAATGCATTTGTAATTATTTATGGATTGTCAAATTATCCTCCATAGGGGCTGCATTAATTTATACTTCCACACCAGTATGTATTGCCAGACCACAAATTGGCAACACAATGTGTTACTAATCTTTTGGATTTGCCAGTCGTCAGTAACACAGTGCCGTTGAGTAGATTGCAATGCTGGGTGACCCTGCAGGACAGAGTATAACTGTCCCATGGAGTTTGCAAGGCTGTAAATCTTCATGCGAGCAGGTTGCCATACCTTTCTCTTTCGGAATGGCTGATGGGGTCAGTCCACTTACATTTCCTGTAGCAGCCAAGCACTTAACCACTGGAGCGCCAGTGCTCTCACAGTAACCTAGTGTAGCTTTAATTTGCCTTTGTCTGGAGAAGTCAAGTGTTTATCTTTCCATATGGGTAAAAGCCATCTGATTCTCCTTTTTTCATAAACTCTCTATTATGACTTCTAAACAATTTTCTATTGTGTTTATTGCTTACCTTTTGACTTGACTTGTGGTAGTAGTTTCTCCTGTGCAGGGTTTGTTATTTTGCTTTGGTTATTGTTATTGTTACTGCTCTTTAAGTAGTGTAACTGCTCAATTACTTATGACTGTCTCCAAGACAATAATTACTTAACGGATTATTCTAGCACTATGTTGGCTTCATTTGTATATTTTGAAATAAGCGTACAGAAAGGTATGTAATTTTAAGATAATATTCTTATTCAAGAAATACATGCTAATTTCTGGACCTTTAAAATGATTTGGTCAGAAATGAGGGGTGTGTGTGTGTGTGTGTGTCTGTGTGTCTGTGTGTATAATTGAGGCTGATATCAAATATAGAATGATATTAACAGTTGGTGAATCCAAATGAGGGCATATAAGCATTCACTATGTGAGAATTTGAAATTCGAAAATAAAAAGTTGAAGAAAAATATTTTAAGTATATTATATATATACATATATAAATTAAAAGAATGAAAGTAGAATGAAGAGATGGAATAAGCAAATAAAACATGGATTCTAGTTGAACAAATCAGCAGTAAAATGTATTTGAAACAGGAATTTGAATATAGACAAGTTGCTAGGTATTATTAAAGAATTGTTGATTGTATTAATTCTGAAAATGTTATGATATAGAAAATGTTCTTATTCTTACGGATGTGAACTGAAATATAAGGGTAAATCAATAAGTATTGCTACTAGGGTTTCATTTCATACATGCACAGATTGCTGTCAAACCATGTTTAAACATGTCTCTGCAATCAGTAGATGACTGCAGACCAAGTTTTCTCAATGATTCATGTGTCTGAGTCTCATTTCAAGTAAAACCATACTGCCATGATTTTGACTCATAGTGACCCT
>NW_022111373.1:76218969-76221039 GCF_000313985.2 Echinops telfairi | reverse complement strand
TTTTAAGGATATTTTTTATGTCATGGGGGAAAATGACTTTGAAGTCAGGCTTAATAAACATTTTTAAACAAAACTCAGTGAAAATCACCTCGAATTATTGTAGTTTTGCAACAAGTTACAGGTCTGTTAGCAGTGATGTGATAGCTACTGAAGTTGGGCTCTCACATGGTTCAGCATTTTCAATTTTAGTGAAAACCTTGGCCTCAGCAAACTTTAAATCAATGATTGCCAGAAACATTGTGGAATGATCAGGTAGTCCAAAGAGCGTCTCTTTCCAAATATCCTTAAGCAAGACTGAAGCTAATGAAGATGATTTTATGGAATGACTCAAAACTGAAGATGAGCCTTGGATTTAGCAATATGATCCAGAGAGTATGATCCCCTCAGAACAGGAACTTCCAAGGGGCTCTGCTTCAAGGCAAGAGAGGCCAGTTCAGAAGACGGTAGTGATGCTCTTTTGCCATCTCAACGGGCACCTTTGATAGGTTACAAGGCAATTACAGGAGCTTATTAGGAAGAACACTTAAGAAAATTGAAAACTGCATGGATGACAAAAATTCCACCTAGGAATTTGTTTTCACCAAAACAGTGCAACTGATCATTCTTTGAGGGTAGGCAGGGCTGTCCAGTGAGGATTTCTTTGGAAAACCTTACCTCATCTACCCTACAGCCCTGATATTGCTCCTTCAGTCTCCTTTTTGATAAAAACTCAGAGAACATTTAAAAGAAGCACAAGCATGCCAAAACCCCCAGTTTGACGTGATGTAAATTGAAGAACACAGAATTCTTCCGGGAAGGATTAGAGAAATGGACATACCACCTGCAGAAGTGTATACACCCAGATGAAGGATAAATTGAGTGAGAAACATCAACTTCGCCCTTTGAAAGTTTTTGCTTTATTAAGGTGTCTAAGACTTTATAGCAATATTTTTTAACTTACCGTTGTGTGCTATGTTATATATAAGAGCTTCTACTTGCTGACCCAACCAAGTAAAGCCTTGGATATGCCCTTTGTGCCCTAGCTAGGACACATATTTTCTTAGTGCAGATCTGTACTTATCACAAATAGTAGGTACTAAGTCCTGCCTCCAACAATCCTATTATTTAGGTAAGCAGACATCTCCCAGAATGTATGTGTTTGTATGTGATAAATATATAACAAAAAATTTACCATTCCAGCAACCTTCACATGAAGACATCAATTACATTAGGTTCATCATGTTTTTCAGCCATCACTGTTACACATTCCCAAATTTTCCCATTCACTGAACAGTGTTTGCTAGCAAATTCATTTTACACAGAAGGTAACTGAAACATACGAAGATTGAGTAATTTTAGGGTCACCATAAAACAAACAAAAAACACCTCAGACCCATTGCCATGGAGTCAGTTCCACCTAGTAGTGACCATATAGATAGGGTACACCTGCTTCAGAGGGTTTACAAGGCTGTAAATCTCTACAGAAGCAGACTGCCTACATCTTCCTCCCAAGCAGCAGCTGGGGAGTTGAAAGCACTAACTTTTTGGTTAATAACCAAGCATTGAACAACTTTACCAAAACTCCGTAAGGTCACCCATCTAGTAAATACTTTGATTCCACAGTTAGCCACCCTCAGTGTCATGATGCTGTTCTATACTGATGCTTTCCTTTGGATATCCCTTCTTTCTTTCTTCTTCCTTTTTTTTAATTGGACTTGGGAAGCCCCCACACTATTTATTTATTTTTAAATCATTTTATTGGGGCCTCTTATCATAATCCATACATACATCCATTGTGTCAAGCAAATTTGTATATTTGTTGCCATCATCATTTTCAAAACATTTGCCCTCTCCTTGAGCCCTTGGTATCAGCTCCTCATTTTTCCTCTCCCTCCCCGCTCCCCCTTCTCTCTTTAACTCTTGTTATTTATAAATTATTATTTTGTCATGTCTTACAAGGTCTGATGTCTCCCTTCACCCACTTTTCTGTTGTCCATCACCCAGGGAGGGGATTATATGTAGATCCCTATAATTGGTTCCCCCTTTCTACCCCACCTTCCCGCCACCCTCCTGGTATCACCACTCTTACCA
>NW_022111373.1:76215570-76218543 GCF_000313985.2 Echinops telfairi | reverse complement strand
TGTCTTCAGCGATTGTGTCAGGAAGGTGATCATCATGGAATGTCAGTTTAATAGAACAAAATATTCTTACATTGAGGGAGTACTTGAATGGAGGTCTAATGTCCGTCTTGGATATCTTTTCTTATGCTTTATTTATTTATTTGTTTTATTTATTTATTTATTTATTTTTAGGGGTCCAGATTTTATGGTAACGAACTCAAGAAGGAAAAGCAAGTCAACCAACGAATTAAAAATATGATGCAACAAAAAGCTGAAATTACCATTCAGCAGCTACGGAAAGCACAATTACAGGTATTTATTCAATTTGTTAAGTGGGAGGTGGTGGAGTATCAATTAACAATCAAAATTCATTATAGTCAAATCTTAAGTGAAAACGAGTTGAAATGTAAATTTTCATTATATTTTAATGCATAAATATTTAACAAGTTCACTTGCCTTATGCTTTGCAAAGCAAATATTTTACAAAATGTGTTTTATCACACCAAAACCAAAACATAATAGACACATTATAGGGTACATTGCCAGATGTGCATGACTTTTTTTAAGGTAAAATGTTGTTAGATGCCTTCAGGTCTGTTGCAATCCATAGTGACCCTATTCTATACAATGGGACAAAACACTGCTCCGTCTTGCACCATCCTCACGAGTATTCCTATGTGTGAGCTCATTGTTGCAGTCACTGTACCAATCCATCTCCTTGGAGACCTTCCTCTTTTTGCTGCTTCTCTACTATACCAAACATGATATCCTCCAGGGACTGGTCTTTCCTGATAACATGTCCAAAATATGTAAGACAAAGTCTTGCCATCCTTGCCACTAAGGAGCACTGTGACCTTGCTTCTTCAAGACAGATCAGTTTGTCCTTTTAGCAGTCCATACTTTCAATATTCTTCTCCAGCACCACAACTCAGATGTATTGATTTTTCTTTGGTCTTCCTTATTCAATGTCCACCTTTCACATGCAGATGAAGCAAATGAAAATACCAAAGTTTGGGTCAGGCACACCTTAGTCCTCGAGTAACAACATCCTTGCTTTTCAATACTCCAAAGAGGTCTGTACAGCAGATTTACATAATGAAATGCATCTTTTGAATTTAAAGTAGAAAACTTTAAAATTTTGAGGTGTTTGGTGCTCCTCCCAGACTCTTGGGAGATGAGGTGGTTAAATACTTACAGAGTTTCCTGTGCTATTAAAAGGTATTTTATGAGCAAAGTTTGAGGGCCACATGGCCCCATGCTCTAGGACACTCATGAATTGACAACTTGGAGCTGTCAAAATTCTGCTAATAAAGCCAACGTCATGGCCAGACCCATTTTTTACCCAATGTCAAAATCTGATGCAGCATTTTGAAGCATTCTAAGCTATATCATAAACATAAAATTATAATATTGATCAAAGTGATACAAATTCTCTGTGTGATACAGTTCAAAGATAATAAATTGTATGATTTCTTTACCAAAGTTTGTGGCATTTAAAAATATATATATGTATTCCCAAAATATGAGCAAATGTTTATTTTCTGTTGATAAGTGATTTACCACCATGACAAAACATGATTTGCCTGCCAAATGATCATTTTTAATGCTTAATAGCATTCTACTGTTTAAATGTACCATAATTTATTTACCTAAGCTTGGTTCCAGTTTTTATTCTTATGCACATATCTTTACATTCGTGTCCTACTCTTTTCAAAGACTGTACCGTTTTACATTTTCACCACAAGAGTACTGGTTTCCTCTCAATTGTTTGACATTAAACTAAGCAGTTGCCATTAACTCAATTCTACCTTATGGCAATCCCATGAATGTCAGTGTTGAACTGTGTTCCATGGAATTTCGAAGTAGATCAACAGGATTTTTTCCCAAGGTGCTTCTGGGAGAACTTGAACTTCCAGACATTCAATAAGCAGGTGAGCACATTAACTGTTCCCCTCACCCAAGAATTCCTGCTTCACACCACCCACCTACCCACCCAGAAACAAACATGCTATCCAGTCGATTCCGACTCAGTGATTAGATAATCTTAATCTTTTAGTATTTGCTAATATAATGGTGTCATGTGTCTCACACACCCTGTACTTTTATTGCTACGTTCTATAATTGATAGCAATGGCCACACAGAACTCACAGACAACATTCATGATTTAAGGAATTTTTTAGGATGTAGTAGTTAGTCAGACATGTTACAAAGTTCCTTTAGGGCTGCTACTAAGTACCTAAGGGGCATGCCACTCCACTGTAAGCCTCAGCCCAAAGGTATTCAACTCAAGCTCCATGGGTCAGCAAACCCAGCTCTCCCAATTAAGTAGCCAGAGGCACCCCACTCCACAAACCAGCCTCCTGCTCAACTACTCAGCTTTACTTGCTCCATTGGCTGGGAAGTTCACCACTGTGCCTCATGTTCCTGATGCTGCTGTTCCTCTACCACTCCTCCGATGCCATAGCTGTTTTCTGGATCAAGGAGATTCGCTGTGCAGGGATCTTGTGATCCAGAAGACATGCACCACTCCTGGCTCTTGCTGGTAGGGAGATTCCCCCGTCCTGTTTCTGAGAGGGTTTATTTTACCGACAGCAGGATGATAAACACGGTGAAACCTGTTAACAAGTATTCACAACTGATTCCTATCATCATCTTCCTACACCTTGTCCTACCCAGACTCATCACATAAAGATTGTTTGATGGGAGCTACAGAGACTATGGTTAGAAGAGCCACATTAAACAATTTGCTGCCCTGCAAATGGTGTAAAATGTTATCTTACGGTTGTTATTTGCCTTCCTTTCATTATAATAGATCATTTTTTCACACATTAGTTAAACTCACCTCCTGCTATTCAGACAATTTTGACAAATGGCAACCCCTATAGGGCAGGGTAGAACTGACCTTGTGGGTTTCCAAAATGGTAGCTCTTTACTGGAGTAGAAAGCTTCCTCTTTATCTTGCTGAGTGGCTGGGCGTCTTGAATTGCTGACTT
>NW_022111373.1:76213042-76214400 GCF_000313985.2 Echinops telfairi | reverse complement strand
TGAATTGACCAATTAAAACATTTTTTACTCGGAAATAAGTTAATAATAAAAGAGCCTATTGTATAACTGCTCTGCCACCAGGACTCCTCACACATATTAATTAATCATTAATATTACAGTTTATGTGAGGATACCCTCTTTATCTGTTTGTTAGATAGAGGTTAAGGAAGCCAAAGTGATGGTGGTTTAAATAACATAAGAGTTTTTTTACAAGGGGGTTTCCAAGGGTTTGTGGGAAAACGCCGTTATGGTTTAATTTCATTTGACCACGAACATTTTGAACACCCCTCATATTATATAATAAGCAAGGAGTTTTACCTGGTAGGGTGGCTCTGATTACCATGGTAATTGAGAAACAGGTTCTTTTTATGTGTCGTTCCCTTATCCCTATTGTTAGGCTTCTCTGGATCGATAAAACTGGGCCACGTACAATATCTATTCCAGCACCTGGTAGGAGAGAAAGAACCAGAAAAATATATTCTCTAGTTTGGTGGTCATGCCCTGCTAAAAGCCCATTATTAGTGGCACAGGAATAGATAAAGAGAGTGTATCAACTGAATGCTGCACATATGGAACTTGACCTGTGGCAGGGCCGACAGTGCAGATCAGTGGGAAAGCTAGACTGCTTAATAAATGAAGCAGAAAGTGGTCCCGTGGCCTACCTTACATGCAAGAATACAAGGAGGCTTCTAAACGGTCATGAAAAAAATCTACTCTCTTTTAATTACATATTGCTGTGAACTTTTGATGTTCCTTCATACATGCCAGGCATCAGACATCAATTGATTAGAGCTTCCAGCTGACTTCCAATTCAATCAGATACAATTCATGCAATTGGAAAATGTATAGGGCAATCAGTAAAAGAAAAAATTGATCCCTACTTAAATCATACCTAAGAATTAAGGAAGTATAAAAAACCCCGGTGGCACAACACTCAGCCTAACTAGATGTTATTTAAGGTCATGTCTTTAATGGATGCAAAGGGGCCCTGGTAGCAGTTAAGCATCTGGCTGATAACTGAGAAATTGGTGGCTCAAACACACCCAGGGGCTCCCAGGAAGAAAGACCTGGCAAACCGCTCTACTGAAGCTGCAGCCAGCAAACCCTAGAGCAGTGCCACTCACATGTGGTCTCAACAAGCTGAAGTCCGTTGAAGAGCGCCTACTACAACAGCAACACAATATAGTGCTTTGAAAGTGTGGGAAGAAAGGACAGAAGTACAACAAATGACAATGCTTTGAAAATACGAGAAGAAAGGACAGGAGAATTTCATCATGACTTCATGTCAGGGAAGGGTTTCTTTTTTTTCAATCATTTTATTGGGGGCTCATACAGCTCTTATCACAATCCATCCATCC
>NW_022111373.1:76188075-76212030 GCF_000313985.2 Echinops telfairi | reverse complement strand
TGATGATTGTGGGGGAGGAGGAAGCATTTAGGAACTAGAGGAAAGTTGTATGTTTCATCATTGCTACATCACACCCTGACTGGCTCATCTCCTCCCCGAGAACTGAGTTAGTTTTGACTCAGCAACCTTGTGTCCAACAGAAGTAATCGCTGCCCAGTCCTGAAGCATCCTTATAATTCTTGTTTGGTTTGTTTGAAGCCAAGGTGTCACTTTATCTTGGCATTCCTTCTTTTCCTTTGTGTTATTCATAGTGTGAACTGAAAATGCTATAAGAAAAGACCAATCCTTGGGAAAGGGCATCATACTTTTTCAAGGATTGGTCTTTCCTTATAGCATGTCCAAGATACATGAATGAAGTCTCCCCATCCTTGCTTCTAAGGCACAGTCCTTCTGTTTCTTCCAAGCCCAATTTATTTGTTCTTCTGGAAGTCCATGGTATGTTCAGTATTCGTTGGCAACACCATAATTCAAACACATCAATTCTGTGGCTTTCCTTGTTCATTGTCCTCTCACTTGCACGTGCGGCAATTGAAAATATGACTTGGGGCAGGCACACCTTAGTCAAATGATGGGATTCAAATAATTTAACAACCGGTTTGCTGTCCTAATGGCTGTTTTAAGTATTAAAAAAACATATCCCTAAAGATAGTTTATTATTTAATATGGTTAATACTTTTAAAAGAACAATAAAAGAGGTATACAAAACTAGATTATAAATTTAAAATACTAATGAAAAAATATTAAATAATACCTGACCATAAAAAAACTTATTTCAGGTATTTTCATATTGCTTCTTTCTTCGTGTCCTCACTTGGAATATTCTTTGCTTTTATCTGAGCATCATCATTATCCTTAACCATCTTTTCACTGTAGGAGTAGGGTAGCATTCATTTAGAGGTAGGCCAACAAGACAATTTTTCTTCTCTAAATATATTATGATCATCTTTTAAAAAACCCTTTCTGCTTCTGCTGAAGTTACAGCAAAGCTTCTGACAATATTTTTAGCTTTTTAACACTTTCTGGATTTGCATAATTCACTTATAATATCTTGTGGGAATTTGGGGCATAACACAAACCTTAAACAAATGACAGCATGTCACCCTCTAGTTGTTTGGCCCTTTTTCTCTTTACATTCTGCGTTTGTTTACTGAAGAACAAAACACCAGGGAATAAAAATGTAGTATATCATTGAAAGTATAATGAGTTTTATGAAGTGAATAAACTTTACAAGCATAGTTCTTCTTACATCTATGGATGGAATGAACATCTCTATGGGCACTTAAAATACGCTGTTGCACATATGAATGTTCAAAAAGAGTAAATGTAAACTTGTGTTTTCCACACTGGGCAGCTGCCCAGCCCCCACGTTAGAGAGAACCCTGATTACAAGTCGCATTTTAACAGCCAGTTCACTGAACTCAACAAAAAATTAGGCATTGGCTTGCACTGATTCGGCTGAATCTTACCACTGACCACAGTCCTCAAAAAACTAGTATCTAGAACAGTGGTTCTCAACCTTCCTAATGCTGCAACCCTTTACTGCAGTTCCTCATGCTGTGGTGACCCCCTCCCCCAACCATAAAATTATTTTCGTTGCTACTTCATAACTGTAATTTTGCTAGTGTTATGAATTGTAATGTAAATCGTAATGTGTTTTCCGATGGTCTAGAGACCCCTGTGAAAGAGTCGTTCAATCCCCAAAGGGGTCGCGACCCACAGGTTGAAAACTACTGATCTCAAGAATACAAAGAAGTCTTAAAGTCAATGAGAGAAAGAGCGAGGACAAAAAGAACTACCAGTAGGAAATGGTCAAAGGTTTTGATAGGTACTTCTCAGAGGGGGAAATATAAATATCCAATAAATATAATAACCATGGAAATATATGATAATTGATTATTATATAAAGAAAATTACTAAAAAATTTTTTTAAAGGAACCAAACTTGACCAGTGATTACCATGGGTGAAGGAGAAACAGTTACTGCTTAGGGGACATTGAGTTTATGTTAATGGTGGTGGAAGAATTTGGAAAAAGATATCAATAATGGTTATACAACACGAAGAGGATAATCAATGGCACTGAATTGTATATATAGAAGTTGTGGAATTGGATAATTTTTTGTTGTGTATTTTTTGGCATAATTATAAAAAATTGCATGAATACAGTGAGTACAAGAAAGAAGAATGTGATCTAGAACTGAAGGTGGTGATAACTTTACAACTTTTGATATGTTTGAGTTATGGAATTGTATGATATGTGGATGAAGTGCTAATGAAACTATTTTTTAAAGGATAGGATACATCTGAATGGTGCTTTATAACTTCATGCAATTCTTATTGTTTTTTGAAACATATCTTTAAATATCCTAATAGGATAAAAAGATAGGAAATATTTTATATCGTGTAGCAGACATCAGGTTTTGTTACAGTTTTAGCTATTGCATAATTTATCTGGCATTTTATTGCATGCACAATGGCAGGAAATAAACTGTATGTTTATTGTTAAATTGTTTCATTTGTTGAGCTTCCTCTGAAAGAAATTGTATAAATGGGAGTGGATCAAAGAAGTTTTAAAGTCAAGAAGATCTGAAAAAACAGAAATGTTTGCATAGGAAATATTTTCTTTCACATCCTTAACATTTGCAAGTCTTAGATTTTGTTATGTGTGATGATGTTATATAATAAAATAGTATGAACTGTTTCAAGTGCATCTGAGATAAATAACCTCCAGCCTTAGTATGAATTTGAAGGAACCCTGGTGGCTTAGTGGGTTACATGTTAGGGTACTAACCGAAAGGGAAGTAATTCAAACCCTCAAGCCACCCAGAGAGAATGCTGATGTTTTCTGTTTCTGTCTGGGGCAGGTCTACCCTGTCCTATAGGACTGGTCTGAGTTGGAATAGACTCAGTAGCTGTGAATTTGGTTTTATTTGGAATCATGAACTTAAAGTGACTTTTATTTAGAACCTCTCTATGGTATTTAGTAGTTTGCCCATTCCATTTCATATTTATTAAACTTCTTGAAGATACAAATGTCATTTTTTTAGCAGTCTAAACATCCTATGTCATAAATTGAATAGATGAACATTTATTTAGATTAAATGACAACGATACAATAAGTTTTTGAGTGAATTTTGACTATATTAACAACTGATTTCAATAACAGATTTATTCAATTACCTTAAGAAAATAGGAATATTAAGTCAAGAAAATGAAAAATAATAATTTGCTGCTGTTGTTACTTTTAGCTACTGTCCTTTTTATCATTTGAAACATTTCATTATGCCTTGGGGGCAGGTTTACATGGCAAATTCATTTTTCCAATCAACAGGTTACATGACATTGGTTACAATTTTCCCAATGAGTGAGCACTCTCCTCTTTTCCTCCTGAGGTTTCCCGTCTCCTATGGTCCGGTTTCCCAGTCTTTCCAGGCTTTTCTTCTTTGGTTTTGGTCAAAGATGGACCTTTGGTCTCATCTAGCTGATTTTTAAGGCATATATTCTTCCTGGGTATTATTGTTTATTTTATAGAACCATCTATTAAGTGACTGAAAGGTGGCCCCGGGGAATGTCTTCCATTTTAGTTAGAAGGTTGTCTTATGGTGATATTTTCTGGAGTTCCTCTAGTCTCTCCTAGACTGGTAAATCTAATTTGTTGAGGTTTTTTGTTGTTTTTAATCATTTTATTAGGGGCTCATACAACTCTTATCACAATCCATACATACATCGATTGTGTAAAGCACATTTGTACATTCGTTGCCCTCATCATTCTCAAAACATTTGCTCTCCACTTAAGCCCCTGGTATCAGCTCCTCATTTTCCCCTCCCTCCCCATTTGCCTCTCCCTCCTGAACCCTTATAATTTATAAATTATTATTTTGTCTTATCTTACACTGTCCGATGTCTCCCTTCACCCACTTTTTTGTTGTCCGTCCCCCAGGGAGGAGGTTATATGTAGATCCTTGTAATCAGTTTCCCCTTTCCACCCCACCCTCCCTCCACCCTCCTGGTATCGCCACTCTCACCACTGGTCCTGAAGGGATCATCCACCCTGGATTCCCTGTGTTTCCAGTTCCTATCTGTACCAGTGTACATCCTCTGGTCTAGCCAGATTTGTAAGGTAGAATTGAGATCATGATAGTGGGGGGGTGGGGAGAGGGAAGCATTTAGGAACTAGAGGAAAATTGTATGTTTCATTGTTGCTACACTGCACCCTGACTGGCCCGTCTCCTTCCCACGACTCTTCCATAAGGGGATGTCCAGTTACCAACAGATTGGCTTTGGATCCCCAATCCGCACTCCCATTCATTCTCGCTGACATCATTTTTGTTATTTGATGCCTGATACCTGATCCCTTTGACACCTCGTGATCACACAGGCTGGTGTGCTTCTTCCATGTGGGCTTTGTTGCTTCTGTTGTTTACCTTCAAGCCTTTAAGACCCCAGACACTCTGTCTTTTGATAGCCAGGCACCATCAGCTTTCTTTGCCCCAGTTGCTTATTCACCCAAATCTACATTGTTTTAACTTTAATTTTGTTCTACATTTTTTACCCATCTTAATCAGGATCTTCTTAGTGGTCTTAGAGTGGTCAGTAGTGGTAGCTGGGCACTATAGTTCTTTTGGTGTCAGATTAGAGGAAGTTATGATTCATGTCAGCCATTAGTACTTTGGACTAATTGATTTCTTCGAATCTTTGATTTTCTTCATTGTACTTTGTTCCAAGCAAGGAGAGACCAACAATAGTTTCTTAGATGCCCGTTCATAAGCTTTTAATAAACCAGATGGTACTCACCAGACTAGGATATATAAGCCGACCCTAATATCAGCCAAGGCACCTAATTTACCACAAAAACTGCATTAAAAATGTTCTGAAAACTTGGCTTATACACATGCATATACAGTAATATTATAGTTATATGTTTTGCAGTTGATTTAGATGTCCCCTAAGACTATGGCCCTTATCTTCCAGGTCCAGTAGTTCATTCTTGATGCCTAAGTAGTTTCTATAACTGTATCCTTTTTGTGCACTGTTATATCTATGAATTATGCATGCAGCATTTATAAATTTGTGTAGAAATATCCACAGCTATTCCTATAAATGTATGCTTTATACCCCGTATTACTTCCATTACCTGTTTAGTGTACATATTCACCTTCTACTTACACATTATTATTAGTTATTACTCTTGTTATAGGACTTACTCTTGTCATACGACTATGCTGTCATGGCATTTACCATGGTTGTCCTCTATTGCATTTTACTTCTGGTATCTTTCTTTGCCTTGGCCTCTTTGTGTTAACTTCCCCATATTTTGTATTGCCTTTCACTTAAGCAGAATCAATGCTTGTGTACTATCTAGTTCATGATTTTCCCTCCATCCCTCCTTTCCCCTCCCATCTTTGGTAACTAACAAAGAATGTTTCCTTCTGTGTGTAAATCTTTGTTTGACTTTTTATAATAGCGATCCTTTCTTTCCCCTTTTGTGGTTGACTTACTTACTTCAGCATAGTGCCCTCCAGATATGCCCATACTGTGAGAGGTCTTACGGATTCATCCCTATGTATTTTGCATAGTACTCTTTTATACATATTACCAGTTTGTTTGTACTTTCGTCTGTTGATGAGACAGCACATATATCTGGAATGTTGCTTTTAGTTGCCAGTGAGTCAATTCTGACCCATAGTGACACTTTGCACAACAAACGAAATGCCCCAGTCCTGCGTCAGCCTCACAAGTGTTCCTGTGTTGAGTCTATTGCAGCCACTGTGTCAGTCCATCTTGTTGAGGCCCTTTCTCTTTTTCACTAACCCTCCCCTTTACCGACCATGATGCCCTTCTCCAGGGACTGGTCTCTCCTGACAGCATGTTCAAAATGTGTAAGATGGAGTCTTGCCATCCTTGCCTCTAAGGAGCATTCTGATTGTACTTCTTCAAAGACAGATCACTTTGTCCTTTTAGCAGTTCATGGTACTTTCAATATTCTTCTCCAGCACCACAATTCACATGCATCTGGAATAGTCTCCTAAATTTAGTAGAGATAGAGGAAAGGTTTTAAAGTAAATAGGCTATAACATGGATATAAAATATATCATTGAAATGCAATTTGAGTTGTAAGAAAATATGTGCTCTTTTGGCTTCACAGGGGGGAAAGAGAATAAAATTCATGAGCCCAAGGTTAATTCTTATGAGGCTAAGTTCAGACATGACTCAAACTTTTTAACCAATTTGACACCAGTCTTCCCTCCCACAACACTCTACCTCTCAGCTAGGTTTGATAAATCATTGCATTGGCCACACAGAATTTACAGACCATACTCAGGTTTGTATGCTTTATTAGGGAAGTTAATAGATTACAATTCAGAATCAGAAATGCTCAAGACACAATTCTTTAGTCAGGACAACCTCTTTCCAGCCAGGCCTGCATGCAGGCCAGGCCTACTTCTGGTCCTTGGCCTTTCAGCCATGTGGCCCCTGGGCCCTTACCTGGCTCAGGCAACATTGCAAAGCTCCTTTAGGGCTGCCAATAAATGCCTAAAGAGAAGAGCACTCCACCATAAGCCTCAGGCCCAAGGCATTCAACTCTGTGGGTCAGCAAACTTAGCTCCCGTGATTAAGTGCTTGGAGAGGCATCTTACTCTGCAGCAGCCTCCACAGTGGTCTGGGAAGCCTACCACTCCGACGCATGCTCTGGCTCTTGGTTCTGCTGCTGGTGCTCTTCTGCCACTCCGCTGCCCCTTCTCTGGTATCACAGCTTTCTGTCCCTGGGTCAAAGAGGCTCAATGCACAAGGACCTCAGGGTACAAAGAACACACTCCACTCCTGACTCGAGCTTTCTTGATGGTAGCAAGTGCCCCTCTCTTGCTTCCATGAAAGCTTGTTTTATATTCCCCTCCCTCTCTCCCTTGCTTCTAGTTGATTCAATCTCATTCCTCACAGGATGACAAAATTGACCCATCCCCATGTCAGAATACCAGCTTTTACAATTACAATTAATTGGTTAACAATCACTCATAACTGAATCATATAATCCTATCAGTATCTTTCCCTACCTTCTCTTACCCAGTCCCATCAGGAAATACAGAAATACACCTAAACTGCATCGTCCCACCCAGTTGTCTTGTGGGCATTAACAAAATCTGTGGCTAGAAAAGCCACATTTAAGCACCTCACGACTCTGATGTCCTTGTTGCTGTGTTCTTAGGTGCCTTTGAATGGCCTTTCACTCACAGCTCCCTGATGTGCGACAGAACAAAATATCGCCCAGTCCTACACCATCCTCACAATTGTTCCTATGATTCAACCCATTGTTGCAGCCACTGTGTCAGTCCAGCGCTAGGAGGACCTTCCTTTTTCACTACCCACTACTTAAGCAAGCATGATGTCCTTCTCCAAGGACTGGTCTCTCCTGACAACATGTCCAAAGTATGTCAGGTGATCTCATCATCCTTGCCTCTAAGGAGCACTCTGCCTGTACTTCTTCTAAGACAGATTTGATTGCCCTTTTGTAAGTCCATGGACAGATACCCAATAAATGTCACCGCTATTTTTCCCATTCTAGGTCCTATCATCAAGCCTTTACTGTCCCCCTGAATGTGGTGCTCTACGTGGATATCACTTAATTCTTTCAACAGCCCTCTGTTTGAAGTTGCTTTATTCCCAGTTCACAAATGAGGGACACAGGGATTAGAGGGGTTATAGTAGTCATTGTAACAGAACTAATAAGGGGCAGAGCTGGCAGCCAAACCCCAGCCGCTGTTCTTCACCACCGTGATACACACTGGATCCCAGTAGTAACAAAAGGAATATCGTACATACTAGAGACTCAAGTCAGGATTTGAAAGTCAACTTAGGAAGGAAAACTGTGGCAGGGAAACTGGAAAAGGGGGAGACCTGAGCCAGAACTTCAGTGAAAGAAACCATAGAAAAGCAGTAGTACCACACATCTGGAAGGCATAGGAAGAGCACAGTTCAGGCAAGGGTGACTGGTGAAACCGAGTCCAGGAAACTGGCTGTGTGAGTCATGCAGCAGGGAGGTTTCCTTTGGCAACTGCGCACTCACTTTAAGCACCGAACAGAGAGTAGATTCTTGAGCAAACTGTCATAACATTAACAAATGAGTCTGATGAGAATTTTTCTGCTATGTGATTTATTTTTTCTTACCTTCTGCCTTTCCAGATGATTCAGGATAAAAGTATTTCAGCTGTTTCCTCCTTCTTCTTTTTTTTAAAAATCATTTTATTGGGGGCTCATACAGCTCATATCACAATCCATACACACATCCATTGTGTAAAGGACATTGTACATTTGTTGCCCTGATCATTCTCAAAACATTTGCTCTATATTTAAGCCCTTGGCATCAGCTCCTGATTTCCCCCCCTCCATCCCCCCTCCCCCCTCCCTCATGAACCCTGAATAATTTATAAATTATTATTATTTTGTCATATCTTTCACTGTCTGACGTCTCCTTTTACCCACTTTTCTGTTGTCCATCCCCCAGGGAGGAGGTTATATGTAGATCCCTGTGATCAGTTTCCCCTTTCCACCCCACCCTCCCTCCGCCGCCTTATTCTTAACCAACACTTGCATAGCGTAGGCATATGCAGTGTTTTGTTTTCATCTACTCTCTTTCCCTTTTTAGTCTCCATGACTTGTTTGCACCGAGTCAGAATACTGTCATCTAGTTGAAAAGGGAGGCCCTCGAGGAGATCCCTGTTTTAAGTCAGGATGGTAAATTGGGAGGAAGGTGAAAAGTCTTATTTATTAGATATTGTGTCTCACTACCTTTTCCAAACTTTTACCACCAGTACTGTGTTCTGCTCTTTAGCCAACTTGGTGTTGATACAAACATCATTCTTTTCCTCTTGCACGTCATGTTTCCCTCCCTTTCTCTTCTGGAGGAAAGAGCTTAAAGGTAGTCTTTTTCCTGGAGGAAAACTCATGGTGGAAATCACAGTTTCGTATCTAATAAAGTACCATATTAAGAGCAGGGAAGGAAATAGGAGATTAACTTCTGTGGCATGGCAGATGGCAATCCACTGACGTCACACAGAAATCTTGGAACTGGTCCTAAAAGCATTTTGTTGGTGACCGAGGCTGGAGGACACCTGAGTCAGTGGAACAGAGAGATCAGTGGAACAGAGTGGAACGCACACAGCACCTCGGCATCCCATGAGTTGCAGCCACACAGAAACTCCTTCAACAGAGTTTCATGGTTACTTCTGAAAAACAAACCAAAAAAAGGAGTCACAGCCTAACCTGCAGCTGGTGATCAGCTCAGAACAAACAAACAAAACTCCAACCTCACTGCTATCATGTCAGTTCTGACTCACAGTGACCTAGGAGGACAGAGTAGAACTGCCCCTCTGGATTTCTGAGATGAAACTCTTTATGTGAGTAGAAAGTCTCATCTTCCTCCCACGGAGTGGCTGGTGGTTTCAAACTGCTGACTGTGTAGTAGCAGTTCAATATGTAACCCACTCTGATTGATCAGCTAGTATCCCAATAATGCTGAGAAGTAACCCCATGGGGGCAGAGTCTCCAGAGGGCATGTAAGGCTGAAGTCCAGAGTGGGCCAGGGGCCAGGCGGATAGCCCCAAAGAATACTCCACCTCTGAGGAAACCTAGAAAGATCTCTACATGGGTGGAAGTTGCTGTATTCTGGAGGCCACCCTACTTGCTTGCTTTTGACCGTGTTCCCTGTTTTTTCATTGCTTTGTTCTGCAGATGCCCATTTGCTTCTTTTAGTAATAGATGACATTTATTGAGATGCCCTTGGTCCAAGCACTGTTTGTGCACTCTTCTTTATTGAATAGCTCTCTTCTCTCACGGGTTTATTATAACCATCTCAGCTTTATTTGGCTTCATTTTGAAACTATATCCATTTACTGTTATTTTTTCTTGCCCATTCTTTAAAATGTCTTTACTCATTTTTATGCTTTCTAAAAATTTAGAACTTTGCATTTTATTCTTAATTTCTTATTTAAAGATTCTTAGACTGTTCTCTCTGGTTTTATCCTTTTTTAAAACTCTGTCTCTTTTATATTCTCATATTTAAAAGCACCTTTATTTTATCTCAATCTTCCTTTTCCTCTTTTTAATATCATTTATGATTAGGCTATTTCATGCTACGGGGGGCGGGGGGGAAATCTACAGTACCTCATCTGAGGGACCCCTACAGGGTCATTTGTTAATAAACTAACACCTATGTTTTCCTCATTGAGAGTTATAATAGACTATGCACTGATCCATAAGAAATATAGAATTTCTTACTGGGTAAACTATAACGCATGCTTCCAAAAAGGAACCAAGCCCGCTGTCATCCAACTCATTAGTGACCCTACACAGGGTTTCCAAGGCCATAAATCCTTAAGGGAATAGCCACATTTTTCTCCTGCAGAGTGGCTGGTGGGTTTGAACCAAGAACATTGTGGTTAACAGCCCATAGCTGATACACCAGAAAACCAAACCCACTTACTCAGTATTTCAGCTTGTAACAACCCTATTAAGGTTTTCCATGGCTGTACATCTTTCTGAGAGCAGACAGCAGCATCTCTCTATTGCCAAGCGGTAACTGAGTTTGAACCACCAATCTTTTGGTCTGGTTAGCACCCACAGGGTTCCAGGGCTGCTGGTATAATAGTGGATCCTCGATGTTAACAGGAACCTTCCAGGATACTTGTCTTTCTAATTTTCAGTCCCTAGAACCCTGGTGTGTAGTGGGTATGGGTTGGGCTGCTAACAGCAAGGTAAGCAGTTCGAAACCATGAGCTGCTATACAGAAGGAGGAGGCATTTTGCTCCCATAGAGTTATAGTTTCAGAAACCCACGGGGCAGTTCTACCCTAGCTAGTAAGATCACTTTGAGTTGGAATGAACTCGATTATCAGTTAGTTTACTTTGAGCCCTGGTGAGGAACCCTTGTGGTATAGTGGGTTACACACTGGGCTGCTACCCACAGGTTGTCAGTCAAAAGCACCCACCACTTCTTAGGAGAAAGATGAGGCTTCTGCTCCCATAAAGATTTACAGTCTCAGAAACCCAAAGGAGCAATTCTACTTTGCCTTGTAGGGTTGCCATGAGTTTGAATCGACTTGATGGCAATGGGCCTGAACCAGTCAGTATACTTCAGAAATAGTACATTTCTGCTTCCAGACTACTGCAATCAATAAAGCAAACATTGCTATAAAGTTAAGTTACACAGACATTTCAGTTTCCCAGTACATATAAAATTTAGATGTGCATTATACTAGAGTATACAAAGTATGTAATAGTATTACGACAAAGTTTGAAATATTGTGAGAATTACCAAAATAAAAAGTGATATGGACATGAAGTGAGTCCATGATGTTGGGAAAGTGATGCCAATAGAGTTGGTTTACAAAATTTCCAACATGTAAAAGACGCAGTATCTGGGAAGCACAATAAAGTGATGCATAATAAACGGTGTGCTTGGATTAGCGTGTGACCTCATGAGCGCAACGTGGCTGCCGCAGCTCCAGACATCCCTGCCAGCATTCAACGTGCCAGCTCATACAATCCCTTTTATCAGACTAGGAAAAGCTTTTCCAAAGCCACCACACCATCCTCCTCCCTGTAGCAGACTGCCTTTTATGTATCAGAGATCAAAACTACCACACAGCTCCCCTCCTAAAAGAGGCTGGGGAACTGTGTATTGACTGTCTGTCTCGGGCTCTATCGAACAGGCAGGCCAGAAATCAGTGAACAGTTGGGAGTAGATGTAGCTCTGTTCTGTACCCTTTTCTTGGACGTACATTGGTTACTTCTATCCTCTTTCATTTCTCATCCTTCATCATTCCAGCTCATTCTCTAAAGAGAGAAAAATTCTGTAAAGCTAACAGTCTTCACCTTCTGATCGTTGGCATATAAGCAGTATTGACATTTCATACAAAGAATAAATTCTAGTGTAAGTTGTCCGTTTTGATTTGTATAGACTAACATTTCTAAATTTTAACATTATAAAAGCAATTCTGCAGAGGGAATATTTACACTTACACTTCAGCACTTCCCAATGGAAGAGTACAGTTCAGCATAAACATCCAATGCCAAAGAAGCACCTTTTGTTTTACATTTCCCTTGCTGCTATTTTAAGACATTAATATTATGAATCACAAAGGAGTTATTGTTTATTTTACCTAAACTGAAGCTTTTAGCTACAATAAGTTCTCTAAATTTATAAAGCAATAGAACCATCTAATAAAGGTAGCTGGGTGTTTTAAAATCAGGAAAGGTGTGCATCAGTGGTATACTCTTTCACCATACTTACTCAATCTGATGAGCATGTAATTCCAGAAGCTAGACTGTATGAAGAAGAATCTGGCATCAAGATGGGAGGAAGACTTACTAACAGCCTTCGATATGCAATGACACAGCCTTGTTTGTTGAAAATGAAGACTTGACGCAAGTGCTGATGAAGATGAAGGACTGCAGCCTTCACTTGTGGGTTACAACTCAGTGTAAAGAAAACCCAACCTGTAGTATTAATTCGTGCTCTCTGTGTTACTTCTCCATTGCATCGAGTGGATCTGTTACACGTGACCTCTTTAAAATGTTGAAAACCTGGGAGGTTACTTTGAGGACTGAGATGCTCCTGTGATTTCCAATCACTTCATATCCATGTGAAAAGTTGGATACTGAATTAGGGAGACCAAAGAAAAATCGATGCATTTGAATTAAGATGCTGGAAGAATATTGAAAGTGCCAAGTACTACCAAAAGAACAAACAAATCTGTCTTGGAAGAAATACAACCATAATACTTCTTAGAGGCAAGCATGGAGAGACTGTCTCACATACTTTGGACATGTTATCAGGAGAAACCAGTCCCTGGAGAAAGGACATCATGCTTGGTAAAGTAGAGGGGCAGCAAAAAAGAGGAAGGCTCTCAACAAGATGGATGGACACAGTGGCTCCAACAATGGGCTCAAACATAAGAACAGTTGTGCGGATGGCACTTGACTGGGCATTGTTTTGCTCTGTAGTACATAGGGTCCCTATGGGTCAGAGCCCACCCCATGGCACCTAACAACAACGAATATTACTTCTCTGGGTTCTAATAACCACTGTAATGGCTACACAGAACTCACGGACAAAATTCATGATTAAAGGGTTTATTAAGGAAGTCAATAAGCTGTAACGCCAGTGAGAAATTCTCAGGCTGGAGTTGTTTATCAGGACAGGTTACAAGGTTCTTTCAGATCTGTTTATAAATGCCCCCAAAATTTACCACTCCACTATAAGCCTAACCCATAGGCATTCAACTCAAGCTCCCTGGATCAGTAAACCCAGCTCATTAATTAAGTACCCAGAGCCACCCCACTCCAGTCAGCCTCAGTCTGAAGGCACTCATCTCCATATCCATTAGTTAGCAAGTCCAGCTTCCCCAGTTAAGTGCTCAAAGGCATCTTACTCCACAAGCTTGCCTTCTGCACAGAAGCACCCGGCTTTATTTGCTCCATAGGTTGGGAAGTTCATCGCTCTGTTCCGTGCTCTCACTCCTGGTTCTGTGGCTTCTCCTCAGTCTTCTGGACCCAGGAGGTTCAGTGCATAGGAATCTCAGGTCCAAAGGATACACTCCACTCCTGGCTGTTTTTGGTAATGAGAACCTTCCTCATGCTCGTCAGAGGGCTCATTTTACATGAAGCAGGATGGCATTGCAAGGAAGCCAATTCACAGTGACTCAGAGGTGAATCCTATCAGTAACTTCCTCCACCTTCTTACCAGTCCCATGTAGGAAAAGGTCATTTGATGGGAGTTAGAGACTTTGGCAAGAAGAGCCACATTAAATAAGCCACTGCCCCTGCCCCCAAATCCTCACAACTGGACCAAAAAGGCTAACGAAAAAGCAAAAAATAGCGAAAAGATTGAAATGTCAAGAATTTCATTTTGTTTGGCTCAGCATTCAATGCTGGCACCATAATTCAAATGCATTAATTCTTCTTCTGTCTTCCTTGTTCAATGTCCAGTCACTGTCAATCAATGAGGTGATTGAAAATACCATGGCGTGAGTCAGAGTAACATCCTTATTTTCAACACCTTAAAGAGTTGTCGTGCAGCAGATTTTTCAGTGCAGTATTGAAAGGACCATGTGCTGCCAAAAGAACAAACAAACCTGTCTTAGAAGACGCATAGTCAGAATGCGCCTGAGAGGCAAGGATGGGGAGATTCAAACCTGTCTTAGAAGACGCATAGTCAGAATGCGCCTGAGAGGCAAGGATGGGGAGATTTATCTCACCTACTTTGGAGATGTTGTTAGGAGAGACCAGTCCCTGGAGAAGTACATCCTGCTTGGTGAATAAAAGTGGCAATGAGAAAGAGGAAAGATAAATTGACACAGTGGCTGCAACAATAGGCTCAAACATAAGAACAATTGTGAAGATGGCACAGGCCAGGCAGTGTTTCATTCCTTTGTGCATAGGGTCACTAAGAGTTGGAACACACACAATGGCACCTAACAACAACAACAACAACAACAGACAGTGCTCCTGGAAGCAGCAGTCAAGAAATCAAATGATACATTGCTTAGGGAAAATGTGCTGCCCAATGCTCCTTTAAAGTATTGAAGAGCAAGGGTGTTACTTTGAGGCCAAGGTGCGCCTGTCCCAACGCATGGCATTTTCAATCACCTTTTGTGCATGTGAACGTTAGACGTAGAAAAAGGAAGACCAGAGAATAATGGATGCCTTTGAATTGTGCTGGTGAAGAATATTGAAAGTACGTGGATGGCCAAAGCAACATACAAAGCTGTCTTGGAAGAATGTTAGAATGCTCTTTAGAAGTGAGGATGGTGAGACTTTGTCTCACGTACTTTGGACAGGTTGTCAGGAGAGACCAGACCCTGGAAAATGATTTCGTTGTTGGTAAAGTAGAAGATCAGTTAAAAAGGACATGGATTGACACAGTGGTCACAACAATGGGTGTAGGCATAACAGCTGTGAGGATGGCCCAGCGTGCGTTTTGTTCTGTTGAACATAGGGTCTCTATGACTGAGAACCGACTTAACAGCCCCTTACAACAATTGAAATCATCAACAAGTATGTATTAAGCATCTATTATGTACCTGGGTGTATTGAGAGATAAAACACTTGGTAGAGAAGGATGTTTGAGAACTAACTGTTCATGAAAATGAAAACAATGATCGGCCTAAATAAGCAATAGAAAACCATATTTAAACAGATGAGTAGATAGACATAGAGATGACTTCTTTTGTTCTTAGCTCTGGCAAATTTTTGTTTAATATATCAAAAGATATATATATGTTTTCACCAGAAAGTAATTCATACTGACATAAAAATTTAAACAATGAGAAAAATTTGAAGGGAAACATAATAAAAATCACCAGAAAAATTTTTTAACATTTCATTGAGCATCTGTACAGCTATCTTGTTAAACATCTAAGCATATACAAAGCTATCTGTATAGGATTATAAATAAACGAGAACGTTAGATGCTTTTATAAACAAGTTAGGGTGTATTGTGACTCTGCTTATTCTGTCATGAATTTATTTAACTCCTTTACTAATAAAGGTTTGAATTGCATTTTTCATATTTGGGCAGTTGATCTTTGTGGAATAACTGCCTTGATATAGAATTGTTTCTTCCAGATTTCTTGGCACTGTTTAAGACTCACAGGGACAGTTCTATGCTGCCCTGTAGTGTCGCTATGAGTTGGCAGTGACTCGATGGCACTGAGAACACTGATTAGGAGCCCTGGTGGTGTCGCGGGTTACACGCTGGGCTGTTTACAAGGTCAGTAGTTTAAACTACCAGCTACAAAAGAAAGATGACACTTCCTACTCTGTTCTGTAAGGCCCCTATGAGTCGGAATTGACTCGATGACAGAGTGAATTTGAGATATCACCTTCTATTTCCTCTCTTTTAAATTTAGTTTCTTGTACCATCAACCATAGGTAATGCCTTTGGGTTTCCGATGTTGAAAAAATGCACACATTTCTTTACCCTTTATCTCTCTCTTTCTCTCTCTCTCTCTCTCGTTCTCGCTCTCTCTCACTTCCTTTTCACTTGTCAGCACTGTCACCTTTACATTTTAATTGAGTTAAACTTACTAGTGTTCTCTTTGGGGAAGTGGGTCGTGGGGGATACTGTACTCAGAGTCTTGTCTTCTCAGGGAAATCTTAATCTAAAGTCACAACACCACCACCACCCACACACATACTTACCAGCTCCTCCTTCCCTGTTACGTTTTTCTTACCATTTTCTAGCATCCTGTGTTTTCTTAATTATTGTGCTTATTGTCTGCCTCACTGGAAGATGAGGCCAAGAATTATTTATGTTTTCTTCACTGCTGTATCGCCGTGTTGAGAACAACATATGACAATAGTAGACTTGCAGTAATTCCTTGTGGAAACATTCAGTCATGTGATATAACCACTACGTAATTTCAAGTGCATTATGGTATCATTTAAGTTAAGGCCGCTGACTCAACAAAACGCACTGCCATCAAGTTGATGCCGACCCATAGTGACCCTATAAGGTAGGATAGAACTGCTCCTGTGAGTTTCTGAGTCTTATTCTTTGCAAGAGTAGAAAGCCCCATTTTTTCTCTTGAGGACTATTTGGTGGTTTTGATCTGCTGACCTTGCAGTTAGCAGCCCAACTCATAACCACTGCACCACCAGGGATCCATAATATCTACATATTTCTTCAAATACTGTTGGTACTTACTAAAAGTAAGATTAATGTTATAATGTAAACCCACAAAAAACACTGCCATAGAGGGGATTCTGCATCGTCGTGACTGTATAGAACAGAGTACAGCTGCTCCCTAAGATTCCCAAGGCAGTACATTGTTAAGGGAGCAGACCGACTGTTTCATCTTTCTCCCAAGAAGTGGCTGCTGGGTTTGAACTGAAGACTCTGTGGTTAGCAGCCCAGCTCGTAACCCTCTATGCCAGCAGGGCTTGTAACTATAAGTAATAATGTTTAAGTAGTATGTTATCTAAAATACATTGATAACGTGAAAAATGTTTTAGGTTGACAGATTTGTGATGGAATTAGAACAGAGCCGGGATCTGAACAATACCATAGTGCATATTGACATGGATGCTTTCTATGCTGCTGTAGAAATGAGGGACGATCCAGAACTGAAAAGCAAGCCCATTGCTGTAGGCTCCATGAGTATGCTGGTAAGTAGGTAAAGATCAGGTGCAAAAGGAAAATGTATGGCATACTCAACGAAGCCATTTCTAGTTCTACCAGTTTATGGTGTTGTTTTTCCAAGTGCTTTATGTACCACTCATCTGCTTTGTATATGCTCAATACTGAATCTGTTCAAAACCCAGTGAGCTACAAATGCTTATTTTCACTAACAGAAGAAAACAAACTCAAGCATTAATAACTTGCCTAAAGTTACTAGTCATGGTAAAGTGGCATTGTAAATTACAAACTGAACTTTCTTTAAGTAAGTATCGTAGTTGAATTGAGTTAAAGAAGAAAGAAAAAGAAATGTTATTCCAATCCAAATTAGTAAACTAATCTATAAGCCAAGTACTGCTTGTTTTTTTGGGTGGGGGGTAGGGGCGGCAGGGGTTAAATAAAATTATATTGTCACATAGTCCTGCCCCTTCATATATTATTATAGTCATACTAAAAAGAATAGAACTGGAACAGATATCATGATCTGTAAAGCCTAAAAAAAGTATTTTTATCTGTTCCTTACAGGAAGCAAAAGTATGCCAACCCTATTCAAGCATAATGTATTTTTAAAATGTAGTACATTTCACTCTCCTCTAGTTCTTTACTGCTTCCTCCCCAAGCGCCCCCCCTCTCCCCCACTATCATGGTCCCAATTCTACCTTACAAATCCAGCTAGACCAGAGGATGTACACTGGTACAGATAGGAACTGGAAACACAGGGAATCCAGGACAGATAAACCCCTCAGGACCAATAATGAGAGTAGTGATACCAGGAGGGGAAGGGGAAGGTGGGGCAGGAAGAGGGAACCAATCACAAGGATCTACATATAACACCCTCCCTGGGGGATGGACAACAGAAAAGTAGGTGAAGGGATATGTCAGACAGTGTAAGACATGACAAAATAATAATAATTTATAAATTATCAAAAGTTTGTGAGGGAGGGGGAAAATGAGCTGATACCAACGGCTCAAGTAGAAAGAAAATGTTTTGAGAATGATGATGGCAAGAAATGTACAAATGTGCTTGACACAATGGATGTATGTATGGATTGTGATAAGAGTTGTACGAGCACCTGATAAAATGATTTTAAAAAGAAAAAACATATATATAGTAAATTTTTATTGCAATTAGGTTGTTTTCCCATGGCTTAGACATGTTGCTTTTCTGCATTTTCTGTTTAGAACACCCATCAAGGATTAGCATAGTTTTGAGTACTGTGAATGGTTTAAAACGTTTCACAAACATAAATAGCAAATTGATATTATTATTCTGAAATAACATTCATTGGATAGATTCACTTTTGCATTTCCCTTTCCTTTAACTTGAGATTTCCCATAAGGATTGCGTTTGGGACTGACTGTTGCCACGTCCCACCAGCAGCAGGGTAGAATTATGAGTACTGTTCTCTCCGTCTTCTCTTAGCGCTTTTCAGTTCCCCTCCAGTCAGTGTTCTCACCAAGAAAGCTAGTGAAGCCTGAAGAACTAACACTTGCATTTTGAAGTTATTTAAAGCTGTCATCTCTTAGTATTGGAGACCTAGTTTAAAAAACAAGACCAAAAAATCACTGCTCTCTAGTCAATTCTGAGTCATAGCAATCCCTCAGGGCAGAGTAGAACTGCCCCTTTGAGTATGAGCTATAGAGCTCAATGGTAGCAGAAAGCCTCATCTCTCTTCTTCAGTGATAGGTGTGAGCTGCTGAGTTTGTGCTTAGCGGCCAAACACATAACCCAATAGGCCATCAGGGCTCTTATCAGACTTCTGATATTTTCCCCCTAGATGAAAATTGTAGTAAGATCCCTAAATAGACTAAATCCCCAAATTATATACATTTTTACTTCTGTGTAAAATCATCTCATTCAAACTTTTGATATCTATTATATTGCAGGTATGCCTTAAAATAAATGAAATTTAGTTACTAGAGATGTAAGAGAATCTTTTTTACTAGTACATTATTGATGAACACATTGCTTATGACCTAGGGTCACATCATAAATAGGGGGGTGGCAAAAGGGTAGTGTTAATGATACCACGGTAGGAGAAAGTCAATGCTGAGTTTGAAACAGTGGTAATAGCAGAAATGCCCTTGAATCGAAAATGCACATCAATAATGTGTTTGTTATGAATGCATCGATCAATATGTCCATTTGGGTTTATATATTCTTTCCCGTGTGGTCAATTGTCTTTCAGTCTACTTCAAATTACCATGCAAGGAGGTTTGGTGTTCGTGCAGCCATGCCAGGATTTATTGCTAAGAGGCTCTGCCCACAACTTATTATAGTGCCCCCAAACTTTGACAAATACCGAGCTGTAAGTAAAGAGGTAAGTCTGATGTCGCACTCTGACTTCACTGGTTTTCCTTTCACCCACAGAGGCAAATCCAAATGCCTTAGCGCACCAGTATTTGGTCCGAGCTGACCCTTTAGACTTGCCTCATACCACTTATTTCAGCTTATATATAGAATATTGAAATGCATATAGTAGCTAAAATTCTCTTTCCCAGGCCTCTGCCTCTCCACACTTTTTTCCATCTGCCTATTATATTGAGTCTTATAAATTGACTTTTATTATTTTTCTTAATATGTAAGATGAAGTTTCTTTTAATTTCCAGGACCTCGTTGAGTTACTCAAAGAGTTCTGGTGGTGCACTGGGTTAAGCATTGACTTGCTAGACTCGAGGTCAGGACCTGTTAACTTCATTCACCCTCTTTTCTAGCTTAATTTTTCTAATCAAGGTTTTAAAACAATAATAAAACTCATGTATTTCTTTGCTTTTTTCCCCCTCCCACACTCTGGTGAAGTTACTTACAAGCATTTAATGTTTAAGAAACTGACAGAGGGAAAGAGGAATTATTCATCACTCTGAAAATGATCCCTGAAGTAGAAAGATTCCATTAGTCATTAAAATTGCTCCAACTGTCACATATGAAATTGAGCCTTGGCAGTGTAGTGGGTATTGGGCTGCAGTTCGAGCTCACCAGCTGCTCCAAGGGAGAGAAAAGTGATTAGTGTCAAGAGAGACTAGACATAGTGACATTTATAGCGTTGCCAGCCCTAGAAGAGCAATTCCTCCTGGTCCTGTTGGGTCACAGTGAGTTCGAAGCAACTTGATGGCAGTGGCTTTGGTTTGTTTGGGTCACATAGGAAAACTGCCTTCTTTTTCTTTTTTTGTTGGCAAACATAAAATGTTGGCCTGTCATGCCAGTCCTATAGAACTTAAGTCTTAAAATAGTGCTATGTCAAATATTTTTATATTGTTCTGGTAAAATATAGTGTGTATTAGCTATTGCTTGAATTAAAATACTTGAAACGTATAGTCCAGCCCTCAATACCATTTAATCACATGAGCAATCTTTAGATTCACTCCTCTTATTTGTGTTTCACCTAAATTCCCTTAAAAATGGCACCCATAAACTCTCAAATTAGACTCATGGCCATAAGATAGAGTAGAACCTGCTCCTATGGGTTTCTAAGATTGTAACTCTACAAGAGTAGAAAGTCCTGACCTTGCTGTTAGCAGCTCAGCACATAGATGGCCCACTACATCACCAGAGTTCCAGTGTATGGGAGCAGGTGATTTCCACCTGCTCCTGATAAGATGATGGGTAGCACACCCACACTTGGTTACTGCTTACTTTTGTTTTGTTTTTTTTTTACTGTATCCTCATTGGGAAGAGATAAAATAATAACCACAAGCATTATAAGCTTTTGATGAGTTTGGAAATCTTTCAATCATTTAAAAAATTCTACTTTAACTCAGTAAAACTAGCAGTATGGCAAGGAGAATGAATTTTATTTTAGTTGTCTTTCTTCTGGTTGGAGAGATCTTTCTTTCTCTAAATGTGAACAGGATCTAGCTAGTTTATTTATGGATAGCAAATGGGTTCTTATGTGTCCATGAGCTTTGGCATAAATTTATGACTTGCTATATAAATACAGCCAAAGCTGTGGTATGGTTAAAAAGCATAAGGAAAAGCCATTTTGTGTTATCAAAAACCCTGTGCTGTCACTTTAACTATTGTTGAAGCTTTAAGTGCTTGATTTTTACTGGAACGTCTCTGTTTTCGTCCTTACGGCAGTCTCCTACGAAAAGGAAGTTAGCGAGAGCTCAGCAATGTCTCTAGAGACTCTTCTTATTCAGAATAATCTTCGTTGGCTGCCAACTGCAGATTTTCATTTTCACTAGAAAGATTCTACTTGAGCACATTACAAAAATGATTTCTTCCTCAAGAACAGAACTAATTAAGGTACTTTCCAAGAAAAGCTCAGCCACGTTTATGTCATAATTTTCTAAATTTCCTCTTGACTCAGCTGTTCATAATTATATTAAGCTAAGAAGCTGTCTTTTGTGTATTTTTTTAAAAAGAGTTTTCTCAGGACACAACAGGCAACTTTTAAATGTTTTAACCTAATCCATCATTTGTCTTTTCTGATACACATATCATTTTGGTAACCGTGCCTTCTAACTGCATCTAATATCTCAGTGGCCAAAATAACACAAAACGAAACCCAGCTTCGGAGTTTCCTGTGTGTAACAAAAGTATCTCATGTAAAAGGTGTTTATGGGTGTAGCAACTATAGTCCGGCTCTCTGTATGAATCCTTTCATCCCAAGATGCAACTCCAGATTTTTTCCCATCATCTAATGTAGGCATGGAACTACACTACAGATGTTGTCAATTTCCCATTCCAAATCCCAGTAGGTAATTAAACTTTGTGTTCACTTATGAATAAATTCATTAATATGGGCACTGAATGGAGTTTTATGTGTATGTTATTAGTACACAAGACATAAGTACTTTCTAAAGTAATCAAGTATCTACTTAAAAAAAATTTTTTTATGTCCATGACTTTTGATGAAACCTACTTGATTGAAACAAACCATTTTTATGGTGGTTATTAAAAATTATTTTTAAAAACCAACAACTAAAGTTGAAGGGAGATAGGATCCTTCCATACCTACTGCTACTTTTGACCAGTTACCTAAAATTACATTGTCTTAACCACCTTTTATATACTGACCAGAATGATGTCGTTTCACAGTTATTTGCATCTCATGCTATAGCTAAACCTCCTGCCACGCCCCCAAAACATTGCATTGAGTAGGGTCCAACTCATAGCAGTCCTTCAGGGGAGAGTAGTAATGCCCTGTAGGGTTTCCAAGGAATGAATCTTCCTGGAAACTGACTGCCAGATCTTACTCTGTAAGATGCAACTGTACCTAGGTGTGCATGGTTAAGTGGGAATCATGCCAATTATAAAAGTCATTTCATGGTCTTTTGTCTTCTTGATCTATATTAATATAAAAGAGAATTTGAACAAATATGTCCTGGCCATGAATTATTTATTTCCTAAATTCTTAAATTACTAATTTTAGAATCTTTGCTCTAGTTGCTAAGTAAGAATATCAATGGCATCCTGTCACTTATATATGACAGAAGGTTTTGCTATAGCAGCAAATAGTAAACCTTTTTGTTTTGTTTTGGTCCCTGTTGAAGGTTAAGGAAATACTTGCTGAGTATGATCCCAATTTTATGGCCATGAGTCTTGATGAGGCCTACTTGAATATAACAAAACACTTACGGGAAAGACAGAATTGGCCTGAGGAAAAAAGAAGGTATTTCATCAAAACGGGAAATTCTGCAGAAAATGGTAAGCAACTTACTAAAATTATCAAATTAAGGCCAACAAATATTGGAAATTCCAATTAACTAATTGATATGCATAACTAGTAAGACTGCATATTCCAAACCTGTTGCCATCAAGTTGATTATTTTCCTAAGATCTAACTCGGAAAGGGTTGGACTGCGTTGAAGCAGGGGTGGTTTTCCATTTATATTGGCTACTGTTTTTGTTAATGGAAATAAAATTTTTAAAGGAAAAAGATGAAAGATTAGCTTCAGCAAATCAAAACATTGGGTGCTTTAATTTTCTTCTTCATTTCCCAAATATTTTCTTAACTGTGGTAAAGTAAAATGTACATAACCTAAGATTTGCCATTTCAAAATCTTATATTATTCAGTGACATTAACTACATTCACATATTGTACATCCATCATCGCTATCCATTTCCAAATTATTTCATAACTTTTAAACAGAAATTAAAGGAATAACTTCACTAACCACTTCCCACTTGCCCCTGGTAACCACTGGTAATTTTGTTCTCGGTGTATTTGCCTGTTCTAGATAGCTCACATAAGTGGGATCATGCAATATTTGTCTGATTTATTTCACTTAACATATTTTTCCCAGTTTCATCCATATCATAGTATGTTTCAGAACTCATTTCTCCTAAAGCTGAACATTTCATGGTACAAGTATATTTTGTTTATCATATACCTGTTAATAGATATTTGATTTGTTTGTACCTTTTGGCTCTTGTAAAGCGTACTTGAATGAGCATTGGCATACACATAAATGCTTGAATCACACGATTCAACTCTCTTGAGTCTATATCTAGGAGTATGTTTAGTGGGTCATATGGTAATTCCATGTCTAACTTTTGGAAGAACTGCCAAATTATTTTCCACAGCAGAGTCTTGCCAGCAATGTACAAGAGTTCCAATTTCTGCACATCCCTGCCAATACTTGTTATTGTCTCTTTTTCTAATGAAAGCTCTCCTTTGTGTGAAGTGCTATCTCATTGCACTTTTGATTTTTGTTTCCTTGATAACTAAGGACGCTGAACATTTTTCATGTGCTTGTGGGCAAGACGCATGTCCAGGGCCTGTGCCCAATTTTTAATTAGCCGGTTTGTCTTTTTATTGTTGAGTTATCTGAATATGTT
>NW_022111373.1:76184025-76186605 GCF_000313985.2 Echinops telfairi | reverse complement strand
CTCCTCCAGATTGTTCATCCAGCCTGTCCTATCCAGACAGACCGATAGTGGCCTTTTATCAGATATATGTCTCCCACATATTTTCTCTCCTTTTGGACACTGTGTCTTCAGTTTGTTGAAAATATCTTTTGATCTATGGACTTTTTTCATTTTAATGCCGTCCAATTTATTTTGTATTTTGTTCCGCATGCTTTTGTGTCAAGTCTAAGAATTTATTGTTGAACAATCACCTCTAAAGGATTACCCTTAAGTATTATTCTAAGAGTTTTATAGTTTTACTTCTTACATTTAAGTCATTGGTCCATTTTGAGTTAATTTTCACATATGATACGAGGAATTAGCTCAACTTAATTTGTTCACATATGGAAATCCAGTTGTCCCCCAATATTTTATAATTATTACAGTTATGTGATCATGTTTTCAACCCTGTGAAAATGAATAACTCCCCAGCTTCCTCCTTTGGCATGCACCCTGTTTTGTTGTTGACATACAGTGAATCACAAGTCCCGTGACCCCAAGGTCTTGGCCAGACTGCCACTTTATTACACGTCCTATGTAATGCCAAGAAGTATGCAGATATTACATATACTACATTCAACCTTCTGTTAAAGGTATCATTCCTTCTAATGTCTGAGCTGTGGTGCACCTCTGAGAAAAGTTCACTTGGATAAAAAGTTAGACACAACCCAAACCAGAACTCTGTATGTACAACTCAGTGACTGTTTTAGAGGAGACAGATAGTAATCGGACAGCCTATTTGTAACTCCCTGATGTAAAACTAGTGGATCCACCATGTCAAATTGTTGGTGGCTCACATCATTTGGAGCAAGTTTGATGTGGAACTCTAATGATAACTTCATTTTTTCCCTTAAAGCTCTGTGAGGTAGGTTTCTCTTTATTCCCTAATGGAAACATTGAACAGCATAGTTTCTGGACATGTAGCCTTGGAACAAGAGGTTTTTCCATTTTGGGTCTAACCTTATTTTCTGGGAAAGGAATGCACACAATCTGATACCAAGTGGCGTAGCATTTCACTTTGTTAGGTCCTTTCATTGCCCAAGAGCAGGAAAATCATTACAGACCTTTGCTAAATCATTGCCTGAGATTTTGCTTTAATAATTACTTTGTAATATGTTTATATATTACACAAACACATCCCACCAGTTGTCAGTATATTGTACTGTGGTGGTTTGCATGTTGCTGTGATGGTGGAAGCTATGCCATTAGGATTTCAAATAGCAGTAAGTGTCATCCATGGTTAGCATATATCAGTGGAAAAACTAGATATGAACAGACAAGGAAGAAGGAATTGAGTGTCCACTTCTTTAGGATTAGCCACCGAAAACTTTAAAATAACTGGAATAATTTCAATATATTGCCAGAAGATAAGCCCTTCAGGTTAATAGGCATTCAAAATAGAACTGGGGATATGCTGCCTACATAGCAAATAGAGTACAGCTTTCAGGACCTTCATTTGCTGATGGGGTGTGACTCAAAAAGAACCAGCTACAAATATTCATTAATAACTGGAATATCAAAATATAAATAAATAATAATAACTGGAATACAAAATGTTTGAAGTATGAATCTAGGAAAATTGGAAGTCATCAAAAAAGAAATGCAACTCAGAAAGATCGACATTTTAGGCACTGGTGAGTTGAAATGGACAGGTATTGGCCATTTTGAGTCAGTCATGGTTTACTATACTGGGACTGACAAATGTCAAGAGGAACAACATCGCATTCATTATCAAAAGAGCATTTCAAGACTTGTCTTCAAGTACAGTGCTGTAATACAACTATTCAAGTTTCTGCACCAACCACTAAAGCTAGTGATGAAGACTCTTACCAACTTCTGCAATCTGAAATCAATCAAGCATGCTATCAGGATGCATTGTTAATTGTTGGTGATTGAAATTCTAAAGTCAGGAAAAAAAAGAAAGTCAGTGGTTGGTTATAGAAATGAAGCTGAAGGTCACATGATAGAATTTTTCAATACCAATGACTTCATTGTAAATACCTTTTTTTGACAATGTAACAACGACTGTACTCACAGACCTTGCCAGATGGATGTAAAGGAATCAGTTTAACTACATTTGTCATCAGAGAGGGTGGAGAAGTTCAGGATCATCAGTTAAAACAAAGCCAGAGTCTAAATGAGGAACAGATCATCAGTTGTTAATATGTAAGTTCATCTTAAAGCTGAAGAAAATTAAAACAACCCCAGGAAGGCTGGAATCCAGCCATATATACATCCCATCTGAAGTTAGATAGTATCTCAAGAATAGATTTTATTCATTTAACATTAACATCTGAAGACCTATAGAGCCGTGAGATGACATCAAGAACACTGTACAATAAGAAAGGGCAAGGATGGAGCTATACTGATGCAGTCAGAGCCCAGGAGCTGAAGAAGCCACATGGAGACCCCTGCCAGTGCTAAAATGCTTCTACCGCCACTGGATCCACAAGACTTTCAACCCACTGACCTGTGATCTTCCTGCATTCAGCATCATTTCATGTGTTTTGTGAGTCTGAAGAGGAATATATACATTGGTATCAGACATATAGGCTAATATCC
>NW_022111373.1:76174500-76182351 GCF_000313985.2 Echinops telfairi | reverse complement strand
TTGTTGCTTCTGAGCTAGATGGCTGCTTGTTTACCTTCAAGCCTTTAAGACCCCAGATGCTATATCTTTTGATAGCCAGGCATCATCAGATTTGTTCACCACATTTGCTTATGCACCCATTTGTCTTCAGCGATCGTATCAGGGATGTGAGCACACAATGATATATTTTTTTGTTCTTTGATGCCTGATAACTGATCCCTTCAGCACCTCGTGATCACGCAGGCTGGGCCGACACAGAAGCCTTATTGGCTATCTCCAGATTGACAGCCTAGACTCCACCCCTACAATCTTACTCCTTAAATTGATACCAGATTAGAAGACAGCCACAGTAGCATATAATTTTTTAAATGATGGTATTTCAGGACAACATCCAAGCTACACTCAACGCATTACAAAACACAGATTTTCAGAATACTAACTAAAATGTTCCAACAAGCATTTGGAAGTACTCACTCACCTTTCTAAGAAATTGGGAAGATGCTATATGGCCACCTGACTGGCAGAGATTCATATTTGTGCCAATTGCTAAGAAATGTGGCCCCAAAGAATGTGCAAATTATCCAGCAGTATCATTAGTACACAAATCATTTTGAAGGTAATTTTAAAATGGTTGCAAGTAGTACACAGACCTCAAGCTGCTATATAGTTAAGCAGGATTCAGAAAAAGGACATGGAGTAAGGGATATCACTGCTGACATCAGATGGATCTTGGCTGAAAACAGAGAATACCAGAAAGATGGTTGTGTTGTGAAAGATTTCTGCAAAGACATTAGACTTTGTGGGTCATAATAACTATGGATAACATTAAGAATGTAGATTCCAGCATAGTTCATTGAGCTCATGGGGAGTCTATACATAGACCAAGAGACTGTTTTTGAACAACAGTTGTACAGAACAAGGGTTTACAATCAGGGGAGTTGTACATCAGGATTGTATCCTTCCAACATACTTACTTACTCAGTCTTTATGCTGAGCAAATGATCTGAGATGCTGGATTATAGGAGGAAGAAGCAGCATCAAGATTGAAGGAAGATAATATTGACAGCCTCTGATATATAGACGACATGAACTTGCTTGCTGAAAGTAAGGAGGACTTGAAGCACTTGCTAATGAAAGTCAAAGGCTGCCATCTTCAGTGTGGAATGCAACTCAATGTCAAGAAACAAAAGTTCTCACAATGAAACCACCAAATGATAAACAGAAAAAGACTGAAGTTGTGAAGGACTTTATTTTACCTCACTTCATGTACTTGGGATATGTTATCAGGGAGGCCTGTCCCTGGAAAAGATATCATGCTTGGTAAAGTACAGGGGCAGAGCAAAAGAGGAAGACTCTGAAGGAGATGGATAATGGACTCAAACATGGCAACAATTGTGACAATGGTGCTGGACAAGGCAGTGTTTCCTTCTGTTGTACGCACTGTTACTATGAGTCACACCCAACTCAAAGGCCTCTAACAACAGCGACATTGCTCTTTAAATATTAATTTGTATGTTTTCCTCTTCATACATAAGTAGTTTAACTTATTCTCCTTGGAAACCCATGGGCTGAGCTTTCAGGCATGTCTGATCTCACATGCAGTGGAACCCTATTAGCCAGTGAGTTGGAACTCTTCTAAATATTCTTCTAAAATAAAAGATCCTGTTCTACTTTTTGCTTCATTTTCAAAAGGTGGCTTGCCCTTGGGAATGCAGTGTTAAGTACTGTGTCTCTATATCCATAAAACAATTATTATAAAGTGTTTATTTTTGCCGTCTGAGTGATGAATGTCAAGGAAGGAACTTTGAAATCTCTTACATTTTTTTAGCCCTTGTCATTCCCCTTGGGATGCTGTAATTCTAGTGTTTCAGATTGTAAGAAACCTTGCTTTTATACTCTGATTATCTCATTTATGGGGATAATGGAACTATTTCTATCAGAAGGCTACAAGAAACCACTCAGCAGCTGGTTTCACAGCAAGGCCTCACAGAGAAGTTCAGGTTGGAAAGGTAACTGCACTGTGCAGCGGCATCATGTCTTCCCTTCCTCTCTGAAACTCCTGTTGTCAGAGTGGCTCAGCTGAGAGCAGACTGGTAGAGCCATGAGATATACAACATAGCTTAAGAAACTGTGAAAGGGGCTTGTGAACGTACGTGACAGGTTCCTTACTTGGTCTCTTACCTGTTTTTTCCAGCAGCTTTTGTTTTTAATCTCAATTTCACCCTGTCTAGGTAGAGATGGATGTTCAGGACCAGGTAGATATAACTTCAACCACCTTCAAGTCTCAATTCCCTCTTAAATCAGTGTAGATTTAACTACACTTAAATGTGTAGATTTACATTCCACTTATGAAAAATGAAAATAAAATTATATAATAAGCAAATTGGGATTTTTACTTTACTTTTAAAAATAATAATGTCTTGACTACAATAAAACCTTCTGTCTTTTAATCTTGAAAATTAAAAGAATTGATATAGCTGATGTACAGTTTGAAGTAAGGCTAATTTGTATGTAATCTGGGAACTCAGATTTGGAAACCAACCACCTATAACTTAACTCATATTGCATACTTTAAATTTTGAAACTAATCAGAAGCTAGTTGTATTATTCACAGATGTTTGTTAGAAGTTTACAATTTCATAAACAATATCTTTAAAAAATCTTCCTGAAAGCCAAGTTAATTTTTTGAGTAATGTGCATTAATGTATGTCTTGAAAATAGAAATTTTAATTTTGTTTCTGCATCGACCTCAATTTGGGAAAGCTTTTATATGTAATAAAATCATGGAAGAGGATAGCACTGAAGCTATAGCTGAGAGAGAGGGACATGTCTGATCAGAGAACACAGGAGCAAATGAAGGGCGAGGAAGAGAGAGTGGAGCACATCCTGGCCCACCAAGTTCTGAGAATGTTATTCCCACTCAGAGCAGTCAAAGCAGAGAAAAGACCATAGGGTCGGCCCCACTATGAGACATGATGTCCCTCACTGACCCAGAGCACTACGGGGACAACACTGGAGACACAGTGCAGGAATTGTGCCCTATCTGACCCCACCACACTGAGGCAAAACACTAAAGGTGTGCAACACTAAAGGTGTGCAAGGGGAAACAGAGCAACGAAGTCTTCAGGGGATACCAAAAATACTTTGGGGCAAGGTGTGGGGCCCCAACAGGAAAACTCTTAAAGGTCAAAAAACAGACCTTGAATTACTTATAGGCTTTTTATTTTGTCATTGGTTTTTTTGTTATTGTTGTTTTGTTTTCTTTTGTTGCTTTGTTTTGCTCTGTCTTGTATTTTTGTGTGTGCATACTGTTATCTCTGCAGGTCTATCTAGATAAGATAGGCGGGATAAACAATCTGGAGGAGAACACAACAGGACTGACAATTCTGGGAGGACATGGGAAAGGGGGAGGTGGGGGAAAGGAAGTGGGAGTTAGGAAACCCAGGGACAAGGGAACAACAAGTGATCAATGGTGAGGAGAGTATAGGAGGCCTGGTAGGGCTTGATCAAGGGCAATGTAACTGAGAGGAATTACTGAAACCCAAATGAAGGCTGAACATGATAGTGGGACAAGAAGAAAGTAAAAGGAAATAGAGGAAAGAACTAGGAGGTAAAGGGCATTTATAGCGGTCTAAATACAGGCATGTATATATGTAAATATATTTATATATGATGATGGGGGAATAGATCTATGTGCACATATTAAGGTAGCAAATGCACATTGGGCCTCTACTCAAGTACTCCCTCAATGCAAGAACACTTTGTTCTATTAAACTGGCATTCCTTGATGTTCACCTTCCCAACACAATCACTGAAGACAAAGTGGGTGCATAAGCAAATGTGGTAAAGAAAGTTGATGGTGCCTGGTTATCAAAAGATAAAGCATCTAGGGTCTAAACAGCCATATAGCTGAGAAGCAACAAAGCCCACATGGAAGAAGCACACCAACCTGTGTGATCATGAGGTGTTGATGGGATCAAGTATCAGGCATCAAAGAACAAAAAAATCATACCATTGTGAATGAGGGGGAGTATGGAGTTGAGACCCAAAGCTACTCTGTAGGCAGCTGGACATCCCCTTAAAGAAGGGAGGAGTCGAGCTAGTCAGGGTGTACTGATATAGCGCTAATGAAACATACAACTTTCCTCTACTTCTTAATGCTTCCTCCCCGCCACTATCATCCCAATTCTCCATTGTATATATGTACCACAATTTTTTAATCCATTCTTCCGTTGATGGAAATTCCATTGATGGGTTGTTTCCAACTCCTTGCAATTGTGAATGAACTGTGCCACGATGACATTGGAGCACAGATGTCTGGCCGTGGTTTATTTCTTGCCTCTTATGGGTATATGCCCAGTAGGGGGATTGCTGGGTCATATGGTAGCTTGATTTGTTTTCGGTATCACCAAACCAATTTCCCTAATGGCTGTACCTACCTACAGATCCACCACCAGTGGACACAACAACTCCTATTTCTGCACAGCACTTCCAACACTTGTTACTTTCTGGGATTTTTTATTGGGCTATCTTTGAGGGTGTTAGGAGGCATCTCATAGTTGTTTTAATTTGCATTTCTTTCATGTCTAAGGATTTGGAACATGTTCTCATATGTTTATTGGCCATTTGGATTTCTGCCCTTGTGAAACATCTATTCAGGTCCTTACCCACTTCCTCAGTGGACAATTGGTTTTTTTCTTATTGTAAGTTAGCAGAGTATTGTAGATTTTAATAATAAGGCCTTTGTCTGATGTGTTTGTCATTGCTAAAGATGTTTTTCCAGTCCATGGGCTCCCTTATTGCTCTCTTGGTGAATTTTTTTTATGTACACAGGTGTTTTATCTTCAATAAACCCAACTTGTCAATTTGTGCCTCCTCTGTGTTTGTGCCCTTCCCTATTTTTGATAGCCTTTGTATTCCCTGAGTCAAAGTTCTCAGGTTTGTCCCACTTCCCTCATTGATGGCCCTAATAGTTTGGGGTTTTACCTCAAGACCTGTGATCCACCTTGAGTTTATGCTTGTGCTCGGAGTGAGGTAAGGGTCTTGCTTCATTTTTCTGCTGGTAGATATCCATTTTTTCAAGCCCACTTAATTGAAGAGGGCATCCGCTTCCCATTTGATATTTTGGGGGCCCTTATCAAAAATCAGTTTTCAGCTCTTTTCCATTGCTCTGAATATCTGTCATTATACCACTACCACTCTGTTTTGACCACTGTGCCTGTATAATATGTGCTAAAGTCAGGAAGAGCAAGCCCTCCCACTTTGTCCTCTTCTTGAGGAGTTCTCGCTAATTCTGGGCTTGTTCTCTCTCCATGTGAAGTTGTAATCAGTTTTTCCAATCCTTTGAAGAAGGATGATGGTATTTGTATGGGGATAGCATTAAATGTATATAGTGCTTTTGGCAGACCTAGCATCTCTACTATATTGAGTCTTCCAGTCCAAGAGCATGGGACATTCTTCCATTTGTGGTTTCTTGTATGAGTGTTCTGTAGTTTTCCTCACAAAAATCTTTTGTTCTTTTAGTCAGGTATATCCCTAGATATTTCAATTTGTGCTTGGCTATTACAAAGGGTGCTACCTTTTTGATCTCCTCTTCTGTGGTCTTATCCGATGTGTATAGCAGTCCGATAGACTTCTGTTTGTTGTTCTTGTATCCTGCCACTCTGCCATATTCCTCTATCGCTTCCTACACTCCACTTGTGGAGTTTTTGGGGATTTTTGATAAATAAAATTATATCATCTGTGAATAACAATAGTTTTGCCTCTTCCTTCCCCATGCAAATACCTTTTCTCTGTCTTATGTTGTTAGCTGGGACCTCCAGTCTGATGTTAAATAGGAGTGGGGACTAGGGGCATCCTTGTCTGGTCCTCTTTTTCAGTGGAATTATTTTAGTCTTCTCTCTATTGGTTACCACGTTGTCCAGCACATCTTTTATGTAGTTTTTGTGGTAAAATTAGGTGCCTCAGCAGATATTCAGGTCAGCTTATACTCGAGTGTATACGGTAAATCAAATTCTGAGTTTTCAGTATTGTAAGTATAAAAATTAGTGAGTTTTACATGGGATATTTCTTTTAAAACTACATAGAGTTGGGATGGAAATCTTTTTTAAAGGAAAACTTGGAATCTTGTTTTTTGTTAGAAAATGCAAAGTAACATTTCTGACTTGACCGTTTAAAACAAAATTAAACTTGATTTTTTTTTTCGGTCTTAGGAAAGAATACAGGGGAACCAAACTTATGAAGTATGTACTTCTTAAAATGAGAATTAATATTTCTTTTATAATTTAGAGAAACCAAGAGAAGAAGATCATATATTGAGTGAGCATGAACTATCCGTCTCTCCATTGCTTTTTGAAGATAGTTCTCCTGGCTTACAAGCTCCAGAAATTCCTTTCCAAGTGAACTCTGAAGAACAGAACAATCCTTTGAAACTCCAACACTCGGTTGTTTTTGGAACATCAGCTGAGGAAGTCGTAAAGGAAATTCGTTTCAGGATTGAGCAAAAAACAACACTGACAGCCAGTGCAGGTACTTAAAAGGCTATTAAGGGCTATAATAGTTAAAATGTTTGAACTGATGGGTTCAGATGTAATATTAGTAGTTTTTTCATTTTTAAGTGAGAAACATTTAACATTTTTCAAATCCATTTTTAAAAATTTTATTGGGAACTCTTACAGATCTTATTATAATCCATAATTCCATTAGATCAAGTGTAGTTGTTTAATTGCTGCCATTATAATTTTCAGTATATATTTTTTCTTCTTGAGCTCCTTGAAATCAGCTTCCTTTATCCCTTCCTTACCCCACCCTATAACCCCCTTGAACTCTTAATATATTATATATTATTTTTTTGCCATAATTTACACTACCTAATGTATCCATTCACCTAAAATTCTGATGCTCATTTCCCTCGAGTGGGGTTATACAGTCATCCTTGTTATCAGCTCGCCCTCCCTTCCTAACTTCTGGCTACTTTACCTGCTCAGAATATCTATGAACCATTAGGTAAGCTAGAGGGGAAAAACCAGAAAAGTCTATAAGCCCAGAGAAAAATATGGTCAGGATTCCCATGGTGCTCTCCCTTTGTGAACACAAAATATATTGTCATTGGTTTTACACGTTACTCGATGCGATTTTTATTTGAAAACAGTTCTCTCCAAGATTGCACTGCCAGAGAAAACCCAACTGGCCACAAGATAGGAGGTAGGAGAAGCACCAAGTTAGCAGCCCCAAATGGAAGACTATCTGGGGAGGGGGAGAGACAGCCTTTACACATGTCAGCAGCCCATTAAGGCATCACTGTCATTGCAGAGTAACTGGTATTCAAAATAAGGGCCCTGAAATATCTTGCAAAAGTACTATTAGGTTAGGTCTTTCTTTTTAAATTAGAGTGTAAGAATGAGTACTAGAATTTAGGAGATGTTTATAACAGTTGAACTGTTTTGTATTTTGATATACCTATTTCAACTTATATTAATCATAAAGACTTTTCTTTTCCTAGAGGTTGTAAAATACCTTTCCATAAAGTAGTAATTTACTGTTTGAGTAATGTAAAAGTAATTATTGTTTTAAATGAATTGGGACCCAAAGTATTTGTTTTTGCTTTTCCCCCCCTTCATGTGGATGAATAATCAATTCAAAAAACTTTTCAAACAGTAAACATCCACCCTAAGTTATTTTGGTATTTTTTCTGAGATGTAGATATAAAGCCACTATAAAACAGCCTTATTTCAGCAAGCTTATAAGTAAACTAAGCATTTAAAGTAAGCTCAGAAATTATGCTTAGATTTTTTTAAAAATAATCATTTTATTAGGGGCTCATACAACTCATCACAATCTGTATGTACGTCATCTGTGTCCAGCACTTTAGTA
>NW_022111373.1:76165601-76173820 GCF_000313985.2 Echinops telfairi | reverse complement strand
ATTTGACAGCTTGGCACCATCAACTTTAAATTTTCCTGGAGATTTAACTTCTTCCCATTCTGCTTCCACAGTAACTATTATCCTTTTCTCAGAGCCATATTAAGTCTGTAGGAGATAGATAGTAATCCAGTGCTATTTTAAAAGTAGCATTCCATTCATTTCCTATTGTGTCCAGTTAGCATTGTTATTTTTTTTCAGCGCTGTCATTGTGTATTTTAAAGGTATACATCTAACCTCTTTGAGTCATCAGTGTTTTTCTTTTAAGGTATTGCCCCAAATACGATGTTAGCAAAAGTATGCAGTGATAAGAATAAACCAAATGGACAATACCAGATTCTCCCCAACAGACAAGCTGTAATGGATTTCATCAAGGATCTTCCCATTAGAAAGGTGAGATGCAATGTAAAATTGACTATCTCTGTATGTACTCTGTATTCTGGTGGGAGATTGTCTAGGCTGAGATAATCATTCTTTGCTGAAAATAAAATAATAGGTAACAAGCAAAAACTATAATAGGTTTTTTAATTTGGACTTGAAAAAAATCTTAGTTTTAAAGTCCTAAAAACGTAATTTGGGATTTTTTTCTCTACTGGCTATTTTAAAGAAAATAATAAATGGCAGACTTATAAGTATTCTCCTTCCAAGGATAAGGGAACTGAAGAGTATTTCTTTTCTTTTTGAGAAAAATGTACTTCTTGTTTTAAATCATTTTATTGGGGGCTTGTATATGAAAGAGTATTTCTAAGAGTTCTTTTATCAATAACTTAACACCACCTTAGTTCTGATGCCCACATTGCTACCAGATTAATCTTCAAAGAGGTTTAAAATGGTATGTTTTGGGTTTTTTGCTTTTACACCTCATTTTATTATACAATGGATATGAGCATGAGATCTTTTTTATATGAAGACTGTTTACTCTTAGGTGAAAAAGTGTTGGCATACCTGTTCAATCAAGAATCTTTGAGTGAAATATCTGGTAAAAGAATTGTATGTTTCTGACTAGGAGAAAAACCAAAATGTGGAAAGTTTAATTGTAGCACAGTGTTTTTCCAAGGTGCTTTTCAAAGTATGAATAAGTGTTCCATTAAGAAAGTTCTTCAGTCAAATAACTGGTGTGTACCACTCTTTCTGGGTTACAATAGTTATTAGTATATGTGTTAGACAGGGTTCTCTAGAGAGATAAAACCAAATTGCTGATAATTAAATATATTTATTTATAAAGATAATTAGATATATAACAAGAAATGAACTGTTAAATGAACTGTTAAATCATATACAGATAAATATATAATACAAGAAATGAAGACTTTTAGTCCTTCGAGTCTCATCTGCTGCCAGATCTCCCTCTATTTTTCGAGAGAGTGAGGCTATCTCAGCACAGCAGCCAATCACAAGGCAGATAACCAACTGTCAACTAACCACCAGTCCCAACTGCCAGTCCCCAGCTCCAGAGATGTCTTAAAGGAACCTCAACTTACAGCGACACAGTCCACAGGCTAGGCATCCCACAGGTGGTGTAGCCTATAAATTGAGGCACAGAACAAGCAAGGCAGCCGCACACTAGTCCCGATGATCAAAGAGCAAGAGACAAGAAAGGTGAGGCTCACTGAGCCATTATCTCTCCACCCTTCAGTTAATCCTACTTGTGTTTATCGGCCAGACTGGCACAATAAACTATCTCAGTATATTACAAATTCCTAAGTCAGCAGTAAAAAAATTCCAATTTAAATTTGTTTATCCTACCAGTTTTCAAGTTGATATGAGTACAGAATTATTTTTTTAAATGTTAAACACTTTTTAAAATTCCATGGAATGCTAGTTTGACTGTTCAAAAGTAAACTGATTTCCTTGTATGATTTTTACTGTCAGTCACACTATTAATGCATTTTGTAGAGTTATAAACACAATTTTTATCTTACTTTAAAAGTCTAAAAGTGATAAATATTGATTCCGCTTTAGATCTCGGGAATTGGAAAAGTTACAGAGAAAATGTTAAAGGCCCTCGGAGTAATTACTTGCACAGAACTCTACCAACAAAGAGCTTTGCTTTCTCTCCTCTTCTCTGAAACATCGTGGCATTATTTCCTCCATATCTCCCTGGGACTAGGCTCAACCCATCTGGAAAGGTATTGGCGAACTCATTCATTTTGTTCTTTATCATTTGCTGAAAATCCATTTTTCTCACTGAGATGAGAAGCGTAAGGAGAGCATGTGTTACAATTCTGTTAAACCAACAAATCTGTTGCCAGTGGGTCCATTCCAACACCTCACAGCCCTCTAGGACAGAGTAGAAGTGCCCCACAGACTCCCCACCTCTCATCTTCCCAGGCACAGGCTGCCGCATCTTCCTTCCTGGAAGCAGAGGGGTTCCAAGTGCTGGCCTTGTGTTTAGAAGCCAAACACTGTAATCATCTCACCACCCAGGTGCCTGAAAATTCTGTGAGGCTCGTGGTATTCAGAATATTGTCTTGAATTGCAGCCAACAAATTAACTGTCAGAGAAGAGAGGAAAAGGAATAACAAATCACCCCGGTGTTGGCTTGAGCAATTGGGCAAATGGACAAGAGGAATGAATAATGACCACCTTCTCCTGGGTCCCTGCCTTGTTGTTTGTTCAGAACAGCAGAGGAATGAAATATGCTTTACATGTCAAAATTAACTTTTAAACTCAGAACATTTCATGATGTTTTTCGAAAACCTTAGTGAGCTACCTGTAATTATTTCCCAGATGTGTAAATCATCCTTTTAATACTGAGTACCTCTTTCATGGTAGGCAGTGTTGTAGGAAGTAGCAGCAAATGGAGCATACAGACTTACGTGGGAACAGAAAATAAATACACAACAAATGAAGAAAATGAAGCCGTGTGAAGGCATAATAACCAGTGGGGGCATGGGAAGGTGTGATTAGGGGGTGGTCGAGGTCAGCCAGAGGTAGAGACCTGAGAAGCATTTCAGGCCAAGGGGAGAGAACCCTGTGTGCATTCTTCTTGTTACTTTTTCATCTAGGTCTTGTATATAAAGATGTTCCCTGGAGCTAGAAGGCTACATTATTGGAGGTGGGTGTAAAAGAGGGATTTTACAAAGAGAATCATGGAAGTAAAATCTGGGCACTAGTCTTACAATTTTGCTTTCATCCTGACAGCCTGACAGTCATCAAAATGATTCCTTTATATTCTAGAACTTATACTAATGACAACAGTAAGGTTACTGAGGAGGTAGATAAAATAAAATAATAGTTACATCGTTTATCACCAGTGAAACCTGCCTAATCATAGTAGAGATTGCAAAACTGGCTGTATTGCTTTTTTCAACTCTCCCTACTCCTCATTCTTAAGAGACACAGTTAGCTGACTTTGGTCTTAGGTGAGTATAATGAAGGACAAGAGACAAAGTCTATAATATAAAAATAATCCGGCATTTGAAGATAAGAGCAAATAAAATTTTTTCTTTATCTTTTTATTTTCATAGTACAAGAAAATTATATAGTTCTTTCTGTCACATCACATTTCAGCCCATGGTATTTTGAGATGCTGGTCCTGCTTTCACATAGAATCCATCGGTAGGCGGCTGCCAGAGTCAGTCAGACTGCTGTCGTCGGACCTCATTGCCCCCAACCCCCAATAAAGTAATTTGATCACACACACACAAAAAGAATTCATAAGTAATTTATGATCATATAAAATAGAAAGCCTGTTTTTCAAGTAGAGCCCCTATTCTGCTTTACTTTGTAATCTGTAGGACTTTCCCCCCCATTTTAACAGTACATATTGGCATCTCCATGTATCTGTCTCCTGCCTATACATTTCTTGGACAAGTGCTTGGTCTCTTTTGTTCATAACTGCATCGACAGGACCTAGACTAGTGCTTGATTCATAGTCAGTTTGATAAGTATTTGGAAGATGAATAATCTACACATAGTTTCAGTTGGTCTTATTAGAGCACTTAGAATCTAGCCAATGCAGTTGGCTCAGAGTCCATTGCCTTCACTTTCTTACGTGGACCAGATTTATAAAGTGATAGAAATGAATAATGAGTTGGTTGTGGGAGAGGGAAGTTAATGTTCCAGGCTGAAAACTAGATAACTGATATTAAATTTATTTATTATAGCTATAAAATTTTCTACTATCACTTCAAAATGGTCTTTATCAGTGTGGTTTTTCAAATTAAGGCCTTTGGTAGGAGCATTTAATAATACCACGTTTATTTTCAAGTGTATTCTCTTCAGTAGATACAGCCTTGATCCATGGCACATCTAATCACATTTGCATCTTATCCATCTCCGTTCCCTGGTGAACTTTTCATTTTCAGATGCAAAGGGAGCTTCAAAGAGTTTGTAGAAAAATGGAATTATAAAATAATGGAACATTTTGAAGCCCTCTCCATAAGAACATCTCATTGTTTTTCATGATGTTTAATAAAAAAAATTAATCCAATTATTCTCTTGGTTGACTAAATGGCAATTAGTTTTCTTTGAGAAAGTAAGTAAACCTCTTTTTTTCCCTCCCTAAGGGATGGTGAGAGAAAAAGTATGAGCGTTGAAAGGTAATGTTTTGTTATTTGTTAATTTTCATAATTTGTGTTATTTCAACTCACTTTAAATTATTCTTTTTTGCAAATTATACCTAAGTAAAATTTATTTGCAAAATCAATAACAATTTAACAGTTTTTAGGGAGTTCATTAAATAAACACAGTGTCTCTATACTATTTAGTTACTAAGCTCTCAATTGGGAAAAAATTAACTACAGTCATTTTTACCACTTAATGTTGGTTTTTCTTCTGTTGATTGAAGAAGCAATTGGAATTAGGATTCAAAGCCTTAATTTCTGGTACAGTTATAAGCAGAGTAATATTGATTGTTTCAATGGAAGTGATTCCTGAAACTCCTCAAATAGTAACATATGAGGAAGCTTTAAAAAGTTCATGGAAAAATCACATTATCTTTCAATTCCAATTTTCCACAAACTTTCTGAAGCCCCCTCATATTATTGATAGAGAGCTTAAAGAAAGTTTAGTTTAGTACCTTAAAATCTAGTATGGGACGGAGGAAGATGGCATCGAGTTAGATTTACCCGCTGGGAGCTCCTGCTGCCAGACTACAAAATTGGGAGGAGAGGGAGAGAGAGACCAGTCTTCAACCCGATGTGCCAAGATATGAATACAACATACGGGCATGTACCAGGGAACCAATAGAGAGGTCTGCAGGGCCAGCCCCAATCCCAACTATGTGGACACCCCACCCTCCCCTCAAGAATGCACTTCAGAGGACAGCACTGGTGCTACAGCTTGGGAACAGGGGCACGTCGGTTTAGAGCACACAGAAGAAACTGAAAGGGATGGAGAGGGAGGAGAGGACATCCTGGCCCACCAAGCCCCGAGGACAGTGTTCCTGCTCGGAGCAGACAATGCACAGGCAGGACCGTAGGGCTGGCCCCACCACGGGACATGGCGTCCCTCACTGAACCATGGCGCTGCAGGGGACAGCTCTGGAGACACGGTGTGGGAATAGTGCACAGTCCGGCCCCATCATGCTGGAGTGAGGCACTGAGGGCATGCAGCAGAGCAGCAGGGGGAGCAGAGTGATGAAATCCCCGGGGAATACCAAAAATAGACTTGGGAGACAGAGTGTGTCACCCCATCAGACTCGACTGGAAAACACTCGTAAAGGCCAACAAACAGACCTTAAACTATTTATAGGTTTTTCCATTTGTATCAGTGGCCTTCTTTTTATTATTGTTACTTTGTTTTTGTTTTTCTTTGTTGGTGTTATTGTTTTGTTGGTTTTGACTTCCTTTGATGTTTCATTTGGCTTTGCCTGGTTTTTGCACTTATTGATGTATCTGCATGTCTATCTAGATAAGATAGGTGGGATAAACAATTTGGAGATTAAAAGAATAGAACCAAAATGGTTCCAGGGGGATACAGGAGAAGGGAAGGTGGGAGAAAGGAAGGGGTTGGGGTGGAAACCAACCCAGGGACAAGGGAATAACAAGTGAACTAAAATCAAACTGCAGCTCACGAGCCATTTGTGTATGCTCGTGAAGTAAAATTGAAAATGACACTAAAACAATCATAGATTCATTTATAAAAATTTTGAAGGGTATCATTCAGATAGTAGAGATTTCATTTGTTTGTAAAAATATAGTTATGGCTCTTGAATAATTTTTAAATCGTTGTGAGGGACAGGATAGTTTCTCCCATCTCAAAGGTTTGCCAAAAAAAAAAAAAGGTTGCCGACTCCTTCTCCATCCTACAACCCAACAGCATAGCATCTTCCACCCTCTTTGTTTCTGATTCTGATCCTCCTCCTGCTCCCTCACATAAGGACCTTTGTGATAAGCTCCTATCTTAAGATCTTTAATCAGATCTACAAAATTCATTGTGTTATTCATACGTTCCAGAGCTTAGGACATAGCTCCCTTTGGGTGGACAGTATATGACCTATCATGGGAGGTAGGTAGTTTGGCAAGATCTGTCCAATCTCTGACAGTGTTCCATTGCTATCCGTAAGATTTTTAATTTGTTATAGTTTTTTAATATTTTCTGCTTTCTTTTCAATTAAGGTCATTCTCTGCTTTACTTTGTTCTTGTTGTTAGTTTTTTGTTTTATTTTAGTGTTTTTCTGTATATGAAATCTAGGATGAGTACATCTATAGAGACAGTAACATAATTAATTAAAGACAGTAACTCTACAGATTAAAATCTATAGAGACATCAACTGGATTAATGATTCTTTGGGGAAGTTGGGGGGGGAATGAGGCACTAATAACAAATGAAGAAAATGTTCTAAAATACTGTGGTAGTTATATAATCTGTTGTCAATTTTAGACCTAAGAGGGAAGCAGTGATCCAAATCAGTGGTGAGGAGGGTGTAGGAGGCCTGGTAGGGCGTGACCAAGGGTAATGTAACCGAGAGGAATTACTGAAACCCTAATGAGGGCTGAACATGATAGTGGGACAAGAGGAAAGTAAAGGAAATAGAGGAAAGAGTTAGGAGGTAAAGGGCATTTATAGAGGTCTAAATAAAGGCATGTACATATGTAAATATATTTACATATGAGGATGTGGAGATAGAGCTATGTGCATATATGTACAGATTTATTATTAAGGTACAGATGGACATTGGGCCTCCATTCAAGTACTCCCTCAGTGCAAGAACACTTTGTTCTATTAAACTGACATTCCATGAAGCTCACCTTCCCAACACAATCACTGAAGACAAATCGGGTGCATAAGCAAATGTGGGGAAGAAAGCTGATGGTGCCCAGCTATCAAAAGATAAAGCATCTGGGGTCTTAAAGGCTTGAAGGTAAAGAAGCGGCCATCTAGCTCAGAAACAACAAACCCATATGGAAGAAGCACACCAGCCTGTGTGATCACGAGGTGCTGAAGGGATCAGTTATCAGGCATCAAAGAAAAAAAAATCATATTATTGTGTGCTCACCTCCCTGATATGATCGCTGAAGGCAAATGGGTGAATAAGCAAATGTGGCGTAGAAAGCTGAGGTACCCAGCTATCAAAAGATATAGTGTCTGGGGTTTTGAAGGGTTGAAGGTAAAGAAGCGGCCATCTAGCTCAGAAGCAACAAAGCCCACATGGAAGAAGCACACCAGCCGGTGTGATCACGAGGTGTCAAAGGGATCAGGTATCGGGCATCATCAGAACAAAAAAATCATATCATTGTGAATGAGGGGGATTGTAGAGTGGAGACCCAAAGCCCATCTGTAGGCAATTGGACATCCCCTTACAGAAGGGTCGCGGGGCGGAGACAATCCAGTTAGGGTGGTGCAGTGTAGCAACGATGAAACATACAACTTTCCTCTAGTTCCTGAATGCTACCCCACACACACACACTATCATTATCCCAATTCTTCCTTACAAATCTGGCTAGACCAGAGGATGCGCACTGGTACAGAAAGGAACTGGAAACACAGGGAATCCAGGATGGATGATCCCTTCAGGACCAGTGGTGAGAGTGGGGATATCAGGAGGATGGAGGGAGGGTGGGGTGGAAATTGGGAACCGATTACAGGGATCTACATATAACCTCCCTGGGGGATGGACAACAGAAACATGGGTGAAGGGAGACGTTGGACAGTGCAAGATATGACAAAACAATTATTTATACATTATCTAGGGTTCATGAGGGAAGGGGGAGCAGGGAGGGAGGGGAAAAATGAGGAGCTGATGCCAGGGGCTTAAGTGGAGAGCAAATGTTTTG
>NW_022111373.1:76154716-76165249 GCF_000313985.2 Echinops telfairi | reverse complement strand
GTCGGAAGAGGAATTTATAGATTGATATCGGACGTATGGCCTAATATTGTACTTATGGACTTGATCTGGACTAGGCTGTTTTCTCAATATTCTATTGCTCTTGTATATAAAGCTCTTTCTTATACATATGAGTGTCTATGAATTTGTTTCTCTAGTCTACCCAGACTAGCCACAAATAGATTGTGGTGATAATTGTACAACTCTTTTTAATATGATTGAACTATTGAATTGTACAATTTGTGAATTGCATGCCAGTAAACTCTTATTTAGAAAATACACACAAACAATAGGCTCAAACATAGTAATAATTGTGAGGATGGTGCAGGACTAGGCAATGTTTCATCCTGTTGTACACAAGGTTGCTATGAATCAGAACCAACTAAACAATACCTAACAGTAATCACAGCAATCAGGTATCTAACAAAAAAAACCTTAGAAATAGACCAATAAAGAACATAAATCATGAAGAAAATATTGATATTGCCAAGGATATAATTTTGCTTGGATCCATAATCAATACTTACAGAAGTCAAGAAGCCAAACACCATATTGCTTTGAGAAAATCTGCTGCTTAGATTGGCAGAGTGGCTACAAACAACAATGAGCTCAAACATACAGCGATTGTGAGGATGGCACAGGACTGATCCTTGTTTCATCCTGTTGACACAAGACCATTATGAGTTGAACTGACTGGGTTGTACCTAAGAATAACAACAGTCAAAATCAGAGGTACACTTTGATTCCACAATTGTTTTTCTAGGAATTCGCCTGTGTTAGTCTGGGTCGACTAGAAAAGCAAATCCGGAGATTCTGATGTGTATAAGAGAGAGCTTTATATATAAGAGCAATTGAATATTGAGAAAACATGCCAGTCCGGTCCAGATCAAGTCCATAAGTCCAATGTTAGACCATATGTCTGGTGCCAGTCTATAAATTCCTCTTCAGACGCAAATACAATGATGCCGAATGCAGGAAGATCACAGACCAGTGGGTGGAAACTTTTGTGGATCCAGTTAGGATGTAAACATCTCAATGTGGCTCCTCCAACTCCAGGGCTTTGGCTGCCATCAGCATAGCTTCATGTGTCTTGTCAGTACAGAGTCTCTCAGGAAGTGAGCGTGTGCCCCACCTCCAGCAAGCTATTTATCTCCTTAGCGCCTCCAAAGGAGGTCATCAAGCTGAGCCCTGATTGACAGGCTAAACTCCACCCCTTCACTTGTAAGTCTCAAATTAACAACAGGTTATGTAACTACCACATGGCCCCACAAGTAAATTCATACCACAGATAAAATTTGTAGGAATTCATCCAATGGGTAAAGTTACATGTTGATGTAATCAAAATTACTAGGTTGCAGAGGTTTTTTTATTAATCGTAGCAAAAGATTGAAGATAACAATGTTTATGAATAGTGGACTGGCTGCATTTTGTTACATTTTCAAATTGAAATATTATGCTACCACATAAAAATTAAATTATTTACTCATAGAGATAATGAATCATAAAAAAGAGGCTGAACAGTATGCCTAGTATTCTACTGTTCATATTTTTTTAAAGTAGAGAAAAATGTTTGTTTGCTTATATTTTATATTATCCACTATTTAGTTGATTCCAATTCATACCAACTCTATAGGACAGAGTAGAGCTGCTCTTTAGGGTTTCCAAGATTAAATCTTTACTAAAGCAGACATCCTCATCATTCTCCCATGGAACAGCTGGTGGATTTGAACCACTGACCATGGAATTAGCAGCCTGGCCATAGCCCACTGCATCATCAACATTGGTTGCCAGTGGTTGGAGAACTGGATGACTAGGTGTTGCAGTAGAGGGGACCTTTCTTTCTGTACTCATTTGCTCAGGGCCTTTTGTCTTGTATTTGGCACTCTGATCTCTCTTCATTGTCCTCCTAGTTTATGTTTCCTTGTTCTCTCAGCTCTTTCAACACTCTTGCAGATAAATTCGGGATTTATACCTCTAATCATAACATCCTCTATTATTAGACAACTCTACATAAGTCCCCTGAACCAGCACCTTAAATCTACTTGGAAATACTTCCCTTCCAAAAAGTACATATGCAATAAACAGTTGAGCATGTTCAAAAAGTTCTATTTCTGTATTTTGTTAGAATAATCTGTAGAAAATATGTGAACATATATACAATGTGTTGCAAGTTCTAGGACACTGTCACGGCCCATTTGTGATTTGATTCATCTTTTTAAATAATATTGTAGGGAAATCAGGGTGTACATTCTTTGCTACTCAACTTACCTGCTGACATTTGAAACACCAGTGCCTTAGCTTCTAGCATCACAGCAACCCTCAAGCCACCACAGTGTGTGAAACTGACAGACAAGTGATGATTCTATTAATCAGATCAATCTTAGTTGTGTTTATTTAATATGATGATATATTGACGCATCTGAAAATGTATTATGTGCTACAGAGAATATAATAACTCCAGGCTATTTAGGCAACATACCTAAGTACTCCTGAATGGCAGTTTTCTTTGTAGACCCAAATTACTCTCTGTGGTCCTAGGACGTTCAGTGAGATAAGTAAAGCAGAAGAACAGTACAGCCTGTGCCAAGAGCTTTGCAGTGAACTTGCTCAAGATCTTCACAAAGAAGGACTTAAGGTATTATGTTTTGATATGCTGTTTAAAAATATAGCAATGAGGTGCTACTTTAAAGCAGAAGTTAAGATTCCTCATGTCTTAAGATGAATACAAATTGAAATTTTTCAGAAAAGAGTGTTTTTATTGTCAGCAATCAGAGACAAATTCTAATGGGCTTCATAGCTTAGCCCTAGCACGGTCATTTTATAGGGAAGCAACTTATGAGGCTCAACTGATTCCCAGGTAATTCCCCAGGAGTTTATGCCACCTTGGGAGTAGATCTGAAGTGGTTCAAAACCAGAGTTACATTAGCATAAAGGACCATAGAAGGATTTCCCTTCCTCAAGTGGTACATTTAAATGATTAGCATGCTTGGCTGTGAGCCAAAAGGTTGGAAGTTCAAGTCCACTCAGAAATGCCTCAGAAGCAGCATTTCAGTCATCTACTTTCCAAAATATCAATACTGCAAACCCTCTGGAGCCCAGTGATCCATTCATATATGGCGTCACTATGAGTCAGAATCACCTCAACAGTTACCGATTAATTGGTTCTGTATTTGCATATTATAAAGGCCTGGTGACTCTGGGTTAGAAACTAGGCTGCTAACTGCAAGGTAGACAGTTCAAACTCACCAGCCACTCTGTGGGAGAAAGATGAGGCTCTTTGCTCCCATGAATATTTAACCTCAGAAACTCTGTCTGTGGTCTCTGTGAGCCAGGATTGACTGGATGGCAGTGGGTTTAATCATCCTTTAATGTTCTCTTCATTTAGACAATGACTTTCTAAACTAGATTATTTCATTTCAAAGCTCTAACCCAGGTGGTTTTGTTACTGAAAATACAAACATAGGAGACTTTAAACTGTCTGTTTTACAGTCTTCACTTGCAATAATCTGTGTTTAACATTTTCCTAATATTCCTAAGCCAGAGGTGAAATTATTATGAAATGTAATTTCAAAGTATTAAAACATAAAAAAGAGGTACCAAAGGAGTGTTTTTCTCATACTTATCTATCACAGCTTGAGTATAAAAGGTGTCCTACATGCAAATTGTGTAGCATAGTATCAAGCTTACAGTAGACACACAGTCTGAAACAACTCATTGCTAGGCACTCAATCTCACTTCCATCTAGTTGGTCGGCTCATAACAACCATATAGGACAGGGTAGCATGCCCCTGTGAGTTTCTGAGACTGTTTGTGGGAGTTAAAATCCCCACCTTTCTCCCAGAGAGCTGCTGGTGGTTTCAAACAGCAATTCAGATGACAGCCAACAAGAGCAACTATATACACAATAAGTAGGTGCAATCCAAGAACCTTTAGAAACATTTTCCCTTCCTTTTGAAGGTATTTGTTTTCCTTGAAAAGAAAATCAGTAAAAAAAATGTTGAGGGCGGAGGGGCTAAATAAACCATACTCTTTATATAAAGAAGGAGCCCTGCGGACGAAGTAGTTTAGCATCAGGCTGCTAACCACAAGGTCATCCGTTTGAAACCACCCGCTGCTCCAAGGGAGAAAGACCGGCCATCTACACGCAGAGGTTCCCACCGTTCCTAAAGCCGCGACCCTTTCATGCAGTTCCTCAGGTTGAAGTGACCCCCAACCACAACATTATTTGTGTTGCTAATTCACAGCTGTAATTTTGCTATGTTATGAATCAGGGGAGCCCTGTGAAAGGGTCATTCAACCCCCAGGTTGAGAACCACTGCATAAGGAGTTAGTCTCAGAAGCTCACAGGGACAGCTCTAACCTGCCCTAAAGGGTCCTTCTAAGTTGGCATTAACTTGATGGCAATGAGTTGGGCTTTTTAAAATAGAGATTGTAAACAAAGATTTGAATGTGGAAGGGGTAATGATTGTTAAAATAGCACCATTAGATTACTTGTGGATTTTAATTATTCTTTATAATTCTTATTATCATGTTTTATAAGTAGTTGACTATCTGTGTCCATAGTTTTATATGTACTTCAGATACCGTTTGAATTTTTTTAAGCTATAACAACAACTTTTTGCCAGAAGTTCAGAAGCTATGTATCATTGACGTTCTGTTTGTTATAGGGTAGAACTGTTACCATTAAGCTGAAGAATGTGAACTTTGAAGTCAAAACACGTGCATCTACAGTCTCGTCTGTTGTTTCTACTGCACAAGAAATATTTGCCATTGCAAAGGAATTGCTGAGAACAGAAATTGAGGCTGATTTTCCACATCCCTTGAGATTAAGACTTATGGGTATAGCTTGTCTTTTCTCCTTTTTCTTTAAGTCTGTTAAAATTTCCCCAGTCATCAGTTTTAAAATCACTCATATTTTGTTTCTTCAACATGTGTAGGAAGTTGTTACTATACTGCTGTCATTGTTGTGGTTTTTAAGACTTGTTTCATGTGATTCATGGTCATTAAACCGTGATCATTGAGAAACAGTTTAGAAAGTGTAAGAAACAGTTTAAAGTGGCTCATTTTATTGCTACTTGTCCACAGGTCCTTTTCTTAAGTTCTTGAAACCAAGGATGTTCAAGAATTCAAAACTTTTCAGGTTTTAGAAAGCAAATTCAGTGTGTATTTGAGTATCTTTTTAAATATAACTTTGGGCACTGGGCAGTACCCCATGACCAAAGGCAGTAATATTTTAAAAAATCTGCATACTGAGGGGAAATACTACAAATAGCCCCCATCAGTTTCCTCACTACTGTTATCTGTTGCTTACACTGTTCAGAGTTTGTTGGATTTCAGAAATACAAGAAATTATGGTACTTTTATAACCACATTTCCAGTCACCATGTAGTCAAAAGAAAAAAAAAAGACATCTTTCCAGTGTGAACTGGATGTAAGAATGCCTATGTGTAAGCACTCCAAATGTCCACTTTCCTAGCTTTCCTGTTATATGTAAAAGGTAGCACAGGTTGAAATAGATTGAACAAAGCCACTGTAGTTAAAAGACCTCCAGTCTGTGTGGTGGACTCCAATAGTTGTAGTTGCTTAGTACTTAATGATACTGTGTACCATTTTATATATTAAAGAAAAGACCTATATAATCATGCCAGCTCCAGCTGATACTTGCTATTTAATGATACCCAGCTTTATAAGTAAAAGTGAATTCCCACTCAAAATACCAGCTTTGAAAATCATCCCTTAATTTTGAAAATATCTGATATGGCTTATTATTTCTCTCTAACTAAACTTTTGTGTATATGTCACAACAGTATTATATAAATATTTGTTTATACTGTGAGCTAATTCATTTTATTGAATTTGGTTGCTTATTGGTTTGATTCAGGTGTGCGGATATCTAGTTTTCCCAGTGAAGAAGACAAGAAACACCAACAAAAGAGCATCATTGGCTTCTTACAGACCAAAAAGCAAGCCCTGGCCGCCACTGGGTGTACACTGGAGACCACAGACCAAGATCAGTGTAAAAAACCTCTGGAAATGTCCCAGAAGAAGAGTTTCTTCGATAAAAAAAGATCAGAAATGAAATGGAGCCATGAAGACAGTTTTACATGTGAAACAGTGAAGAAGCATGATTTACACATATCACCACCATTCCAAGTTTTAAAGAAGATGATGCATGAGAACATGGGAACATCAGGGAAATCAGATAACTGTCAGATATTTACCTGCCCTGTTTGCTTTAGGGAGCAAGAAAGTGTCAGTCTAGAAGCCTTTAACAGGCATGTAGATGCTTGTCTTGGTGGGCCTTCAGTCAGTGAAGCTCATGCTTCCTCAAGAGACGTTTACAAGGAGGAAAATGGGCATCATTCTCTCTCACTCTGTGAGAAGCAGGATTCTGAGACCCCTCAGAAACATACAGAAATCACTTCAGTAGACAGTGAGGATTTGGTAGAGACCATAGATAACACATCTAAAGTAGAAAGTCAAGGTGCTTTACAAAGTCCACGCAGCAGAGAGGGGTGCTGTCGCCTTCCAAGCGCGTCTTTCGATAGTCAACACTGTCATCAGAATTCTTCTGTTTCATTGGAAAGGGAAGATGGCGGGTCATCCCTCCAGCCTTCTTCACATGAAATGATAACAGGCCAAGCTCTGGTGTGTCCTGTGTGTAATTTAGAGCAAAAGACTTCAGATCTTTCCCTTTTCAATACTCATGTGGATGTGTGCTTAAATAAAGGTATTATCCAGGAAATGAGGAAGGACACAGTTAACCAGCCCAAAGAAAGCTCAACCAGTACTGGTGAGTTGTCCGTCACTTTAAAGAACTTGATATTCTAGGAATATGTACTATTATAATTCATGAGACAGTTATTAAATCTGAAACACAAATCATCAATGGGATGGGTCATGTATGTTACTATTAAAGACAATGTCAGAGCCTTGCTACAGGTTAGGATTAACTGAAGCCACTAGATTTTGAATTTGGGAGCTTACTTTAAACTCAGAGGCTTAGGAGCTGAGTGATAGATTCAGAGAAGAAAGTTTTCTGAACATTTGCCACAGTGGTAAATTAGCTGTGTTAGATAGCCAGAAAGCCTTTTTAAGTTGTTGCTTCACTAAGGAGTTACTAATCCACTTAAACTTTTTAAAAAATGTTATACAGTTTTATTTGTTTCATGTTGCTTATAATGAACTTTCATGTCTTCTCTTCCTTTTATAGGTAACTCAGACAAAGCACAGAAGACTACGACACGAGCCAAAAGGTACAATGGCAACGGGTTTAGTTTTATTTAAGTTTTAGCAAAGCTCATATTTGAGGTCTAATTTTTTTAGAAGTTTTCATTCATTTTTAAAATTTTGCTTTATTAAAATGAAAATCATGCAAATATATATCGTTTTAATATTTTTATTGGGGGCTCATATAACTCTTATCACAATCCATCCATACATACATTGTGTCAAGCACATTTGGACATTTGCTGCTATCATCATTCTCAAAATATTTGCTTTCTACTTGAACCCTTGGTATCAGATCCTCATTTTTCCCCTCCCTCCTTCATGAACCCTTGATAATTTATAAATTTTTTTTTCATGTCTTACACTGACCGATGTCTCCCTTCACCCACTTTTCTGTTGTCCATCCCCCAGGGAGAGGGTTATATGTCATCAGTTTCCCCTCCCCAACCCTTACCCATACCCTCCTAGTATCACTACTCTCATTATTGGTCCTGAGGGGCTTATCTGTCCTGGATGCCCTGTGTTTTCTGCTCTTATCTGTCCCAGTATACATTTGAGATCTAATTGTTAAGAGATGTAAAATTGTGTTTTTATAAACTAACCAGTAACATTTTTAAAATTGGTGATTTGCAAAATTATATTTCAAGTCTCTTCTTGCATTTTCATTGCATGTTCTTTTTTCATTCCAGGACAGGACAGATAACCAAGTACTCAAGGTCAAAGAAAATAAAACCAAACAATTCAAGAAGCACCCTGGATCTATTTTTTCAATGAACAGTGAACCTTTTAATCATTCACTTGTTCATTGGAACTGGCTCTTTTATAGCCCACAAGTTGGTCTTCCTCATCATAAGTGTTAGTATTTAGTAAAATGAAAGTGCAATAATCCCTCTCCAAAAGATACTTCCTTTCATATGAATTCAGAATATATACCAAGTTACTTCTTTAAACCTTTTAGAAAATGATGAGAATTTCAGTATGATCATCAACTTGGAGTCAGTGATATGAGAGATTTTTTTAGAGACCTCAGAATAAGAATATAAAGTATTTATTTATAATGGCTATACGAACATATTTATTAGGACTCTCAGAGATTCACAAAAACCTGTATACCTTAAGAATTTTTAGCACTAGATATTTCAAATCCTCATTTCTCTTAAGTACCTCATAGCTTTCATAATTAAAGCTCACCATAAGTGCTATGAAGAATATTAGCAGAAGTAGTATGAGTGGTTTGTACTTTAAGGAAAATATCACAGTCTATTTGTTACAGAGATTTTTATGTAAAGTGTGATTGTTTTTAAAATCTTCTTATCGTGTGAGTAAGCCCTTTATGTAATATTTACCCACAACTCAAGGTTGTTGTTTTCTTATCTAAGACTTTTAAATTGCATTATTTCATTTTTTTGGCAATTATGTTTGTACTTTCTCTAAGAGAAAAATGTGCAATCCAAAAGATTAATCTGTAGTAGGATACCACATTTATCATACATGTTTATTAATATTTATGAAAGAAGGCAATTCTGAATGGCTGTTCTAAACATTTTTGAGCTATCAGTAACTTAGAGATCTTATCAAGAGACAGTGATTTAATTGGAGCACCAAGATGAAAACCAGTTTCGGTTAATGCTTTAGGAATTGAATCTTAGCTCTCTTGTATTTTTTTTGTTTTGTTTTCCTGGTTTTTGTATTTTAATAACAAGGATATAGTATTTTAGGAATAGCTTAAGTTAGAATATTGAATGTAATTTTTGTATATAATATTTGGCCAAAGTAGTAACTTAACTAGATTATTTAAAATTAGACAAGCCTATTATTATATACTGTTATTCTATTATTATATTCTGTGATGAATTCAGAAAGTTGTAGAGTTATAATTCTTGATTGTATGACTTATATAAGTGCTGTGTAAAATTGAAATCAATGAAATACTGATTCCATATGTTGAAAATAGCAGCATATTTAATTGCTTTTGTCCTTAGTAATAACACAAAGGTGCCCTCTATTTTCCTGGAAATCCTCGCCACGCCAATAAATAAACAGGATGAATAAAAACTGGACAATGGAAACTCTACTTATTGTCAGATGGTGTGTTTGCTGTATAAAAAAAACAACAAAACTAAAGAAAGAAGCTCAGCAGAGTTTAAGGATAAATGTATAAAATCAAGACATTTATATGAAAGATACTTTTACTATCTTCATTTAAAAATTGTCTCTGCGTTGGGCCTCCACTCAAATACTCCCTCATTGCAAGAACAATTTGTTCTACTGAAACGGCACTCAGTGATATTCACCTTCCCTGACACGATCTCTGAAGACAAATGGTTGAATAAGCAAATGTGGTGAAGAAAGCTGATGGTGCCTGGCTATCAAAAGACATAGTGTCTGGGGCTTTAAAGGCTTAAAGAGAAACAAATGGCTGTCTAGCTGAGAAGCAACAAAGCCCACATGGAAGAAGCATACCAGCCCGTGTGATCATGAGGTATCGATAGGATCAGGTATCAGGCATCAAAGAACAAAACAAACAAACAAAAAGCATATCAATGGGAATGAAGTGGATGGCAGAGTAGAGACCCACAGCTTATCAGTAGTCAATTGGACACCCCTGTCAGAAGGGCCACAAGGAAGAGAAGAGCCAGTCACTACAGTATAGCACCAACGAAACACACAGCCTTCCTATAGTTCTTTAATGCCCCTCCACACACACTATCATGACCCCAATTCTATCTTACAAATCTGGTTAGACCAGAACATGTATACTGGTACAGATAAGAGCTCACAACACAGGGAATCCAGACCAAATAAACCCCTCAGGACCAATAAGGTGAGCTGCCATACTAGAAGGGTGGGGGGCAGGAGTAAGGAGGAACTGATCACAATGGTCAACGTATGGCCCCCTTCCCAGGGGAACGGACAGCAGGAAAGAGGGTACAATTAGACAGCAGTCAGTGTAAGACATGAAAAAAAATGTATAAATATCAAGGGGACATAGGTGAGGGAGGGAGAAAAAAAAGCTGATGCCAGGGGCTCAAGTAGAAAGATGGTTTGAAAAAGATGATGATAACATGTATAGAAGTGTTTAACATAATGGACATATGTGTGGATGGATTGTGTTAAGAGCTGTAAAAGCCCCCCAATAATTTTTTTAATTAAATAAAAATTGTCTGGTTTTGCCTGCTTTTAATTTATCCTTCTTCCCCATTTCCCGCACCACCTCTGCCAGTCACATATCTATTACTGTTCATTTCTAAAAAAACAACAAAATGAACAGAAAAACCTTAATCAAAAAGAAAGCAGAAAATATTC
>NW_022111373.1:76149440-76154616 GCF_000313985.2 Echinops telfairi | reverse complement strand
CTGAAAACTGAAAACCACTCTTTGCTGTAGAGTTGGCTTTGTTTGTTTTATGTGTCATAGATTGCAGCCTTCTAGACCCCAGGTCTGCCTGTCATTTATCTCTAAATTCCATGTGTAAAGTACATGACCTGGCACATTGTAGGGGTTAATAAGCACATAAATGGATAAATGATGTGCTCAATGAGTGGTGTCTATTACTATCTTTATCCTGGTAGTGCAGTGATAAAGGGCTTGATATTAAACAGAAAGGGCAGTGGTTCAAAGTTACCAGCTACTCCATGGGTGAAAGATGAGGCAGTCTGCTTCCTTAAAGATCTAAAGTCTTGGGAACCCAAAGAGGCAGTTCTACTTTGCTGCAGGGTCAGTGTGAGTAGGAATCAACTGCAGTGGTTGGCTTTGGGAGCTTTCAAGCTGGGCCTTGCAGCCATTCCAGAAAGAAGGGGTTGCTTTTCCCTTTCTTGAATAATGGCTTGCCATATAAATGTTTCCTGGCTTTTTGAGATATGTGGGGACTTGGAACAATTTGTAAGAAAGTTAATGATTAACCTAAGGCTAAAAAACGTTTTATTGAGGAAACAGTCCATTTTGAAAAGCATAAATTAGCTTGGTGCTAGATTTTATTTTGTTTTTATGTTCCATTTTGAAAAGCAATGATATATTTGAACGTACCTGGGCTTGACAGGTTTTTAGTGAACTTTAAGGAGAGGTGATGTTTATTTCCCTGGAGCGAAAACTATTCTTTGCTGTGTAATTAAGGGATCATTACTTTTGCTTTGTAATGCATAATTGGATGAGCAGCTGTTCAAGAAAGATTCAAATGATACTATGATGAGTATAGAAAGCATGGTTCTGCTTATTAAGCAAGCCATAATACAGAATTGCTCCCTTTACAACAAGGGTCACACGGTTTCTGACAGTCTTGTTTTGTGCTCGCTGCCTTCTACAGAAAGTTCAGGGAGATAGAAGATCATTCAGAGGGAAATGATAATGAGGCTTTATTTCTAGCCCCAGTCTCTAAAGTTTGGTAGGACTTCAACTTCTTTCCAACCTCTAGTCGGACTTTTGGGCACATCTGTTTCTTTCAGTCCTTCTATCAAACCCTTCTCAGTGTGTGAAACTCTGGCCTCCCAAGTAATTTCTCAGTGTGCCAGTTTTTCCCTGCTCTGCACCATCTTCTGCATTTTTAAGAACACATTACCCATAAGCAGTGCTTCCATTATATCTCCATTATTAAAATTGAAAACTTCGAAAGCTCCCAACTCTGCAGAATGACTGTAGAAGAAAGAGGGTTTTTAGGTGAGGGTGAGGGCGGAAATCCTCCCACCATGGTTTATTTCAAGCTGCAGCTGTGATGCCAAGTAGGTCACAGATTCCTGAAAATTTAACAGTCAACTCGTGGAAGATGGTGCCAGCTAACTCCCACACCCTGTGACGCACTCCAAACACTGGTGTGGCACGCAAGCCACACTACAGAGCAGGAAGCATTCTGAATTTTGGTATGAGTTGCCAACCAGCCATCTCTGACTCATGACAGAACAGAATGAAATGCTGCGTATATACCATCTTCATGGTCTTTGGTACGTCTGAGTCCAGTGTTGCAGCCATTGTGTCAATCTCACTGAGGGTTTTCCTTGTTTCCCTGGTCCCCTGCTTCACCAAGCAAGACGTGTTATTCTAGCAATTGATTAGTTCTGCTGATATGCCCAAAGTTAGCATACTGAAGTCTCTCTATCCCTGCTATTAAGGAATATGGTAGTTTTATTTCTTCTAACACGTATTTGTCCATTTGTTTGGCAGCCCACAATGTATTAATTCTTCACCAATACCTCAGTTCTACAGCATCAGGTTTTCTGTCTTCCTTTTATACGGGCCAACTTTTGCACATAGAGGAAGCCATCCATAAGACAATAACTTGGGTCAGGCATTGCTTTTTTAGCCGAGTGCAATTTTGCTTTAAAAAAATGTAAGAGGTCTTCTGCAGTAGATTTGCCGATTGCAATACATCATGTCATTTCTTGACACTTGCTCCCCTGGAAGCTGATTGTGGATCCAAGTAAAATGAAATGGAATTTTCACAGTTTATCAGTTCCGTTGTGCAGGTTTTTGTTATCTTCATGTTCAGGTGTAATCTTTACTACCACCCATCTATCCCTTTACTATATAATGGGGGCTTGTTGGTTACTATGATACTGGAAGTTATGCACCTGGTATTTCAAACACCAACGGAGTCACCTCTGGTGGACAGTCTTCGGTGGCATTTCAAGACCTAAGTTAGTCCATAAAAACTCAGTGTATCACAAGCAGTTTGCTGGAGCCTCATTTTTTCTCCCATCTGCTGTCTGTGGTCCGTTGTTCCCTCTGCCCGGAAATTGCTTCTGGAAGGCCTCCTTGTTCTCTCTCCCACTCCACCCATCTTTCATCACAGCCAATGAGGTCACTTCACCTCCGGGAAGGGATTCCTCACCCTCTGGAAAACGGAATGTCCCTTCTTTGTGTTCCTGTCGCTGCCTGAAAACTGAAAACCACTCTTTGCTGTAGAGTTGGCTTTGTTTGTTTTATGTGTCATAGATTGCAGCCTTCTAGACCCCAGGTCTGCCTGTCATTTATCTCTAAATTCCATGTGTAAAGTACATGACCTGGCACATTGTAGGGGTTAATAAGCACATAAATGGATAAATGATGTGCTCAATGAGTGGTGTCTATTACTATCTTTATCCTGGTAGTGCAGTGATAAAGGGCTTGATATTAAACAGAAAGGGCAGTGGTTCAAAGTTACCAGCTACTCCATGGGTGAAAGATGAGGCAGTCTGCTTCCTTAAAGATCTAAAGTCTTGGGAACCCAAAGAGGCAGTTCTACTTTGCTGCAGGGTCAGTGTGAGTAGGAATCAACTGCAGTGGTTGGCTTTGGGAGCTTTCAAGCTGGGCCTTGCAGCCATTCCAGAAAGAAGGGGTTGCTTTTCCCTTTCTTGAATAATGGCTTGCCATATAAATGTTTCCTGGCTTTTTGAGATATGTGGGGACTTGGAACAATTTGTAAGAAAGTTAATGATTAACCTAAGGCTAAAAAACGTTTTATTGAGGAAACAGTCCATTTTGAAAAGCATAAATTAGCTTGGTGCTAGATTTTATTTTGTTTTTATGTTCCATTTTGAAAAGCAATGATATATTTGAACGTACCTGGGCTTGACAGGTTTTTAGTGAACTTTAAGGAGAGGTGATGTTTATTTCCCTGGAGCGAAAACTATTCTTTGCTGTGTAATTAAGGGATCATTACTTTTGCTTTGTAATGCATAATTGGATGAGCAGCTGTTCAAGAAAGATTCAAATGATACTATGATGAGTATAGAAAGCATGGTTCTGCTTATTAAGCAAGCCATAATACAGAATTGCTCCCTTTACAACAAGGGTCACACGGTTTCTGACAGTCTTGTTTTGTGCTCGCTGCCTTCTACAGAAAGTTCAGGGAGATAGAAGATCATTCAGAGGGAAATGATAATGAGGCTTTATTTCTAGCCCCAGTCTCTAAAGTTTGGTAGGACTTCAACTTCTTTCCAATATGTGATGTGGCTCCCAATTGATGGAAAATGGAATTAAAAACTAATAGAATGTTTTCCATAAATCTTTTGAATCCCTCTCGTGTAAACAATATGTATTTCCAACTCACTTCTGCCAACTCCATCTCTCCCTTCGTAAGTTCCACATGAAAACATGGAGCCTCCTTTCTCGGCTTTTAGTTTCTTTCCCGGCTTTAAATCATCTTGTGTAATTCTTCCGATGAACCATCAACAGTGCTTTCCTATTCTTACTCTTTGGTAATTATGTTTAATGACATACATATATCTGTGTATAGAGAGAGATTCTTTTTGAGGTACATGTATTATACACAGCGCGACATCCACTCACTGCCACCGAGTCACAACCTTCTAGCACAAAATATAAATGACCCATGGGGTTCATAAGACTGAGTCATTAAGGGAGCAGACAGCCTTATCTCTCTCACAAAGGGGCTGGGGGGCTTGAACTGATCACCTTGCGGTTAAAAGCCCAATGCTTAACCTACCATGTGCCACCAAGGCTCCTTGGAAGAGGAATCCCCTAAATTGGACACAAAAAGAGTGTGACTTGATTCTGGGGTCAAATCAAGTTCTGTTTTCTGAAGGCTCATTTTTTTTTTTTCAGTCCAAAGGTATGAAATGAACCCAGGTTTCTACATAGGAAATGTGTTCATCAAACATGCGCCACTTACATGCTAGAGATTCAGAACAGATTTTGATTGTCCTTCAATAGTCTCACTTCCATATTATTAGTATTTTTCCTGAGCACATGACTAGAAATACCCACCTATCCACTGCCATCCAGTTGACCAACTCAAGAGTGACCACATAGGACAGTATAGAACGACCCCTTTGCGTTTCTGAGAGTTTAAATCTTTACCAGAGTAGACAGCCTCATCTTTCTATGGTAGGGCAACTTATCCATTCTAACTGCTGACCTTGAGTTTAGCATCTCAATGTGTACGCCAGTACACCACCACATCCCCTCTAGGATCAGAATAAGCTACTCTTACTGAATACTTTATATACCACTAAAGAATGCATAGTGCTTGGGTGCCTCAGATGCTTAACTACTGGACTATTAGTGGAAAAGTTGGCAGTTTGAACTTACCCAGAGGTTCCTCAGAAGACAGGCCTGGAGTTCTGCTTTCAAAAGGTCTCTGCCTTAAAACTCAGGAATAGCGCTCTACTCTGTACCAGGGGGTCACCGTGAGTGAGAATCAACCCCATGGTAACAAACAACAATAAGAAGAGATTGACAATACCCAAGACATGGAGTCTAATAAGATACCTGCATAAATATGGAATACCATGCTTTATGCTTTTAGAGCAAGGATCAAGAGGAAATACATCCTCCATGAAGAAACAGACAGCAAAGCAATTGGCATGTTTCACCCTGGCACTGAAAGGAGCGGCACTGAGAATTTGAAACAAACTAGGACATTGCTACTTGTGGGGGGAGGTCTGATGGGCAGGCATTCCCTCCCCTGAGGGGAATCAGTTGCCAGACTGCTGTCTCATCCCACCATAGGGGGCGTGGGCCTGCTTCCTGCCTCTGGGGACAATGGACAGGCTTCTGTAGGCGGAGTTTTCACCCTACTGATAATGGTTCCTATGAAGAC
>NW_022111373.1:76148075-76149340 GCF_000313985.2 Echinops telfairi | reverse complement strand
TGGCATGCCCCCAAAAGGTATATAGGCATAGGTCAGCAATATAGAGCTCTCTGATCTCTCTGACCCCTCGCTCGGACCACTCGCTCCCTGGTCGCCTCCTTCTCTTCCCCCTCTTCTCTCCCTTCCTCTCTCCCTTGTTCCCTTGCCCTCCTTCCCTTCCCCCTCTCTCCACGTGGACCACCACGCTGGGCTGAGGTGAGTAATGCTACCAACCATGTAATGTGCCTGACTGCATTATTGTATCTCTCATGCTCTCGGTGACTTTAATATAATACTTATATATCTCAACCGTACAATTGTGCTTACTGAACCCGTGGGTAGTATTATTATTAGTAGTAGTAGCAGCGGGTGGGGCCTGGCACCTCACTCTCATCCCTACCCCCTCTCCATTTTAATTTAATACTACAGCTACTGGTACCAGTGAGCTGCAACAGAAAATTTAAAGTGGTCTCTGGTTGGTATTATCTGTAACGACTGACAAGCGAATGCAAATGCTTTCCGGAAGAACTCTAATGCAGGCGAACAAGGATGGCGAGACTTTGGACCTGACTTTGGGCACATCATCTGGAAGCATCTCTAGAAAAGCCTTGTCTGATTAAGTTGGGGGAGGCAGGTGTCACTGAAAATGAGGGAAACCTTCCATGTGAAAGATTACTGCACTCAAACGCACAGTGATCCTGAAGATGGCACATGGCCAGACAACATCTCACTGGTATGCATTAGGTCGCCATGGGGCAAAGCTGACTCTGGCAGCCATAGAGGACACTGTGTCTGCTTCTAGACACCGGAGATCCAGGAAGAATCAAAACTGACAGAAATCTAATCTTCCTGAAGCTGACCTTTTAGTGTGGTGGGAGGTGGGCAGATACCGAATGGCCTCCTTTTGGTGATACATGCTACAAAGGAAAAGATAGCAGTTTAGAGGAATGAAGAGTCAAGGTAGGGGAGATTGTTTCAGTGTGATCAGATCTGTTGTTGCTAAGTACTGATGGATGGGTTCAGACTCATCGCGACCCTATGTTCAACAGTGAGTTAGTTAATTGTGCCAACCTGGCCGATAATCACATGTGGGGCTAATTGAAAGGCGGAGAGATAAATGGGTGGTGAACCTCGCCTTTCTAGTTCTCAGGTCTCTTGCTTTGTGCTGGTCGCACCAGGGTGCAGCTGCCTTAGCAGTACCCTGCTTCAGCTCACAAGATTGACTTCCTACAAGACATCCCCAAGGAGAAGCCACATGGACCTATCCCGATGCAGCCCTGGGTGCT
>NW_022111373.1:76132616-76146997 GCF_000313985.2 Echinops telfairi | reverse complement strand
CTTTCTGAGCTGAAACCATAGGGAAGATGAAACCATTTTTTAGAATTCATAGGGATAGTGTTTATTCTAGGTAGAACAACAAAGAAGTTTAATGGCTCTGAAGCAAGACAGACTAGAGGACCAAGCACGCAGGAGAATTGTAGTGCTTGAGGTCAGAGAGATGGGTAGAGGCAGATCAAATGAGATCACATCTTAAGCTTGTATGTATTAGCATATTTAAAATTAATGTTATGGTTGAGAGTTAATCTGTTGAACTAATCTGCGAATAGAAAAATATCACCTGCAGTATGCTTTACAGCTTCTCATCTTGACCTACGCTCTCAGGGTAAAAGGAATTGAGCCCAACCAACACTATCCATAGTTCATGTCATCCACTGCTTTGGGGGTTCTTGCCTCACTTGCTAGAGTGGGGCAAGTAACACCACACAATTATCATCAGGTTATTGAACATAAAATAATGATGAATTTTCATTGATTTGAGGATTTCAACAAATTCACTACTTGGACTTATAATTTCAAAGTGATTTGTGTATCATAAATTACTTGGATACCAATTCAAACCATTTTATAGTTGGTATTGGATTTTCATGGGTAGTAGTCTGCTACCATTTCCACTGTTACTCTTTCTGTTTGGAGTCTGATTTCAAAATTTTAGCTATGCTCATACTGTTTTATATAAATATCTATAGATACATATTTTTTCATTTATCTATTACAATTTCCATATTGGTACATAGTCTGCTATTTCTGCAAATATTTAATGCAGTGAATTTTCTGTCAGTTTGGTCATGTCTCTATGATAAACATTAGACCAATATCATACATTTTTAAAGGTAAATTTGAAGTTCTATGCTGTGTTCTGAATACACTAAACATTTTGTCATATTTTTATCGATAACTTATAAAAACATTGTTTAAATTCAATACATCATATTTTGTGCTTGATACTTAGAAGAAAACAACAGGCATGTTTGACATTTCATAGTTTTTATTAAAATGGTACACATTTTATGGATAAAAGAATACATATTTTATATAGTATACATATGCAACGGAGACTTACTCAGCTATAAAGAGAAGGAACTGCATGGATGAACCTTAAAAACACTATGTCAACTCAAGTGAGCATGCACAAAAGGGCAAGGGAAGGAAGGACAGCCCGAGGGGCGCGGCGAGCCGGCCCTGGCAGCGCCTCTCCCGGATCCTGAAGCAGGAGGGCCCTCAGGAGGAGGAGGAGGAGACCAAGGCTGGACTTGAACTCTGTGAGTCCCAAGGACAAAGTCTTGGGAAATCAGGCGGTGGGTCGGGCTAGGGGCAAGGAGGTGCTCAGTGCACCAGCTCTGGGTACTGCGGGGACGGTCATGGGACAACTTGACTTGGGGTCCTGCACTGGCCTACCTGACACCACGCACCCCTGTTGCCTAAATTTCACATTTGGAATCCACACTCAATCAAATTTTGCTTCGTGTAACACACACACACACCATTGTGGGTGGAGGGAAACTCATACTTTTCCCACTGGCCAAGATTATTAAAGGAAAGATTAAGCCCTTCTACAAATAAGGAAAGAGTTAGTCTACCCTGTCTCCTATATTCTGACACATGCATGGATTGTTTGATTTTAAATAAGTCACTTAACCTTTCTGTATTTAGGGACTTCCCACCACCCTCCTCCCCCGCAGTTTGGGATGGATAATCTACACTTTGGGAATAAATTTGTAGCATAAACTGGGCACATTGTTGAAGAGTTCTCAAATATTGACAAGGATTGAAGTCCTACCAGAGCAAACCAACGGAGTTGGCTGACTGAAATGACCTCATTTCTAAAGAGCCATCAGGAGACAAGAGTTAGGCTCTCAAACTCACTTCCATCCAGTAGGTTCCAATTTGTAACCCAAGCATGACAGAGTAGATTTCCCTGAGGCTCACGAGCAGACAGCCTCATCTCTTTTTGGCCAATGTGGCTGGTGGATTTGAACCATCCACCTTGTAGTTAGCAGCCCAATGCTTAGCCCACTTCACCACCAGGATGCAATTAGTTCGTTCGTTCATTCATTCATTCTAGAAATAGCTTTAAGGGTTTACTGTTTGCCAGGCACTAAATGTGCAGATGCAGAGAGGACATGGCAGCTCCTAGGAACGTGATTGTGGAGCGCGCCGTACACATGCTAGTGGTGGGGGTGGTGGTAGACAATGAAACAAGTCAGCAAATAAGTGTCTAAAACCATCTGAGGAAGCAGTCAGTGCTGTGAGGGCTATGAAACGGTGATGGGACTGTGAGCAGACGTTAGGTTTGGTGGTTAAGTGAGAGCCGCTACTGACAGGAAGGAAGTCGCGCTAGAAAGTTCAGGAGGAACCGTGTTACAAGCAGCATCAGAGAGGCTGTGATCATGGTACAGGAAGAAAAGACTGACACTGTCCAGGATTTCATCCTGCTGGGCTCCACAATGAATGCTCACGGAAGCAGCACTAAGGGACACCAAAGGACGCATTGCACTGGGTAAATCTGCTGCACGAGACCTCTTCAAAGCGTCGAAAAGCAAGGACGTTACTTTGAGGACTAAGGTGCGCCTGACCCAAGCCATGGTCTTTTCAATGGCCTCATCGGAATGTGGAAGTTGGACATTGAATAAGGAAGCCTGACGAAGAATGGAAGCAGTTGAGCTACGGTGTTGGCTCAGAACAGTGAAGGCCCGTGGACTGCCAGCACCAACAAGGAGATCTGATTTTGAAGAAGTAGGCACTTTGGAGGCAAGGATGGAGAGACCTGGTCTCAAGTACTTAAGTCCTGTTGTCAGGAGAGACCCGTCCCTGTAGAAGGACGTCATGCTTGATAAAGTAGAGGGTCAGGGTAAAAGAGGAAGACCCTTAATGAACTGGATTGGCACGGTGGCTGCAACAATGGGCCCAAACATAACAATTAGGAGGACGGTGCAGGACTGGGTGGTGTTTCATTCTCTTGTATGTAGGGTCGCTATGAGTCCGAACCAACCTGAGGACGCCTGACACCAATAGCAACAGAGAATCCAAACTTGCTTCTGGACGTCAAAATTGCCATTTAGAGGCGAACTTAAAGATAGTAAGTTAAAAGTCATAATTTTCCACCAGGATTTGAATAAAAGCTGAGATGTTATCAAGTCAAGACCGTTCTCTCCTTTGTCCTCTCCCTCCCTCTCCCCCTCTTTTCCTAGAGAGTACAGACAATTATTCTGTGTGGAAAGCCAAATAATAGCAGCTATCATTTATAGAGCGGTTTCTGTGCTTAGGGATGGGAGTGGAACGGGGGCAGTTGGATCTAACAGGGATGAGGAAGGCAAGGAAGTTTGCATGGAAGTGATTTCAAGAATGGGTCATGGAAGCTACACTGGAGAAGGGGTGCACACAGGGTGACTAATAGGACACAGGGGTGACTGATAGGAAAACGTGGGAGGACAACGAGGTTGCAGACTTTCTGGGCCGAGAGAACTAGACAGAGTAGGTGCACTGAAGAGATGAGGGTTAGTTAGATAATAGTTAGATGATGGAATTCTTACCATGAAGATTACAGAAATGGTGCTGTTTTTTAAAAATATTTTTATTGGGAGCGCTTACAGATATTATAACAATCCATAATTCAATTAGATCAAGCATAATTGTACAATTATTGCCACCATCGTTTTCAAATCATTTTCTTCTTGAACTCTTTGATATCAATTCCCCTTTACTCCCTCCCTCCCCTCCCCTCCCCTATTCTTATATTTTTATTAATTATAATAATAATTTTTGGCCATATAATGGCAAGTTTTTATGTTAAGCCATGAGTATGACTTTGAAGTGGGTTGACTGAGATCAGGGGGAGGAAAAAATGATTCGAGGTAAGGGCGTTAGGAAGGTGAAACCAAAGTATTGGCTTTAGCATCTATGAAGATGATGATGTCACAGATTAGGAGTCGATTTCTTAAAACCAAACCATAGATTAGCTTAGCCAGTAAAGAAGGCCTACCCTGAGCATTGTGCTCTCTAAGATCTAGGTCTAAGGCAGCGGTTCTCAACCTTTGGGTCGCGACCCCTTTGGGGTATTTTCAATATTCTTTGCTAGCGCCACAATTCAAATGTAACAATTTTCCTTCAGTCTTCCTTATTCATTGTCCAACTTTCACATGTATTAAAGGCAGTTGAAAACACCATGGATTGGGTCAGGAGCACCTTACTCCTCAAAGAAACAGCGATGCTTTTCGATATTCTTTTTTTCCTTTCTAAAATTATTTTATTGGGGGCTCATACAACTCTTATCACAAGCCATTCATACATCAATTGTGTAAAGCACATTTGTACATTCGTTGCCCTCATCATTCTCAAAACATTTGCTCTCCACTTAAGCCCCTGGCATCAGCTTCTCATTTTACCTCCTCCCTCCCCGCTTCCCCCTCCCTCATGAACCCTTGATAATTTATAAATTATTATTTTTGTCTTATCTTACACTGTCCGACAGCTCCCTTCACCCACTTTTCTGTTGTCTGTCCCCCAGGGAGAAGGTCACATGTAGATCCCTATAATCAGTTCCCCCTTTCCACCCCATCCTCCCCAACCCTCCCAGTATCACCATTCTCATCACTGGTCCTGGAGGGATCATCCGCCCTGGATTCCCTATGTTTCCAGTTCCTATCTGTACCAGTGTTCTTCCTCTAGTCTAGCCGGAGTTGTAAGGTAGAATTGGGATCATGATAGTGGGGGGCGACGGGGAGGAAGCATTTAGGAACTAGAGGAGAGTTGTATATTTCATCATTGCTACACTGCACTCTGACTGGCTCGTTTCCTCTCTGCCACCCTTCCCTTTTTTTTTAGTATATGTGCTGCCGAAGCAAGCGCTCCGCGACCCTTCCATAAGGGGATGTCCAGTTGCCTACAGATGGGCTTTGTGTCCCCACTCCGCATTCCCCCTCATTAACAATGATATGATTTTTTGTTCTTTGATGCCTGAAACCTGATCCCTTTAACACCTCGTGATCACACAGGCTGGTGTGCTTCTTCCATGTGGGCTTTGTTGCTTCTGAACTAGATGGCCACTTGTTTACCTTCAAGCCTTTAAGACCCCAGACACTATATCTTTTGATAGCCGGGCTCCATCAGCTTTCTTCACCACATTTGCTTATGCACCCACTTTTGTCTTCAGCGATTGTGTCGGGAAAGTGAGAATCATGGAATGACAATTTAATAGAACAAAGTATTCTTGCATTGAGGGAGTACTTGCTTTTCAATATTCTAAAGAGGTCTTATGTAGCATTTACATAATCCAATACATCCTCTGACCTCTTGACTGCTGCTCCCATGAGCATTGATCATGGATACAAGGAAGACAAAATCCTTGACAACTTCAACTTTTTATCCATTTGTCATATTACCTATTGGACCTGTTGTGAGGATTTTGGTCTTCTTGACATAGAATCATAATTCTTTCTGAAGGTTGCAAAACTTGATCTTCAAGTTTTCCTCACTTTCAGCAAGCAAGGTTGTGTCATCTGCATGTGGCAGGTTCTTAATAAGCCTTCCTCCAGTCCTGATGACATACTCTTCTTCATATAAACCAGTTTTTCTGATGATTTGTTCAGCATACAGGTAGAATCAATATGGTGAGAGGATATAACTTGGATGCCTATCTTTCCTGTTTGAAACCATGAAGTATTCCCTTGTTGAGTTTGCACAGCTGTCTTTTGATGCATGTCTAAGTCCCTCATGAGCACAATCAGGTGTTCTGGAATTCCCATTCTTCTCAAGTTTATGCATAGTTTGTTATGATCCCCCAGAAGAATACTTCGGCATAGTCAATGAACTACAAGTAAGCATCTTTCTGGAATTCTCTGCTTTGAGCTAAGCTCTATCTGACATCAGCAATGATATCCCTTGTCCCAAGTCCTCTTCTGAATCTGGCCACAACTTCCGGCAGGTCCCTGTCAATGCACTGTTACAGTCATTGTTGGAGAATCATAAGCAAAATCTCCCTTGCATATGATATCAGTGATATTGTCCTATAGTTTGACCATTCTGTTGGGTCATCTTTCTTTGGAATGGGTACTAATATGGATCTCTTCTTGACTGTTGGCCAATTGGCTGTCTTCTAGATGTCTTGGCATAGATGAGTGAGTGCTTACAGTACTTCTTCAGCTTGTTGAAACATTTAGATTGATATTACATCAACTCCTGGAGTCTTGTTTTGGGCTGATGCTTTCACTGCAGCTTGAATGTCTTCCTTCAGCACCGTTGGTTCTTGTCCATATGCTACCTCCTGAAGTGGAATGTGGACTACAGTAGTGCTTTTTGTACAGTGACTGTGTATTATTTCCATCTTCTTTGATGGTTCCTGCAACATTCAATATTTTGCCCATAGAATCATTTCAGCTTGCATCTCCAGGCCTGAATTTTTTCTTGAGGTCTTTTAGTTTAAGACAGCTGAGAGTGTTCTTTCTTTTTTTTCATTTTCTAACTCTAGGTCTGTGCACATTTTATTATGATATTTGACTTTGTCTTCTTGAACTGCCCTTTGACATTTCCTATTTATCTCTTTTGCTTCATCCTTTCTTCCAGCTGCATTAGCTACTCTATGTGTGTATGGATTGGGATAACAGTTGTATGAGCCCCTAATAAAATGTTAAAAAAAAAAAAAGAAAAGGTTTCAGAGTCTCTTCTGACATCCACTTTGATCTTTTCTTTCTGTCCTTTCTGTTTAATGACCTTTTTGATTCTTCATGAATGATGATCTTGATGTCCTCCCAAAGTTTATCAGGTCTTCTGTCATTAGTGTTCAATGCCTCTAGTCTATTCTTGAGAAATTCTCAAAATTTTAGTAGGATAGAATCAAGGTTATATTTTGGCTCTTGTGGACTTGATTTAATGTTCTTCAGCTTCAACCTGAATTTTCATATGAGCAATTGATGGCCTGTTCCACAGTCAGCCTCTGGCCTGGTTGTAGTTGCTGATATTGAGTATGGTCTCTTCCCACAGATGTAGTCATCTGTGTATTCTATTGATCTCCGTGTATTCTATTTGGAGAAGTCCATATATGTTATAGGTAGGCTTATTTTGCCAACATAGCCAATGAACAAATGTGGGATTAATTGAAGGGTGGAGAGATAAATGGCTCAGTGAGCCTCGCCTTTCTGGTCTCTTACTCTTTGATCATCAGACCAGTTCTGTGACTCAATTTGCAAGCTACACTACCTGTGGGACACCTAACCCATGGACTGTGTCGCTGTAACTTGAGGCTCCTTCAAGACCTACTTTGCCACACTATTGGAACTTACATCTCTTGAGCTGGAGACTGTTGGACCCTGTGATCTGGCTGACTATTAGAGACATGCCTTGCTGTTTGCTGCCTGTGGCCGGATAGCCTGAATTTCTCTACAGAGGACTACCCGGCGGCCCTCAAGACTTGAAGGACTTGAAGGACAGTGTCTCACAACAGTCTCACGGGAGTGAGTTGCTCTGAGCCATTTTGTACTGCTTTATAGATTAATGAACTGTTTATTTCTTATGTTATCTATCTAGCTAGCTATATAAATATCTATAAAATTATTAGCGTCCTGGTTTTGTTTCTCTAGAGAACCCTGTCTAGCATAATATATATAGTCACGCTCTGTGTTGTTGAAAATAGGTATTTGCTATGAACAAGTCATTGGTCTTGCAAAATTCTGTCATGTGATCTCCAGCTTCATTTCTATCACCAAGTCCATATTTTGCAACTTCTGTTCCTTCCTCTTTGTTCACAGCTTTTGCATTCTAATCACCAATAATTAGCAATGCACCTTTTTTTGTTTGTTTGTTTGTTTGTTTGGGATCTTGGTTTTTTTCTTCTGCCTTTTTTAATTATTAAATCATTTTATTGGGGGCTTGTACAACTCTTATCACAATCTATACATGTATCCATTGTGTCAAGCACATTTCTACATTTGTTGCCATCATCATTCTCAAAACATTTGCTTTCTACTTGAACCCTTGGTATTAGCTCCTCATTTTTCCCCCTCCCACCCCACTTCCTCATCCCTCATGAACCCCTAATAATTTATACATTATTATTATTTTGTCATATCTTACACTGTCTGACACCTCCTTTCACCCACTTTTCTGTTGTCCATCCCCCAGGGTGGAGGTTATATGTAGATCCTTGGAATTGGTTCCCCCTTTCCACTCCATCCTTCCTCCACCCTCCTGGTATAGCCACTCTCACCACTGGTCCTGAAGGGATCATCTGTCCTGAATTCCCTGTGTTTCCGGTTCATATCTGTACCAGTGTACATCCTCTGGTCTAGCCAGATTTGTAAAGTAGAATTGGGATTATGATAGTGGCAGGGGGTGGGGCAGGGGAGAAAGCATTTAGGAACTAGAGGAAAGTTGTATGTCTCATTGTTGCTACCCTGCACCCTGACTGGCTCATCTCCTTCCCACGACTCTTCTGTAAAGGGATGTCCAGTTGCCTACATATGGGTCTTGGGTCCCCAATCTGCACTCCTCCTCATTCACAATGATTTGATTTTGTGTTCTTTGATGCCTGATACCTGATCCCTTTGACACGTGATCACACAGGTTGGTGTGCTTCTTGCATATGGGCTTTGTTGCTTCTGAGCTAGATGGCTGCTTATTTACCTTCAAGCCTTTAAGACCCCAGACGCTATATCTTTTGATAGCCGAGCACCATCAGCTTTCTTCACCACATTTGCTTAGGCACTCATTTGTCTTCAGCGATCATGTCAGGAAGGTGAGCACACAATATGACTTTTATTGTTTAATACCTGGTAACTGATCCCTTCAGCACCTTGTGATCACACAGGCTGGTGTGCTTCTTCCATGTGGGCTTCGTTGCTTCTTTTTTGGGGGGAGGGGAGCTTTGTTGCTTCTGAACTAGATGGCTGCTTGTTAACCTTCAGGTCTTTAAGACCCCAGACTTAGCAATGCGTCTTGATTGCACTTTTGATCAATGTCTTCCTAAGTCATTAGTAGAAAGCTTCAATTTCTTCATCACTAGCTTTTTGTGATTGTTGCATAAATTTGAATAAAAGTTGTATTGATTGGATTTCCCTGAAGGCTGACTGATATAATCCTATCACAGATGGCATTGTACTTCAAGAGTGATTTTGTGTGGGTGAGGGGAGACATTGGTCAGTGTAAGACATGAAAAAAATAATAATAATTTATAAATTATCAAGGGTTTGTGAGGAAGGGAGGGTGGGAGAGGGGGAAATGATACCAAGTGTTCAAGTGGAAAGAAAATGTTCTGAAAATGATGATGGCAACAAATGTACATATGGATGGATGATGGATTGTGATAAGAGCTGTATGAGCCCCCAATAAACTATTTTAAAAATAGAGTGATTTTGCAACATCCTTTTTGACAATGGATGCCATGCCATTCCTCCCGATTGTGTTATTTTGGCATAGTAAACCATAGGATTTTCTGATTCAACATGTCCAACACTAGTCCATATCTGCTACCGATGCCTAGGATATCAATCTTTATGCATTCCATTTAATTTTTGATGACTTCCAATTTTCCTGGAGTTGTACTTCATGCTTTCCAATTTCTGATCCTCAGCCAATTTTTGCAGCTGTTTCTTTTTACTTTGTGTCCTGCCCCACCAGCAAGTGAAGATCCCGAAGGCGCCACTCCCGCAGACTTTGCTTCACTCATGCAACCAGGTCAACACCACTGTCAATCATTTTGAGTTCCCTCCGGTCCGAGGGGCCCAGCCTCTGGCGCAATCTCAGACAGTGTTCTGCTTCTATTCATTAGGCCTTCAGTATCTGACAATGTGTTTGAGCTATGCATAAGGTTTTCAGCGACTCTTTCCTACAAGAGGGCAGCCAATTCCTTCTTTGTGCTTTGTTTAAAAACTCCACTGAAACCTGTTCACTTTGGGTGACGCTGCTGGCATTTGAAATGCCAGTGACGTAACTTTCAGCATCACAGCAACAGCACCACAAACTGACAGACAAGTGGTGGAATCTACCTGGCTTAGTTCTTTCTGATTCTACCTAGGCTTAGTTCTGACCTTATTCCTAGTGTTGGGGTGTCCCCTGAGAGTCCTTTTGCTCCCTCCCCTACATAATTAAAGAAAACCTTCTAAATCCTGGTTCTTCTCTAGGCTAGCTAATAAATTCTGCTCTTTGCCATGTATGTTTATGTGAGAAATTATGTTTGTGTGTTGTGGAAGGCTGGCAGTTCAAACCTATCAGGAGAAAGATGAGGCTGTCTGCTCAGTAAAGATTTACAGTCTCAGAACCTCTATATAGGGTTCCGATGGGTTGAAACTAAGTCAACAGCAGTGGGTTTTGGTGCTTACTGTATGTGTATGGTTGATTGAATTGTGTCCTTCCCCAAATTTGTGTTGAAGCCGTAACCACCAGTTCCTGTGACTAAGACTTTGTTTGGAAATAGGCTCTGGGAAGGGGTAATCTGTTAAAGAACATGTTAAATAGCATGACATCATACTGGAGTAGACAAGGTCGTAGAAGCAACAGAGAAATGTGTGGGTCTATCAGAAGCCAGAGGAGACAAGGACAGGTGTCCCCTTAACATAGACAGAGATCATGGCTCTGCCAACACCTGGATCCGGACGTTTAGCCTCCAACACTATGAGACAATCGATTTCGAAGTCCCCCTCCCCCACCAGTCTGTGGTATTTCGTCATGGCAGCATTCAGGGGTGAATGCAGCGGGAAACTGCCTTAATCTCCATCAGTAGAAATGAGAATAAGACGTGTTCTCCCCTTTTAGCTTTTGTGTGAATCGTAAGGTTTTGTTCCTGTAGGTCTGGCATCTGCCCAGCGTGCTTCAGATAATTTTATCTTGGTAAACTTGTGTGAAGCTTATGGGCTCCGCCCTGTTTAATCTCGCACGATACCTCTTAAAAACAATGTGCCTGGGAAGTCCACGGCTGCCCTCTGACCTCCTGGAGTCAAAGTCTACATGACCGACTTCAGGGTGGTCCTTGTACGGACTTCTGAACATTCAGTACTAAGATAATTTGGAATTTTGATACCACGGTTTTATAAATGATGGAAGCAAACTCACCATCTGTCCTCAGTGCTGAAGGTGGAAACCCAAGGCTGTTGTTGCAAGACTTGCAAATTCCAGAGGGTGACCATGGGCGCTTCGCTGGCTCTCTGCCCCTTCAGTGCCTTCACTCATGGTTGCTTGCTTGCTTCCTTTCAGTGCTGCCAAACGAGAGAAGCTTTCAGAATGCTGCTCAGAGCAATACTCTGGACCTCATGGAGAAGCTTTACGAAAAGAAGGTTAATATTAATGCTGCCAACAATGTGAGTAGGAGCTGAAAATATGACCAGCGGTTTCTTCAAGTGGTGGCTCGGGCTTATATCATTCAGATGGAAAAATAAAAATAAAAATGATCGTGCTAGGTGAGATGAGGGAAGTCTGTCTCCTTTAGGGGTGCTGAAAGGTAAGCTCCAGCAATGGGCTGGGCTTTGGGTGCTCTCGTTGATCTTATCACAGGGAACGTGCACAACATTCTTGATGCACATCTGTGCAAAGTGTGGGTGGGCAGTCACGCGGACCGACGGCCAGGCTTATGGATCTGGACTTGGTCCTGGATGGTTGCCTGGGTCCCTTTGGTCTCACACACTCTGGAAAGGCAGAGCTATCTTTTGCCACACGCTCTAGCTGGTTTTCTCTCCTGGGATGCCCTCTGTGGTTGGGTTGTTTTCCAAATTGAAATGCAAAGGAAAACACACATTTTCATTTTCATTCAACTGCTTTTTAAAATAATAGGCTGTTCCTGAAAGCTGTTCTTTCCCTGCTGGGTCTTCAGCAGCGACTGTTGAGGGCGAGGCAGGGAGGTGGTGGTGGTGGCCCATCCATCATCAGAAATATGGCTTTCGTGCTGTTTGGTTTTCCTGCCAGCACCTCTGTTGTTGCTGCGCGCCATCAACTCCATTCCGACTCCCAGCAAACCCTGTGGGTTAGAGGAGACCTGCCTGGGAGGACTTCCGAGGCTGAGCTATGTATGGAGCAGCTTGTCAGGCCTTCTCCCCAGCAGAACCACTGGTGGGTTTGAACTACCAACTATCCAGCTAGCAGCCAAGGGCTCAACCACTGCACCAGTAGGGCTCCTGGCAGCCCCTCCAGGCAGAGGTGATGACAATGAACAGTTCGGAGCTGGGGCAATTGCTTTGGATGCTGTGTGGAAGGAATCAAGGTGAGGATGGCAGAGGTGGATACTGTGGTGCTAGCTAAATAAAGCAGCAGCTCAGGGCCCCTCACTTGCATAGGGGCTTTTCCAGAAGCAATGTGTTCCCATGGTTACGTGAGTTTGCAAGATTTGCTCAAGTAAGGGATTTTTAACTGCAATCAGTTAAGCCTGCTGTTGTTGGCTTTAAAGGTTTCCCAAACTGCCTAAACTCCAGGTTTCACAAAACCTAGCTCTGTCTCAGGCATTGGAATGAAAGAAACCAAAGTGGTGGCGTCAGAGTCCCAGGCAGCGTCTGCAACGGAAGATGCTTCACTCTGGTCTGTGTGTCTGCAAGAGTGTCTGTCCTTGTATATGTATATTCCGTACATGTGTGTGTCTGGTGTGTTATGAATCTCTGTAGTATTCACACTCCACAGACGTTCTAGAAGGATAGCATAGTGGGAAAATTTTGCTGCAAAACAGTTTCAAGAACAGCCGCAAAAGGGGAGGGGGAGGATAAAGAGAAGGAAGGAAGAGAAAATAAGCAAGGATAATAGCTATGTGTTGAGAGCAGGTTGACAAGAGAAACAAATCTAGGGCATTCATACATGTGTAAATGAGAGTTTTATATCAAAGAGCAATTGTATATTGAGAAAACATCCAAGCCCAGTCCAGATCAAGTCTGTAAGTCTGATATTAGTCCATATGCCCAATACCAGTCCATAATACCCTCTTCAGGCTCACGTTGCCACTTGCAATTATGCTGAATGCAGTAAAATCACAGGCTGGTGTATGAAAACGCTTTTGGATCCAATGGCAGTGGAAGCGTCAAAGGGCTGTCTCCACAGGTCTCCACCGCATGGCTCGCTCAGGTCTCAGCATAGCTCCACGTGGCTTGTCCACAGGAAGACGAAGGCAGAGAGAGAGTGTGTGGCCCACCTCCAGGGAGAAAGAGAGGAAGTTCCCACAATCCCCATGAGAAGACCACACCCACACAGAGGCATCATTGGCTGTGACCTGATTGACAGGCTAGACTCCACCCCTTCCCTCATAATACCCTCAGGTTGACCCCAGATTATGTAACTACCACAAGCTACATATTTAAAAATATATTTATGGGTACACATCTCTACAGATTATTGTGGCCATGGAAAAATAGCTATTAAATAAGAGGAGTGAAGCATTAATCATTTTTCCAAGTAGCAGGAACTAGATTTTCCAAGTTACTATTATTATAATCTTTAAAGATAGTTTTCACATGCAACTTTCTGGTATGCTTTCATTTTAAAGCTCTTGGAAAGATTGTACAACCAAGACACTAACAGTCACTATGACAAATGATTATAAATTCTTTAGCAATTGTATTATATTTTCAGTGACATCTGTTTTATCTTGTTGAAAGCAAGTTGTTGACATGGTGACAAGTATCTTAAAATCTGTGATGAAAGAGATGGGGGGAAATGTGAGTAGTTTTATTGAAAGCGTAGGTAGAAGACTATCTAAACCCAGGCTTGATATCCAACAACAGACGGAGTAAAGAGCATCCAGGCTTTGTCAAACTTACCACTAGTTTCACTAGTAAGGAATCATATATTTGAGAAACGATGTACAAATGCGCTTTACACAATTAATGTGTGTATGGATTGGGATAACAGTTGTATGAGCCCCTAATAAAATGTTAAAAAAAAAAAAAGGTTTACACTTTCAGAGAGAAAAAAAAAGGAATCATATATTTAATTTAAACAATTCCCATGTTTTTGTGATGACTTATTTATGAAAATATAGAATAACAAATCTGTGTCCAAGTGCCTTCTTTAGGAGAAAAAGCCATCTAGGGTAAAGGAACTAGGAACATGTGTATTACAGACAAGGCTTCCATGGTCACAAATGCATCCAATGGTTTCTGAGCGGCCCTGGAGTACTATTGTAGTTTCCTTGAACTAAACGATAGTGCTCTGTAGCTTTCTCTCTGTGTCTGTAGATCTGTCTTCCCCTCTTTTTTTTCTTTCAAAAGTAACATATTTGTCCATTTTAACTGTACCTACAGTCCAAAAGCTTATAGAAGAAAGTCGTGAATAAACATCTAGGAAAATGATTGCTCTGTCTTGTTTTTGTGCATGTTGTTGTCTCCCCAGGTCTGTCTGGATAGGACAGGCTGGATGAACAATCTGGAGGAGAAAACAATGGGACTGACAATTCCGGGGGGACATGGGAGAGGGGGAGGTGG
>NW_022111373.1:76124267-76131329 GCF_000313985.2 Echinops telfairi | reverse complement strand
AGGGAGGGGAAAAATGAGGACCTAATGCCGGGGGCTTAAGTGGAGAGGAAATGTTTTGAGAATGATGGGGGCAATGAATGTATAAGTGCGCTTTACACAATTGATGTGTGTATGGATTGTGATAAGAGTTGTATGAGCCCCTAATAAAATGATTTAAAAAAAAAAGAAACATGGAAAAAAAAGAAAATGATTGTTATGTATTATCTGTAGGAGCCCTGGTCGTTTGGTGGTTACATGTTGGGCTGCAATCCACATGGTTAGCAGTTTGAAACCACCAGCAACTCCTCGGGACAAAGACTGGGCTTTCTATTCCCACAGGGGGTGCTGTGCGTCAGCGCGGACTCGATGGCAGTGAGTTTGGTGTGGGTTTGGTGTTATCTATCTGCAGTTGCTAAGCAGTAAAGGAACCCTGGTGACGGTGGGTTAAGCTGAATGGTTGGCACCCATCAGTCACTGTAAGGGAGAGAGATGAGGCCGTCTGCTTTCATAAAGATTAACAGCCTCAGAAACTCCATGGAGCAGTTCTCCCCTGGTTTTAGGGTTGCCTCATGGGGTCCTGGTGGCAGAGTTGGTTATGCATTCAGCCCCTATCCACCAGGTCAGCAGTTCAAAACCACCAGCTGCTCTGTGGGAGAAGATTAGACTTTCTATTCCTTTAAATATGACAGTCTCAGAAATCAACAGGAACAGTCCTATTGCGTCTATAGGGTCGCTGTGAATTGACTAGATGGCAGTGCTGCTTTTTATTATTATTATTATTAATGAATCAATGGCAATGAGTTTGGTTTTGGGGAAGCCAAAAATATTTACAATTATTGATTTAGTCTCGAAATGAAATTCATTATATTACTGCAGTGACGGTTATGCAGTGCGTTTCAGCTTGAAGCCTTACCTCCCCTGGATGACAGTTCTCTAATGTTGTCTGATGATGGCTACAGGTGGGAACCCGATGGTCACAAGTCTTACTGCTTTCCAAAGGCAAAAGCAAGGAGTAAAGCAAAATAATCAAAAGGCTAAATTTCTGAAAAGTATGACCATTCATCGAACTCATTGTTAACAGTCAAGTCCAACTCATCTTTCTCCTAATGAAAGCCTTATCTTTGTCCTAATGTCCCTACAGGACAGGGCCCAACCACCCCAGGGGGTTTCCAAGGCTGTCAGGTCAGGTCTTTCTCCCAGAGAGTGGTTGATGGATTCCCACTGCCAACCTCTCGGTTAGAAAACTTAACCCACTGAGCCACCTGGGCATCTTATTCAAGGTGTTAAACATACTAAAATACAACTTATGTTTCCTCAGATGAACTGCACAGCGCTGCACTTTGCGGTGGGGAGGAATCATTTCTCTGCAGTGAACTTCTTGCTTAATCACAAAGCCAGGGTAGATGTTGCTGATAAGGTAAGCTCATCTTCCTTGGGTAGATTGGGTTGGAGCATAACCAGTGTAAGTTTTACAGCGAAGAGGGGAGAATCTAATCACTCAGATGGCTTGTCTGCGCGCGCGTGTGTGCGCGCGCACACACATAATCTTTATGTTGGACTTTTCATTTTGGACTAGTCTATTTGAATGCACAGTATATGCAAGAACCCCTGGTGGAATGGTGATTAAGCACTTGACTGCTAACCAAAAGGTTGGAAGTTCAAACACACTGGCCACTCCAAGAGAGAAAGAGGTAGCATTCAGCTTCCTTGAAGATTCATACCCTATCGGGCAGTTCTACTCTGCCCCATAGGGTCACTGGAATCAGAAGCAAGTCAGCGGAAATGGGTTGAGTGTATATGCTTTTGTACTTGCTGATTACATTGTTTACTCATTACCCAGAGGCCTTCCCTCATTTTCTCATATTAACCTTCTGCACAATAGCATGCATTGTAGCATTATAAGATGGTTGTCTAGAGTATAGTCTGTGATATAGAAAACAGAATCTAACTTGCCTTAAGGGCAATAAGCCTTCACTTGCCCCTGTGAAATCTGTATTAAACACAGACTGCACCAGACACTAGTCTTAAGATTTTTGAGATGGTGGTGTGGTGGGTTAGGAGTTGGGCTGCTCACTCTGAGACATGACTGACCCATAGCCCTACAGGGGACAATACCTGAGACACAGTGTGGGAATTGCACCTGATCTGATCCCACCACACCGAGGCAAACACTAAGGTGCAACAGAACAGCAAGGGAATGGAGCGGTGAGGTCCCCAGGGAATGCTGAAGGTGGACTTTGGGGCCAGGACACGGTGCCCCAACAGACTGGACTGGAAAACACTCCTAAAGGCCAACAAACGATCCTTGAACTAACTACAAGCTTTTCTTTCTTGTTGTGTTTGGTTTTGTTTTTTGTCATTGGTTTGTTGTTGTTGTTTTGTTGTATATTGTTGCTTGGTTTTGCTCTGTCTTGTTTTTGTTCTGCTATTATCTCCACAGGTCTATCTAAATAAGATACGCTGGATGAACAATCTGGAGGAGAAAACAACGGGACCAACAGTTCTGTGGGGACATGGGATAGGGGTGGGGTGGGGGGAAAGGAAGTGGTGTTAACAAACCCAGGGACAAGGGAACAACAAATGATCCAATTAAAAATACACCTTTCCTCTAGTTCCTAAATGCTTCCTTCCCCACTCCCCCTGCCACTATCATAGTCCGAATTCTACCTTGCAAGTCTGGCTAGACCAGAGGATGTACACTGGTACAGCTAGGAACTGGAAACACAGGGAATTCATGGTGGATGATTCCTTCAGGACCAGTGGTGTGAGTGGCGATACTGGGAGGGTAGAGGGAGAGTGGGTTGGAAAGAGGGACCCGATTACAAGGATCTCTATGTGACTTCCTCCCTGGGGGATGGACAACCGAAAAGTGGGTGAAGGGAGACGTCGGACAGGGCGGGATATGACAAAATAACAATTTATAAATTATCAAGGGCTCATGAGGGAGGAGGGAGCAAGGGGGACAAAATGAGGACCTGATGCTGGGGGCTTAAGTGGAGAGCAAATGTTTTGAGAATGATGAGGGCAATGAATGTACTAATGTGCTTTACACAATTGATGTATGTATGGATTGTGATAAGAGTTGTGTGAGCCCCCAATAAAAATATTTAAAAAGAACATTTAAGTCTGGAAAACTCTGAGGTGCAGTTCTGCTCGGTCCTGTAGAGTTGCCATGAGTTGGAATCAGCAGTGGGTATGTACACTCTTGTGGGAAAATATCGTTATCATAATAATAATTTTCAGGTGAGAAACTTGCAACCCAGAGAGGCTAAAGAGATTACAACTAAAATGAATTGGAGTCAGATTTTGAACCCTGCTGGTCGGATTTTTGAATCCCTGTGTGGCACAGATGATCAAGTGTTTGGCGAATCATTGAAAAGGTTGAACGTTTGCAGCCACCTGGAGATACCTTGAAGGAAAGATCTAGTGCTTTGCTTCTGAAAGTTACGGGCCTGGGAAACCCTGCGGAGCACAGTTCTGCTCTGAACCCCATAAAGGCATCCTGAGTTGGGAATGACTCACCCATAGCTGATGTGTTGTTTGGTTTATCTGAGCCGTTGACCATGAATCACCTTTACCCATTGCCTAGCTATATGATAAACCCCTTCCTGAAGTGTTTTTTTTTAACCTGCTTTTCTCACCTTCCCTGAATGCTTAACATGGCACAAGGAAACCACTTGGGCTTCAGTGGTCCAACATGACGCTTACCATTTCCAGTTTCAGAAGCAGCTGGCTCTTTGTTCTTAATCCGGTAAACGATGGCTCTTAACGCCAGACTTTTCAGAAGATTCCCACAGAGCAGGTCTAGTTTCTCTCTAGCCACTCTAGGAGAGAAAGAGGTGGCCGACCATGGCATTCTAGAGAGCGATGTTCAGACTTGCTTGACCTTCATGCTTCCTGGGCTTAGTAGTAAATGTTTGGAAGATGTATGAGTGAGACCAGCTCAAGTCAGTCTATCATTAAAATCACAATGTAAAGCTTTTACATTGCTATTTCCCACATGTGCAGCAGCATCCAGGACTAGTCTGAGATCTGGTCAGTGATTTGCCCTGTAGTTTAGTTCTCAAGTCTTGGCTATGCTGTCTGGGGGTAAAAACCATAAGATGCTTAGGAGTACGTATTCAGATTAGGGACCCCTTGCTTGTACTTTCTTCTCCTCATGATCACTCCTCCACCACCACCCCTACATTTGTCAGTTCCTGCACTCTGCTTCCACCTTTTCCTGGTCTTCTGGCTAGAACTTAGAGGACCTTGTAGGACAGGGTCGAACTGCCCCTGTGAGTTTCTGAGACTGTAACATTTTATGGGAGTAGAAAGCCCCACTTTCTCCATGTACCGGCTGGTGATTTCAAACTGTTGACTGTGTAGTTAGTATAAGGTGACCAGATTTGAACATTGGTAAAGCGGGACGCCATTGATAAAACTCATATCCTGGTGAAATAGCCACATGGCAGCCGAAATATACCCTACCTTGTCGTGCATTCTTTCCAAAAATTGGGACTTTTTAAAAATGCTATGGGACACAGGAAAATTTGTTAAAAATCGGGACTGTCTCGCCAAAAGTGGGACGTCTGGTCACCTTAGGTTAGGAGCCCAATGTGTAGCCACTATGCCACCAGTGCTCCTTGAGTCGAAATCAACTCAATGGCGCAGTGAGTTTGGTTTTCTTGCGCTTTCTGGCCAGAGTGTAGCTTCCCAACTTGTCTGGATACTTCCCAGAATTAGATCTGCTTCATGGATCAAATAAAGAGAAGGTAGAGAGAGAAAAACCAGGATTCCCCCCGAGACACACACACACACACACACACACACACACACACACACACACACACGCCCCCTGGCACATGCACGTCTATATCTCTAGTTCCTCTTGTCAAGGAGAATTCTCCATCAGAGTTTTAGGTGCCTGTGTGAGCACTACTGCTAACCCTGCTAGCTTGGGGCTACAGCTTTGGGATCAAGGCACGTCTGGGGCAAGGACAAAAGAGGAACATGAAAGGATCTCTTCCACTTTCTCTATCTTAGTGGGGCCCTTTATACTCCTTAGAACCCAAAGGCAGGCTCTTCTTGGCAGTCTTCCTTTCGGTACCCAGGGTGCAGGGCCATCACTCATATGGCCTCGGAGTCCAAGCTGGCTAGCATGGGAAATCCGCTGCCAGATCATTCCTGTTTGAGTTTGGGTTTCCTTCCCCAATCCACCTGCTGACCTTGACTTTTCAGAGTCCTGGGATCGCTGCGATGTTAGTTGCTTGCCAGCAGAGAAAGTCGAGTGAGCTTCATCTAACCCTACCCCAAATCTTAAACATACTATAAAAGCCAAGAGAAGCACTCAATAAATACTTACATATTCATCGCCTAGACTGAATAGCACCTTTTCCTTTAAAGAGCATAACCGTGGCTTGACATGTTCCTAGTATAAGAAATGTAGTACTGGTGTATATCACAGTATGAGTCCATTGCTTTCAAGGTGGTGGAAAGATATTTTACTAACTTTCTATCTTGGAAGCTTCCCCAAAATATATTTATTTATATTCCCCTATGTCTGCCATCAAATCGACTCTTCCTCATGGTGACAGTAACGCACTTGGCTGCTAACAGAAAGAGAGGGTGGTCAAGTCCACCCAGAGCACCTTGAAAGAAAGGTGGGACTCTACTTCCAAAAAAAAATCAAATCAATAACAGGAGCCCCTCTGGAGCCCCGTTCTCCTTTGAAACACATGAGGTCACCCCCAGTGGGAATTGGCCTCTACCTTTTGATTCCATTTCCCATGAACTATTTGAAGTTTGCCTCATATAAGAAAGTGATTGGTACAGTCAGAGCAATTCCATATTCAACAGCTTCTTTATCTAGATGAGTCCCAAATCTGACTTAGAATGTTAGCCTGCGGGGCAGACCATCCTGCCCAGTTCTTGTACCTGTTTGCCAAACAAAACAAAAAACAATTGAACCCCTTCACAATCCACATTTACTGAATGACTGTTGTGGGGAAAGCGCCATGCCAACCACAGAGGATGCAGATAGAGCTAGCTTCTTGCCAGGGACCAGAACCATCAGTATGCCGGAAGCATGTTAGAAATGCAAATCTTGGGCCTCACGTGAACCCTCTGAATCAGAACTTGTGATGTAAGGAGATCTCCTGGTGGATGTATTTGAGAAACACCGGTGTGAAGTGTGGTCTTACTTTGCAGGGCCCACAATCTATCTGGGGTGCAAAGACAGAATCTGTAACAGATGAGGACCACTCCAGTGTTGCATACTAAGCATCAAACAGCAGGCCTGTTTAGCGAGGGTCTCCATCCAGACTCAAAGGGAGCCATCACCCGGAGTGCTGGGAAGGGGCAGACTGGGCAGATGGATGGTCTTACCAAGGTTCCCAGTCTGGAAGGTGGTACCCCCAGGATAACGATGATTGAGCATCTGTCCTAGAGGCTTCTGATCTCTGGAAAGCCCCTGGGAAGTTACCAGCCTTCTCATCTGTGATCGGACTGGTAGGTAGGACAGCCACCAGACATTTTATATGTCACATCGTGTGCCACCTATGACTAATTCATGACATACGCTCAGAAACACTCTCAATCATGTCACTCTTGATTGCAGAAGACGTTGTTCTATGAGTGTTCTAGGGATTTTACATCGCCTCTCAGGGAGGGTGGCTCTACTCTGAATATGTGGTTTTACAAAATCAAGTGGTTCGCAGCTACAATTCCAGACTTTTTTGATTTTCTAATCAGCGTTTGCATTTTAAACTGTGGACTGCCTTGAAATTCAAAAGGCTCTCTTAGGAAAAGGGAATATAGCTCAAAGCAAAATGAGATCGATCTCAAATCATCAGGCCTATAACCACATGTGAGCCAGATTTAGTGCTGCTGAATATGAGGCATTGATTAGCATGGGAAGCCGAAATTAGGGGTGGGATTGTGCTTGCAATTTTTTAAAATTTATTTTTTAAATCATTTTTATTAGGGGCTCATACAACTTTTGTCACAATCCATACATACATCAATTGTGTAAAGCACACTTGTACATTCATTGCCCTCATCATTCTCAAAACATTTGCTCTCCACTTAAGCCCCTGGCATCAG
>NW_022111373.1:76121044-76123099 GCF_000313985.2 Echinops telfairi | reverse complement strand
CCAATTGAGGGGAGCAGTACTCAATCATCTGGGAATTAACCATGTAGTCTCTAGTCAACATGTAAAATATCCAGGTCATGTTCCCGTGGAGCAAGATTTCTCAGCAGCCGTTCTACTGACATTCACTGCAGGCTGTTTCCCAGCATCATTGGACTCTGCTCACTAAGCATCACAGGTCTCCTCTGTCTTAGTTACCGGTAATTGTCATTAGCTGTCTTAGTTACCGGTGATTGTCGTTAGCTGCCAGCTAGTCAGTTCTGGCTCATAGACAGACACTATGTCAGACAAAAGGAAACACTGCGCAGTCCTGCACCAGCCTCACAGTGGTTATGTTGAACTCATTGTTGCAGGCACTGTATCAATGCATCCTCCTGAGGGTCCTCCTCTTTTTTATCTCCCCTCTACTTTGCTAAGCACGACGTCCTTTTATCAGGGACTAGTGTCCCCTCAGGAGCCCTGGTGGTGTAGTGGTTATTACTCATTGGACTGAGATCCGCAAGGTCTGTAGTTTAAAACCAGTAGCTGTTCTGTGGGAGAAAGATGGGACTTTCTGCTCCCATAAACAGTTCCTGTCTTGGAAACTCGCAGAAGCAGTTCTACCCTGTCCTATAAGGTTGCTATGACTTGTTACCAACTTGATGGCAGTGAGGGTTTTGTGTGTTTTTTCCCTTGAGTTTCTCCTTATTCTCCTTACAGTATGCCTAAAGTACTTGAGACATAGTCTCTCCATCCTCGCTTCTAAGGAGCATTCGGGTTGTACTTCCCACAAGGCAGGTCTGTTTGTTCTTCTGGCAGGCCATGCTACTTCCAATATTCCTTCATCAACTCACCATTCAAATGCACCAATTCTTCTTCAGTCATCCTTATTCATCGTCCAACTTCCAAATGCATATCAGTGATTGGAAATGCCATGGCTTAGGTCGGAACGCCATGCTCCTCAAAGGGACATCCTTGTTTGTCAACACTTTAGAGAGGTCTTGTGCAGCAAATTTGCCTGATGCAATATGTCCTTTGTATCCTGAGGCTGCTTCTGTGAACACCGATTATGGATCCAAGCAAGATGAAACCCTTGACAATGTCAATCTTTGACCTAGTGCTATTGTAACAGAACTAGCACCGATTGGTGGCTTTAACTAACAGGGAGGTGTTTACCCAGCATGAAGAAGTTGACAATCCCCTACAGGGGGCCAGCTGTGGAGGGAACACACATTTTCTCTTGGACCTTCAAGAGAAGGTCCTTGTCTCTCGAGTTTTGTTCCTCAGCAGTCTTCATGTGGCTTGGCATCTATCTTTCCCTATCTCTGCTTGCTTAATTTTTGCTCAATTTCCTCTTTTATATCTCAAAAGAGATTGGTGTAAAGCATATCTTCCACTAAAATTGCCTTACTAACCCAATCAAGAACATTCATATTTTCCAACAGTTTTATTAGCAAGTAATTTACATACCATATAATTCAATAGTTCAATCACCCCCTCATGTCACGGAGAATTGTACATCGCCTTCACATCCATTTTAGAGCATCCCCCTCTCCCATGGTACAATCGCCTTTCAGATGATTTGTGCAATCACAGTCATTCTAGTGCTCCCTCTCACCTCCATCTTCATTAGTTACTCCCGAAATCCCCTTTCCTTCCCTACCTCCCCAACCCCCCTGTATTCTCTATAGCCCTCTGTGTCCCTAATTATCATTACACATCCACTCCTCCTGTGCTTCACAGCTAGGAGACCCAACAGAAAGCAATAGGAAACAAATTGCATCGAGATGGTAAGAGTAGACACATAATAGTATACAGACAAAACTACTAATACTCATAGAGTGTAAGAAGGAAAAGATCCAACAATAATAAAAAAGCCAGGAAGGGAATTTCTGTCATGGAAATTTACACCCAGAACAAATCCAGGTCACGTCTATACGGTGGTCAACTGTCCAAGTGTCTAGTTGGATCCACCATATTCAAGATTGCAATGATAAGGCTGATGAAGCCTCTTGTCTGTGGCTGGAGCAGTTCTGCCAGTGGCTAAGTCTGACCAGATACTCTGCAGATGGCTCTCAT
>NW_022111373.1:76117497-76120183 GCF_000313985.2 Echinops telfairi | reverse complement strand
GGAGCAGGCATGTGTGCGCAGTGTTTCCTTCTGGTGCAGACAGGGTTGCTCTGGGTCAGACCTGGCATCTAACAACAACAACAGCAACAACAGCATACGAGGTAGGGGAAGACACAGTGCCATCCATGACAGCTTCTCAGTGGTGACAATCAAACACTGCTTTCAATTGAGGGGAGCAGTACTCAATCATCTGGGACCTGGACTCTCCAACCTAGCGCTCTACCGAGAGTAAGAGAATACAATCATTCCACTTCCGCATCAGCCAAAATGCATGCCAAGAAGTTGATGCGCCTACAAATGGGTATGCCCCGTGACCTTCTCTCCTTGTTTAACTACGTGTACTCAACACACCCAGGAAGCTGTTCCCCACACTGCACACATGGCCGAGTAACCCCAAACCAAACTGACTGCCATGGGGTAGATCCTGTCTCATAGTGACCCTACAGGACAAGGTAGAACGAGTCCATCGGATTTCCACGTCTGCCAACCTTCACACAAGCAGACTGCCTTATCTTCTTCCTGAGGACGAGCTGTGTAACCCACGGCACCAGCGCACTCCTTACAGCCCACCAGGAGAGGCCCACACAACAGAAAGAGGGGGGTGCTTTGGACAGGGATTTTGGTGGAGGATGGTTAAGGACCCAGCTGCCAATCAAAAGATGGAGCTGATGTCAAGGAGTCCAGGCAGGAAGAGAACATTTGGAAACTGATTGTGCTAGCAATTGTACAGTACTGCTTGACGTGACGGAACTCTGGAATGATAGGATATGTGTATTAACTCCCAATTAATAATACATTTTTAAAAATTAATATGGGGTTTGATTTTAGACATAAAGTTCAAATTGTCACTCTTCATTTCTATTGGTTGCTGTGAATACTTGCTAGCTGCTTGTCTTAAGGTAGTATTCACCAAACTTTTTTTACATTATTAAATGCTATATGTAAGATTATCTAGGATATAATAGGCAAAAATAAATTTTAGTTATATTTGAAAAAAAAGGTTCATGGTTCAAACCCACCAGCAACTCCACAGGAGAGAGACCTAGTGATGTGCTCGCATAAAGATGACAGCCTGGGGACCCTCGGGGACAGTTCACCGTTGCTCTGTGGGCTAACTCCGACTTGGGGTCAGCTCGGTGACAGCCTGGGGACCCTCGGGGACAGTTCACCGTTGCTCTGTGGGCTTACTCCAACTTGGGGTCAGCTCGGTGGCAGTGAGTTTGGGGTTTGTGTGTGCATATTTGATGATACAGGATTTAAATGTGATTTTCTTCCAGATCGAGAACCGTCATGTTTACATCACTTATTGCATGTGTGAGTGCACACGTGCACACAAATGAAATAGAGCCCTGATGGAATAATGGTTACGCATTGGGCTGATAACTGCAAGGTCAGCAGTTAGGACCCACCAGCAGCAGCTCTGTGGGAGAAAGACAGGGGGCTTTCTACTCCTGTAAAGAGTTCAAAGGGGCAGTTCTATCTATGGGACTCTATAGACCACTATGAATCGGCAGCAACTTGGTGGCAGTGAGTTTGGTCTGGTTTATACATGAACTATTCCTTAATAACAGCCAAGCAATTGTTAGACCTTGACTGAGATGGTGTGCTGTGTATCTCACACAATTGACGTGTTCTCATCTCCCTTCCGGGGGAAGCACGGCTTGATGGTAGCCCACCTGGCCGCCTGGTCTGGAAGCCTGGAGATCATGCGCTTGCTCGTGAAGGCTGGTGTGGACCAGAGAGCCAAGAATCAGGTAGACGTGGGGCGGGGGAGGCGGGGAGGGGGGATCCACACCTGAACACAAGTTCTCCCCTCCCGCGCCCAAGACTGGGAGGCTCTGAGGATCCTGTGTGAGCCATCTCCCCGCTTCCCCCCGCCCCCCATTCTCTCCAGGATGGCATGAACGCCTGCACTTTGCAGCCCAGAGTAATAATAGCGTGCACATCGTCGAGTACCTCATTCAAGACCTGCAGGACCTGGACCAGCCCGATGAGGTTTGTGTGCAGGTGGGGGCACCCAGCTCTCATGCATCACCTCCCACAAAGCTCCGCTTTCTTTCTTCCTGTCTCCAGATGCTGCATCGCCATGACGGGTGGGGGTGGAGCACACCCCCGAAGGGAAGTGTTGCTGTTGGGGAGGGCAAGCCTCGATGGAGCAGGTATTTCTTTCTCCCTCTCTCTGCCTGCCTCCTGGCAGTGGTGTGACCCTATTCCTGCCCCACGCCCCCTCTAATGCCTCTGGAGCAGACTGCACAGAGAACTAGACCTCGCTGAGAGAGTCTTACAATTAAGATGGGTTTGGAGACATGTGAAATGTGAAAATCAAGCCACTAGGCCATTGGGGGGGAAAGCCTCTCTCGGTGTCTCTCCCTTGAACCCTGTAAGTCAACGGTGGGCTGATCAGTGGAAAAGGCAGACTCTCTTACATCTGTAAGCGGGGGTCCAGTGTGATGGCCAATTACCACAACCACCTGTCAGCTTGTTACACTCCGGGGACTGACTGGGAGCCTGGAAGCTACGCTAAGCCAGCAGGGCCACCCGCGGTGGACAGGTTTCAGCAGAGCTTTCAGTCTCGGACAGACGAGTCAGAAAGTGAAAAGGAGGGAGGCCCTCGAAGAGATGGGGTGGCACCAGGGCTGCCACGTGGGCTCAGGCACAGGAGGACGGAGCAGGCATGTGTGCGCAG
>NW_022111373.1:76113627-76117262 GCF_000313985.2 Echinops telfairi | reverse complement strand
AGACCTGGTGATCTGCTTCTACAAATGAGGCAATGCAATCCTGGATGACAACAGAACAGCGTCTGAGTGACGCAGACGCCCGGGATTGTGAAGCCGGTGCGGGCTGAGCAGTGCTCCCTGCTGTGACCACCACCACCATTGCCGCGTGTTTGAAGGGACTCGATAGGCACCTCACGATAGCCAATCAAAATCAAGCTCACGGCCATGGAGTCAGTGCTGACTGTGGGTTTCCGGGCCTGTCACTGTTTGCTGGAGTAGAAAGCCCAGTCTTTTTCCCTGAGGAGCTGCAGGTGGCTTCCAACTGCCGGCCACGCAGATCGCAGCGAGCCAGAATGGTTATTAGGAGCTCAGGGCCTATGATGACTTCAACAGAGGAGGTCCCGTTCACATTTGTTTAAACAGGATTGTGGCGTTCATGGAAGGTGCCTGATGGAATGGGTCCCTTCACCTTCCCAGAGCCACCGTCCCGCCTGTTTCTGATCCACAGCTCAGGGTTGGGAGCCGCTGGGAGCTTCCCGGGGAGTGGTTAGTAAGATTATTCTCTTTGGCCTGGAGGGAACTCCAAAAACAGATAAGGCACGCGTTCCTGCCAGGAGGCGCGTCATCATAAACTGGCTGTGATTAGGCTAGGAGAGTTTGGGTGGGGCTGGGAGAGATGGTGTGCCCTTGGAGGTCCTTTGAGGTTCCTCCCAACTCCATGACACTAGAAATAAACAGCTAAATCTTGGGGCCCTTTCCAGGGGATAGTGATTAGCCAGGAGTGGTTATGGGTAGAGTTGTTAAGACATTTTAAATCTAGGGGTACACTTTCGTCAAGAATTCAGCACACAGACTGAAGGCCTGGGGGGCAGAAGCGAGGCCATTCATATACGGGTAGAATGTTTACAAGAATTTTGTGGTAGACGGTTATGTCGCTCTGAGTTAGAGATAGGAAAGGAACTTTGTTGTGTTCAAAGGGATGTATAGGAAGTCTCTGGGGGTTAAAATGCTGGAAGCCTGTCCTTTTGGAGGGTGGGACTAAGGAGAATGAGAATCATGAGAGGACGTATGAGGGGCTTCATGTAGTTCATTGAAAATGGAATTGAAAGATAATGTAGTTTTTCCCCGGACGTTTTGAAGCCCCATGGTGTATATGCTTCTATTAGCTGGAAAGTCAGCAGATTAAATCAAGGTCATTGCCTCCGGTTTGTGCAGGGGAGTGAATCCAGTGTCTCCCACCCACAGGAGACCCTGGCGTCATTCTAAACACACTTCAGCACTTACCTCATAGGCCCAACCCAAACAAAACAGAAACAAAACTCCACGGCCATTGAATGGCCAGAATGACTCTATCGAAGGTGTCCAAGAGGATGAGTCTCTACAGGAACAGACACGGCAACGCTCTCTGGTGGAGTGGCAAATGGATTTGAACCGTCGATCTGGTGTATTTCTTCCCTCTCAGGCCTCTAGTTATGCAAGGACCTGGCCGTTTGCCTCACATGCCCTGGTTCTATTAACATCCTGACACCCGCCCCCCTGCCCTCCCCCCCGCCCCCCGTGAGAGGAGTGTTGTGGGGTGTTGACATGCACCTGAAGCATGATGGGACTTGTGCTGCACTCCATCGGCAGCCTGTTCTCGGATGAAGGGATGTGCTGTCCCCTTGGGGAGCTCCTGAGGGTGACATCTGTCGGATCCCTGTGGTAAAGGCTCGTTAGGTTGAGCTTTGGGTACCCATTGAGTGGCTGTTCTTATTAAATTTGATCATTTAAGCCCCAGCAGTGAACTGAGAAATGAAAGATAATTTCTAGTCAACAACTGCAAACCCTCAGGTTTCCTCAGATCTGAAATGCGTTGACTGTCTTGGCTACAACTCAAGAAGTGACATGCACGCTGAGTTCATCGAGGGGTAAAGGAGCAAGGGTTCTGGGCCTTCCTCCTTTAGTTCACAGCCAGAGGACATCGGAACACTGAGCCCCCGAGCTGTAGTGATGAGGGTGCGGCCAGAGCCCACTGGGCTGCCTGGAAACCCTCCAGCCGTCCACAGGAGGGTGGTCCTGTGGGCCTGCCCGGGAGAGGCCTGAAGTTGGATGTCGTCCAGTGATCTGATGCACGGCAACCCCACATGACTAGAGTTGAGGTGCCCCCTCGAGTTTTCTTACCGATCATCTTTACAGGAGCCTAATGCCAGGCTTGTCCCACTCAGGAACCCCTGGTTGGTTTGAAAGTGGAGCACTTAGCTGTTGTGCCATCGGGGTTCCTTGGAAAGAAGCTGGCTTGAACAGAATTAGAATGCCTGGTCATGCAAAGGAGCCCCAGTGGGGCGATGGTCAGAGGGCTTGGCTGTTAACCGAAAGGTTGCTAGTTCAAACCCACCAGCTGCCCCACAGGGGAAAGGTGTGGAAGTCTGCTTCCACACCGATCAGAACCCCCTGGAGCAGTTTGACTCTGTCCTATAGCACCCGTGTAGGTCGAAATGAACCCCGTGGTGCCAGTGGTTAACAGGCTTGCTGCTGAGGGAAAGGTTGAAGGGTCAAAGGTTGAAAGGTCAAACCTTTCAGAGGAGCTTCGGAAGAAAGACCTGGCCATCAACTTTGAAAAAGAAACTAACCCTCGGACACCCCGTAGTCACACTTCTACCCCGATGCACAGGGGTTACCAGGAATTGGAACGGCCCCATGGAAACCTTTGATTTATTTCTGAAACATAAATAAGAGGGGCGAGAACACGCAGTCCTCCGGTGGCTTATGAAAATGAAATAAAGTACGAACAGAAATGGTTTTGAAGACAACAGCAATGACAAACCCCAAGCCTAACTCTTTGAAATGCCTGGTGGTTACCTCGCGAAACGGTGTGTGCCAGTTGGGAAAACAGAGAGATGCACCCCCCCTTTCTCTGTGCCACTTTTGGATGTACTTAAAAGATATAAATGACGTTTTTGTGTCCTGATTTTGTGTCATTTTGAACTGACTTTTTTTTTTTCCTGGACAATAGATAATCTTTTAAAAGGGCGTCCAAAGGTTAGAATCGCTGTGGTCTTTTGGGGGAAGGATGTTTTCATGTTTGGTAACTGTCTCTTTTCTCCCAGCCTCCCATTTCCTATCAGAGGAGCTTCCTTTGTGGGTGGGGCTTCGGTTACTGTTTTGCTCTGCGGAAACACAAAGCTTTGTAGCAGCCACGTCCAAAATCGTGATATGTCCAGTATCCAGTAGTATCCGTCTCCAAACTAAAAAATATGTACTACCTACAACTCATCCTGTTACAAGGGACAAAAGTTTAGCTCAGTCTAGGCCAGTGCCGCAGCCCTTTCATACCGCTCCTCAGTGGTGGTGACACCCCAACCGTAAAATTATTTTTGTTGCTACTCCATAACTGTAATTTTGCTACCATTATGAATTGGGCGACCCCTATGAAAGGGCCATTCGACCCCCAAAGGGGTCGCGACCCACAGGTTGAGAACTACTGGTCTAGGCTAAGCAATAAAAGGCAATATCCTTTTGCATTCAGATACCAACCCAGGGGTGCTGTGGCAGAGAGGCCTGGCAGTTTGCCTTTGTCAAGATTACAGCCTCCGGCTATCGAGACCTATAGCGTCTGGGGACTTAAAGGCTTGAAAGTAAACAAGCGGCCATCTAGCCCAGAAGCAACAAAGCCCACA
>NW_022111373.1:76106475-76112883 GCF_000313985.2 Echinops telfairi | reverse complement strand
GTGCTTTACACAATTGATCTATGTATTGTGATGAATTGTATGAGCCCCAATAAATTGATTAAAAAAAAAAAAGATTACAGCCAAGAAAACCCAATGGAACACGACCTCCCCTGAGGCACGTGGCGCTGTGGGCTCACAGGCATTTATTTTGGTTTCTTAATTAAAGCGTTTACAGAGGCACTAGCTTCAGGCCCGGCTTGATTTGGCTCTTTGTTTTCCACCCACCCTGGGCTTTCTGCGTTGGCATTGCCCATGGGGCCACTCCCCTCGTGGCGGGAAAGATGGCTGGGATAGCCTCAAGGTGACATCGGTGGGGATACTGATCCATCAGAAAGAACATTTCTCTTGTGACAAATATTAGTGTATCAGTCTCACGAATGACTCTGTTTCTTCCTTCTTGAATCATATGCCCACTCCTGAACCGATCACTGGGACCCGTGTGCTGTGCTAGTGGCGTAAGAATGACACATTGGGCTAGCAACCACAAGGCCAGCTGTTTGGAACCACCAGCCCGTCCGTGGGGGAGTGACCAGGCTTTTACTCCCATGAACAGTCTCAGAAACCCAGAGGGGCCGTTCTACCCTGCCCTGTAGGGTGGCTGTGTGTCAGGTTGGACTTGACGGCAGTGAGTTTGCCATGGGTTATGCTATGACTTCCTGTAGCAGAACATAAGGGCTGGCAGTTGGCCTAAATGGCAGGAGGGTGGGTTCTCCTGAGGACAGTCGAAGCACCATTACTAAAAGAAAGGTGTACAGGGACACAAAGGCAACAAATGTCCCTGATGAGGTGCCGCCTCCGCAGGTACTATTTATAATCTCTGTGAATAAAGAGTTATCAACACCTCTTTTCCAGCTACTTGAGAATTTACACTTTGGTTAACTTTCTGGCTCAATGTTGCTGCAAACCAGATAGAAATAGAGCATTGGCCACGTTACTAAGCAGCATGGCTTATGATGGCTAGGACCCTTGACTTGGAAATTGCATTGAAGCGGGGAAGAATGGCAGAAGAATTAGTGACACCAGCAGCGAAGCCATACTTTAAGGTTACCTGAGTGCAGTGACTCTGGTAACTGGCCATGTCCCCTGAAGGAGACACCTATGCTGGGGTGGTTCCCACACCCTCACAATGTAGATCTTGTCACCTTGCCACTGAGTTGTCCCTTTGGGTGGGGGCTGTGTTATTCTGGGTAGACTAGAGAAATTCATGAGAATTAAAAAGAGCTTTATATATATGAGTAATTGTGCATTAAGAAAACATCCCAGCCCAGTCCAGATCAAGTCCATAAGCCCAATTCTACTCCATAAGTCTGATACTAATCTATAAAGTCCTCTTCAGACTCACGAAACACATGTAATGATGCCGAAAACAGGAAGATCACAGGCCAGTGGGTGTGAAGTCATGGATCCAGTGGCGTTGTAAGCATCTCAGCACTTGCAGGGGTCTCCACGTGGCTTCCCCAGTTCCCAGGACGGAGTCTATCAAGTAATTCCATGTGCCTTGTTAGTAGAGCGTTCTCCAGGAGTAAGCGTGTGTCCAGCCTCCAGCGAGCTATTTATCTCCTAGTGCCTCCAAATGGGGTCATCAAGCTATGACTTGATTGACAGGCTAGACTCCACTCCTTCACTCTGAATCCTCAAATTGACACCAGATTACGTAAGTACCACAGTGACCCAAGAGAATAGCTCCTGAGTGGCGGCATGCATTGTGGCATGAAGAGCAGAGAGGATGCTAATCAGCTGTGGTTTGTGCCCTACCTCGTCTGAGGTGCCTGGGCCGAGCGTGGCCTGGGGTAATTGTGTCTGGATGGTTAGTTCATCCATACTCTGGTTGGCAATACAGTCACACTCATAATTCCACAAGATCTGACTCTTTCTTCAAGGAAGTTCTGCCAGTAAAAGGTGGAGTTCACTGTTCACAGTTCTCAGTGTTAAGGTGGAGTTCACTGTTCACAGTTCTCAGTGTTAAGGTGGAGTTCACTGTTCACAGTTCTCAGTGTTAAGATGGAGTTCACTGTTCACAGTTATCAGTGTTATGGAGTTCACTGTTCACAGTTATCAGTGTTAAGGTGGAGTTCACTGTTCACAGTTATCAGTGTTATGGTTGAGTTCACTGTTCACAGTTATCAGTGTTATGATGGAGTTCACTGTTTACAGTTATCATTGTTAAGGTGGAGTTCACTGTTCACAGTTATCAGTGTTATGATGGAGTTCACTGTTCACAGTTATCAGTGTTAAGGTGGAGTTCACTGTTCACAGTTATCAGTGTTATGATGGAGTTCACTGCTGCAGTCACTGCATCCAGCCACTTCCTTGACAATCTACCTTAATCCCTAAATGATAGCACAGTCACTACTGTACCATTAGAATTACTCCCTCTTATGCCTGTCTCCCCTCCACATTTGCCTGTCAGTGTGTCGTGCTGTGGTGGCTTGTGTGTGGCTGTGACACTGGAAGCCATGTAGGTGCCAATGAGTCACTTCTGACTCATAGTGTCCCTAGGTGCCACAGAACAAAATACTGCCCGTCCTGTGCCAGCCTCACCTTTGTTCTTACCTTCCAGCCCATTGTTGCTGTGTCAACCCATCCCATCGAGGGCCTTCCGCTTTGTCACGGTCCCTCTCCTCTCCTCTACCAAAGATGAGGCCTTCTTCAGGAAGGGCCTCTCCTGACATGTCCAGAGTATGTGAGACAGAGTCTTGTCATCTTTGCCTCTCAGGAGCACTCTAGCTGTACATCTGCCAAGACTGATTTGTTTGTGCTTTTGGCAGTCTGGGGTACTTTCATATATCTTTCAGTATTCCTTGCCAGCACTATAGGTCAAATGCATCGATTGTCCTTTGATCTTCCTTATTCAATATCGAACTTTCACATGCATATGAGGCAATGGCTCATGGCTTGGGTCAGGCACACCATAGTCATGGAAGCAACATCCTTACTTTTCAGCACTGCAAAGAGGCCCTGTGCAGCAGATTGACCCCGTGCAGCGCTCTCTTCCTGCTGCTTCCATGAGCATTGGTGGTGGATCCAAGCGAGACAAAAGCTTTGACAACTTCAATCTTTTCTTCATTTATCGGGATGTGACCTATTGGCCTATTTGTGAAGATTGTTGTTTTTGAACGTTGGCCCCATTATTCTTAGAGATTTAATGGCATTGAAGAGAATCAAGCTTTCAAACTTTGGTGGACTGAGGATTATGCCACATTGGCCACCTCTCTGGCTAAAGGTGACAAACTAGGTGAGTTTTTTTTAATGTCGATTTGTTTCTCCATCTCTCCTAGATGCATATGAGGGCAAAACCCCATAGAACCGGTCCCTGTCAACATGTGTGTGTGTGTGATATTTATTATTTCAAAGTGTTTCCTTCTTTTGTTCTCCAGTGGTTGCTATGGAGGAATAGTGAACCATTCTCTCAAGTAACCGTGACCATGACCTTTTGATTACTTTGCATTAGTGGAGGTTCAGATGGTAAAGTTCAGCTTTAGGAACCTTCTTTTGAAGAGGCCTTTCTCTCTCAGCTTTGAGACATCTTGTTACTTACAATGTGCTAAGCCAATTTGGGAGTGTTTTCTTCTCTTTAATTAAAAAAATTGAAGCCAACATTTTTCCACTTGTCTTCTTTTCATTCTCTGAAAAATCTGAGACCCCAAATTCCCAAACTTATTTGGCCTCAAACCCCTTTTCAGGAAAAAAATACTCAGCACCCCCCTCACCCCTAACAATTAAAAACGTTTGTACTCTAGCCCATAATTCAGGATAAAGTGTAGGTATCTGCTTTTACAGCCGCCTAGATTGTCCGAGAGCCCCTAGGGGGGCAGTATCCCCCACTTTGGGAAGACTGAGAGAAACGATTAAGTGTTTTATGGGTCTTATCTTGATGACATTTTGGCTATTGACAATGCAGTCTCTGAAAATCCAGGGAATCCAGGGCGGATGATCCCTACAGGACTGGTGGTGTGAGTGGTGATACTGGGAGGGTAGAGGGAGAGTAGGTAGGAAAGAGGGAACCGATTACAAGGAAGTATATGTCATCTCCTCCCTGGGGGACGGACAACAGAAAAGTGGGTGAAGGGAGATGTCGGACAGGGCAAGATATGACAAAATAACAATTTATAAACTATCAAGGGCTCATGAGGGAGGGGGAAGTGGGGAGGGAGGGGAAAAATGAAGACCTAATGCCGGGGGTTTAAGTGGAGAGAAAATGTTTTGAGAATGATGAGGGCAATGAATGTACAAATGCGCTTAACACAATTGATGTATGTATGGATTGTGATAAGAGTTGTATGAGTCCCTAATAAAACGATAAAAAAAAAAAGAAATAAGAAACCCCCCTAAAAAAGAAAATGCAGTCTCCACTAATTAAAGGAAAAGATAAAATTACTATAATGAGAACATTCTGTGTTCAAGCTTCTAATCAATGACACTAAAACACTTCCTCTAAGGCTGTGCTTTCTGGACGGCACTTTCTTTCTCCTTTCTCTTCTCAGTAGACCCAATTCTCTAGAGTTTTGCTGTTGACGCTTAGTGGATGCTGGAGAGAAATTTATGAGCACAGAAAACCTAAAATGAAACAGCTGACAAAAATGCCTTGTCTGAATGAGCCACATATCTCTTAAATCCTTGAGAATGTTCGTTCCAAAGTTCTCATGGCGAAGGCAAGCCTTGTTGTGATGCACAGTGGCCTAAGACAGATCTGGAACATAATAACTTCTCAGGAAAGAGTAGAGCGGAGTAACTATTGAATCAGTATAGTTCACAGCCTTTCTGCATTTGAAAGGGAATCTCACTGTCTGGCTGTGATATTGGAACTCTCTTTGTGCTTGGAAGGGCCTTTTTCTGGAGAGTTCTTCTCAATACCTATGAGACAGACTCCATGCCCACCTGGTATTCACCACAGTTTGGCGTGATAGCCCCAAACTGGATGTGGTTGAGAGGCCAGAAGGTGAAAAGAGATTGTCATTGTCCTTTCTCAGATTTCAATGCCCAGAGGAACCTCATCAGTCACCTTGAACCCGGGGGAGGTTTCAGCAGTAGCCAGAATGTGGGCTTAAAATGCTGCCAGCCTTGTCGACTCATGTGGCTTATTCAGGAAGTATGTAATGACTGCCAGAAGTTTCTGATCGATTTTCAGAAAGGAAGGAAGCCATTTCTTTTGGCAGCTGAGAAGGGCCAGGTGGAAATGATTGAAACGCTTCTCTCCCTTCATCGCACACCTCAGAAAAGGACAAGGTGAGTTGGATTTTTGTTTCTTGGATGAGACCAAGAGAGAGGGGAGCCCCGGCTGGTGCATTGATTTAGTGATCACATTTTGGACAGCACTAGAGTTGTTAAATGATTCCTGTAGTCAGAGAGCAACCTGGGCTATCCAGGTGAACTTAAGCCACATTTGCAGTGGCTTAACGGCCCAGACGGGCTGTTTTAGCTCCGTAAATATTTGTGAAGTCAGTAGGCTACAGGATTTTCCCATGATCAGTTCCAGCCCTCCCACCCTTTCCCTGAGGTCTGCTGGAGCCTCCGCCCCACTGGCTGAGGAGCGAATACCCTAGAGTGAACCCATATCTATGTGAACACATCTGTGATTATTTTCTTAAGATAAATTCCTCGTAATGAAATTGTGGGTCAAAGGGTCTTGCATATTTTTCACGTCTTTTTATATAGAATGCCAAAACTACCTCCCTGAAACTGATTCCCGGCACGCAAGTTCAATAGATGACTTTTATTGCCCCCCCCACGCCCCTTTTCTGGCAAGCAAATTGGCAGCAAAGGGAGAACAAGAGTCATGGACTGATGATGTCTATGGGTTTAGAGACCTCCATGCCTTTTCACTGTGCTCTTTTTACGTTTCACTTAACACTGTGGATGATGTAACTCACACTAGGGACCCCAGCCTCACTTCAACCCTCCTTGTGGGAAGGGTGTGTGCCTCAGAACAGGGGCTCCAGCCTCCAGTGTGTCTCTGTTGCAGGAAGGAAATACTGCCCTGCACCTCGCTGCAAAATACGGCCACAGTCCTGCACTACAGCTGTTGCTAACGCAGTGGCAAGAAATAAATGAGGTCAATGAGGTATGTGGGGAAGCCCTCATCACAGGTGGGTGAGGTGCTTACAAGTATGAAGAGCTACGGGGGAGCTTTCAGGAAAAGAGTAGGAGGAAAATGAAGAGGGATGGTGTCACCAGGTATCAAAATGGGATGTTAAGATATTCCTATTTTTTTCTTTAAAGTTTTTTACAGCAACCCTGTTTAAAATTCCTTTTGTTATTCTCCTATTCATTAACAAATACTTGTGTACTGCAGTGCAATACTTGGTTAATGCACAGAGTAATTCAAGTTTTTTATGTCAGGTAGATTGTTCTTACTCTCCAAACCTATTGGGTAAGAAGATCTTCCAAAGTCAAATGAAATAGAGGAAA
>NW_022111373.1:76103559-76105237 GCF_000313985.2 Echinops telfairi | reverse complement strand
CAACAAATGTACATATGTGCTTGACACAATGGATGTATGTATGGACTGTGATAAGAATTGTACAAGCCCCCAATAAAATAATTTTAAAGAAAGAAGACCTTCCAAAATATTAATATTATTAATAATAATAATAAATCTGGCTAGATAGAAGACTAGATGTAAGCATGCACATTATATCATGAGAACACTAAAGAAGATGTGTTTCCAAAATGGCATAGCTTTCACAGGAGAGACGATGTAGCAGGTGGATTGTGACCTTTGAGTGAGGGCTGGCAGGAAGGACTAAGGGGAGGGCATGCATGTAGGGTGTTTCCAGTGGAAGGAAGGAAGCATGAAACAGCAAGATGTGTTCTGAGCTGACAGTTATTGTTTTGTTAGTTGGCCTCGAGTCAGTTCCGACCCATAACGACCCTTTGTGCAATAGAATGAAAGTGCACGGTCCTGCGCCGCCCATGCCTGAGTGCAGCCTGGCAGCCACTGTGTCATCATCTCACGGAGCGTCTTCCTCTTTTTCGCTCCTCCTCCACTTTACCAGGCATGACGTCCTTCTCCAGGAACTGGTCTCTTCTGACAGTATGTCCAAATTATGTACGACAAAGTCTTGTTGTCCTTGCCTCTAAGGAGCACTCTGGCCAGACTTCTTCCAAGAAGTATTTTGTTTGTCCTTTTAGCAGTCCATGGTTCTTTCGGTATTCTTCTTCAGCACCACAATTCAGATGCATCCATTCTTCTCCAGACTTCCGTATTCAGTGTCCAACTTTCACATTCAAATTAGGCAATTGAACATCTCAGGGACTGGATCAGGTGCACCTTCGTCCTCAAAGTAACAACCGTGCTTTTCAATTCTCTGAAAAGGTCTTGGGCAGCAGCTCTACCGCATGCAACATGTGTTTGATCTCTTGACTGCTGTTTTCATGAGCACTGATTGTGGTTCCAAACAATACAAAATCCTTGACACCTTCAACCTTTGACCCATGATGTTATCTATTATTCCAGTTGTGAGAATTTTGGTCTTCTTTATACTGAATTTTAATTCATACTGAAGGCTGCAATACTTGATCTTCATCAACAGGTGCTTCAAGTCCTCTTCACTTCCAGCAAGCAAGTTTGTGTCATCTGCTTATCACAGGTTGTTAATAAGCTTTCCTCCAATCCTGAAGCCATATTCTTCTTCACTTAAATCAGCTTCTCTTAATATTGCTCAGTATACAGGATGAATAAGTATGGTGAGAGGACACTCTCACTATGACACACGCCTTTCCTGCTTTCAAACAATGCAGTATTCCCTTACTGGTTTACAAACTGCTTCTTTTTTGCATTTTCTTTCTACTGGAGCCTTTGGTATCAGCTCCTCTTTTTTCCCCTCCCTCCCTACCCTCTTGATCCATGTACAAGTCCTCCATGAGCACAACAAAGTGTTCTGGAATTCCGTTCTTCCCAAGGCTGTCCATGGTTTGTTATGGTGCACACAGTTGGATGCCTTGGCATAATCTATAAAATCAAAGTAAACCTCTTTCTAGTATTCTCTGCTTTGAGCCAAGATCCATCTGGCATCGGCGATGATATTCCTTGTTCTACATTCTCCTCTAAATCCAATCTGAACCTCTGCCTGTCAATATATTGCTGAAACTGTTGTTGGATGATCTTAAGCAAAATTTTTGTTTGTTTATTTGTTTTT
>NW_022111373.1:76100373-76102016 GCF_000313985.2 Echinops telfairi | reverse complement strand
CCACAGCTCATCTGGTCTTCTGTCATTAGTGCTTAATGCAGCAAATCTGTTCTTAAGAAGCCCTTGAAGTTCAGGTGAAATAGACTGAAGGTCGAACTTTGGCTCTTGGGGCCTTGTTTTAATTTTCATATCTTATTTCTCATCATTAGCCTGAATTTACACACGAGCAGTTGATGTCTCATCCACAGTCAGCCTCTGGCCTGGTTTTAGCTGCGGATACTGAGCGTCTCCAGCATCTCTTCCACAGATGTAGTCAACTTGATCTCGGTGCATCCCATCTGGAGAAGTTGTGTGGGGCTGCCTTTTGTCCTGTGGGAAAAAGTCATTTATTATGAACAAGTCTGTGGTTTTGCGAAATTCTGCCATGTGATTTCCAGCTTTGTTTCTATGACTAAGTCCATATTTTCCAACTACTATTACTTTCCCTTCTTTCCAAATTTTGTATTTCAATTGTCAATAATTATCAATGCATCTTGAGTGCACTTTTGAGCAATTTCTGCCTGAAGTCAAGAATTCTTCAATTGCTTCATCACGAGCTGTTGTGTTTGACGCATACGTTTGAATAATAAATTGTTGTATTGATTGGCTTTCCTTGTAGGTGGGTAGATATAATCCTTCATAAGCAGCATTGCATTTCATGATGGATTTTGCAATGTCCTTTCTGACAATGAATGCCATGTCATTCCTCTGGATTGTGTTACACTAAACCTCTTGATTGTCAACGCCAGACTTGTGTAATATTTTTTGTATCTAGTGCTCGGAGCAGAGGCTACAATAATTTATCCCATCCCAGTTCAAATCAGCATCATCTCTCATATTTCTGTGAGGAAAAATTATGCAAATCATGATTGTCCCAACAAACTATTTCATGGGCGTTCACTCCTAATTTTTCTTGGATAAAGCCATTTTGTTACACAATCGAGAGAGCTGTTAATGTATATATAGATGAATATTCTATCATTCCTGCAAAATAATTTTGGAGAACACTAACTTTCTCTACCGAAATGCCTTTGCACTACTGTCTAGAATCAGTTTTCCATGTAATTTATTAGACTCAGACATAAGGCTGTTATAAAATTGATATGCTGAAAAAAATTATAAAGAAAAAAGAGTTAAGTTGTAGAAAATTGAGAGCAATGCATACAGCTGCCCACAGAAGTACAGATGTGCCTCGTGAAAGGCGATAGAATGTCACCTCTGGATATTGGCCAGGAAACATGGTGAGAAAAACTTTGCTTGTCGGGAGGAGGGTTTAGCTTTGACCTGTCAGTATCAGAGACCTTGAAAGGTGTTCAGCAGCCAAGAGGCCTGCGGTCTATTTTGGGTGTAGGTAGGTAGACCTGCCAGTAGTTTGAAGGGTAGATTCGGCCAAGGAGAGCCTGCAGGTAGGGAGCCAGCAAAATGGCCACGCATGGGCTGAAGGCCTCTCCCAGAGGCCCTCACAGGCAGTGAGGGAGACAGAGTCCAGAGGGTTTCTGACCAGGAACTAGAGAGCAGAGGATGTTCGAACCCCCACCTTTTTGGATTGGGCTATTGGGACCCTGAGGTCTTGCCCTTGAGTGGAGGGACCCAGGAGAGGGGCAGGTTTGTGGAGTAAGGAAGGAGTAAAGCGGATTTGGTTGGGTCCCTTTCCTGCCCCTGAG
>NW_022111373.1:76097793-76099434 GCF_000313985.2 Echinops telfairi | reverse complement strand
CTTGGGTCTCATGAATCCGTTCTGGTTTATCTGGGCTGCTGCTCTGGGTCGGCATGTCTCAGAATGTGTCAGGATTATCTCTCAAACGGGCCTGGGTCAGGATTTTCACGAGGGCCTGGCTTCAAGGTTAAGGTGTTTTCCAAGGCAATTCTCACAGGGTCCTTTGTTCATTCCCTTAGCAGGCCACGTAGAGGCCCCTGTTCTGTCCCTGTCATTATATATCTAGCCCAGCCTACTGTCACTGAGCCATTCTAACTTGTAGAGACCGAACAGACAGACTAGACCAGCTGCCTTCGGATTTCGGAGGCTGTAAATCTTTCCGGGAGCAGACAGTCTTATGTTTATCCCGTGGATGACTGCTCAGGGCCATAAACTCACTCTCTTCCTGCCGTGGAGCCAATTCTAAGTCATAGCGACCCTAAAGGACAGAGTCAGCCTGCCCCTGTTGGTTTTGAGACTGTAAGTCTTTATGGGAGTAGAAGGCCAGGCCACGCTCTCAGTGGCATCATTACGTGTGCAATGAGTGGTGCCAGTGGTATCACTGATGTCAGCCGTGTATCTTATCTTCAGTCTTCCCTTTTCTCCTCTTCCAGTTCCTGCGAGAGTGTGAGTCGGGATTTCAGTTGATGATCCTGGGTAAAATCATGGTCTTCCCTTGTTCACGCTTCTCCGACTCTCTGGTATAGCAATGATCAGGTGGTTTCACTATGTAGAGGTGACCCCAGGGATTTATGGAAGCAGTGCACCCTGCATTGCAAATGCAAAAGGCACCGGAATCACCACGGGCAAATCGTAGGCTTGATTTATAAAGTGATCTAGTCCTTTCCCCACAGGACTTGATTTAAAGTCTTACAAGCACGTCTCCTGTGCTAATACTTCATCCAACAGACTGTAACGACAGAGTATGACAGGTTTCACTGCCACAAAGTGTACAATAAGAAAATGATCGATCCTTTGGGGTCAGGCCCATGATGTTCACATAATCACAAGCTGCCTCTGGTTTTTGAAGTGAATGTTTTCAGAACTAGCTCATGTAAGTAAAGCAAGTTTTGAGCTACTAGCTAGAATATAGACGTTTTAAATTAAAGTAGTATTTACAAAACGTATTCCCCAAATGCAAATTTTAAATTTTTGAGATAAAAATAGGCATTCATATCAATTTTGTATTTTCAAAAAGGATCTGAAGGAGGAAGAGAAAGCATCCAAATAACTGATGTGTGAGGCCGGTCCCTTTCCCTCCTCTGTGATCAGGCCTGACCTCAACTCTCGCTAGTGTTTGTCATCATGAGTGTGAGGAAACTGAAGTACTGGGCGAGAATATTCCATTAGAATATATTTATTAAGAAACACAAAATTTTAAGTCACTTTTAAAGATTAAAGTAATATTGGTACAAATACACTTCTTTGTATTTTTCATATTGCACTATAATTTTTCTGTCCGCATTTATCTTTCTTAATAGGTTGATACCTTCTTGTTAGCAGGATCTGTGTCCTATTCATCTTTCCAATCCCAATGCCTATGAGTGTCTGATAGTTCAAAACAAAGAAGAAACCCCTGCCAGCGAGTCACTTCGGACTCATGTTCCTGTAACGCAGAGTCGAACTTCTCCCTCTGGCTTCCAAGGCTGTAGATTTTTTTTT
>NW_022111373.1:76086667-76096575 GCF_000313985.2 Echinops telfairi | reverse complement strand
GTCATCGGGGCAATCTTTCAGCAATACTCTCAGTGTTTTTCGCCAACACTATAGTTCAGATGCATCGATTTTTCTTCCATTTTCCTTATTCAGTGTGCAGCTTTCACATGCATATGAGGTAATCGAAAATACCATGGCTTGGATCTTGCGCACCTTAGACCTCAAAGTGACATCCTTGCTTTTCAACACTTGAAAGAGGTCTTGTGCAGCAGATTTACGTCATTTGATCTCTTGACTGCTGCTTCCAAGAGCATTGATTGTGGATCCAAATAAGATGAAATCCTTGACAACAGCAATCTTTCCTCCATTTACCATAATACTACCTCTTGGTCCAGTTTGAGGATTTTTGGTTTTTTTAGATTGAGTTGTAATCGATACTGACATAGTAGATGTCTAATAAATGTTCACTATGTGAATTAATATGAACCCTGGTGGTGTAGTGGTTACTTGTGGGACTGCTAACCACAAGGTCAGCCGTTCAAATCTATCAGACTGGTCTTTCTGCTCCAGTAAAGAGTTACAGTCTCAGAAACGCACAAGGGCAGTTCGACCCGGTTCCAACAGGGTCGCTGTGAGGCAGAAGTCAACTCAATGGCAAGGAGGGTGCGGTTGGTCTTTTTGCTGCTGTGACTGTTGTTATATGAGTTAGTAAAGGCTGGGGACATGCACTGTAGATGATGCTGTTGGGTGCCATCGAGGTGATTCCACCTCATAGTGACTGTACGTCCACTAGGAGGGAACACTGCGCCCTCCTCACAACCATGTTTGCGCTCATTGTTGCAGCCACTGTGCCAACCCATCTCGAGTGTCTTTGTCTTTTCCATTGATCTACTTTACCAAGTCCTTTTGGAAGGACTGGTCCCTCTTGATAACTTGTCTAACGTTTTTGCGGGCCTCCCTTCTAAGGAGCATTCCGAGACAGATTGGTCCATTCTTCTGGCCGGCCGGAGCATAGTCACTATTCTTCACCAGCACCATAATTCAAACACATCGACTCTTCTCAGATCTCCCTGACTCGTTGCCCGGCTTCCACACACACAGGAGGAGATTGAAAATACCCCCGCCCCCTGATGGGGCCTCTAGGAGGAGGCAGCAGAGCAGTGAACAGTGCAGACTTTGGAGCCAAAGATCTACCACTTTTCAGCCGAGGCTTAATTTTCTTATTTGTACAATACGGATGATCTTAACCCTTACTTCACAGGGTTGTTGGGAGACTGTGCGGAAGCACACAGCCTTGACACTCTAAGCCTGACACACAGTAAACTCACTCACTGCCACCGAGTTGATGCTGAAGCACAGCGACCCTATAGGACAGGGTTGAACTTCCCCTGTGGGTTTCAGACTGTAATGTTTTATGAGAGTCGAGAGCCTCCTCTTTCTCCTGCAGAGCAGCTGATGGCTTCTAACTGTTGACCTTGCAGTTAGTAGCCTAACACATAACCCCTAGAAGCTCCCAAATGCTATGATTATTAAGGGGTGTCCCTGGTTGGCGAGAATGGTTTATGGACTCAGGCTTCTACAGAAGCATGGAGATTCAACTTCACCCAGGAGCACCTGGGAAGAAAGGTCAAGTGATCTACGTCTGCAAATTCAGCATGTGAAGCCCCAGCTCTAGTCGGGCACGCAGGGGGCAGCCAGGGCTCAGCATCGACGCCATGGCAACGGGCATGACTATGAAGAGCCGAGTACAGAGAGCACAGTTTCTCAAGTAATTGCATTCCGTGCCAGAGGGGCGGGGAGTTAATTTTAAGTTTGCTTTGTGATAGAATGGAGAGACACCGGTCTTCCTGGCTGTTGAAGGTCATGAAGAATGCTAAGTGCTCCTGGCAGCAGGAAGTGATGTCAACACCTGGCAGCAGGAAGTGATGTCAACACCTGGCAGCAGGAAGTGATGTCAACATTCCAAATAAAACCTGTTCTGCTTGCCACGTCCACTCCGCCTCGAAATCCTCCTGGGAGAATTTGGTCCTGCACTCACCCTCTCACCACCCTGTCTTTCTTTCATTCTCTTCTTCCTTCCTTTCTCTTTTTTGTATTCATGTGTACCCTATGCTTGGTTTGAGGTAAGAATGAACGATTTCCCTCTGCTCCTCCCTATTTTCTCTGGAAAAGCAACACCACCCTTCCCATCCATTTGGGAAAAGGATCTTTGAGAACCGAGCAAAGAAGCAAGTAGTTATCACTCCTGAAACAAAGAGACGCTCTATTGTCGTTTCTTTTCTCCATGGCAACTCTTTTCCTAGTAGGTGCTGCAAAAGTGATGACCATCTAAAAGCCCAGCTCGTTCTGGTTGGGGGTTTATCTGCCTGCGGGGTGACCTGGCCCTCTAAGAGCCAATTTCTCTACCTTCAAAATTTGGCAATAAAATGGCCATTTTTATTAATCTTTTGGAATTGGCATGAGAAAATCATGTAACTAGTTGGAGAATGAATGAAAAAATGATTGTTTTAAAGTTTGTGGAAAACTTGAATTAAAATAATAGAACTTTTCTGTAAACATTTTTTAAAGAGTTTATTGGCATGTACTTTACATACCATGCAGTTTCCCCAGAACCTTTGGATGCTCTCTCATATCCCCAAAGAAACCATGAATCTATGACTTAGGAGACTCAGACCTAGTGTGTTTCCTCAAATGCCTACTATGCCCGCCCCCCCATTGCCAATATATTCTGAGAGATCTTTCCATATTAGCCTAATGTGTTAACAATTCCTTTTCAAAAGGGACATGGTTAAACACTAGAACCCAGGATAACATCCAACCCTAGCCCTGTTTTGTAACCTTGTATTCTGCTGGCAAGGAGTTCAGGTGGTGTAGTGTGTTGCTCATTGAGCTGTGTTATAATCACAAGCTTGGCAGTTCACACCCACCAGCAGCTCTTTAGGAGAGAGATGAGGCTATTTGCTGCTGTTAAGATTTACTGTCTTGGAAACCCTACATAGGGTCTCTATGAGTGGGAATCAGTTCCATATCTGTGAGAAATTCTGCTGAGTAGATAATCAAAAAGGAGAAAAAGCTACAGGCAGTCATCTAGATGCTGAAGTTACCTTGGATAGTCAGGAAACAGAAACAACCTGTACGTGCAATGAATGGCAGGGGAAGGCTGAATAAATGCTTGGTGCACCTGTTTCTTGGGAATTTATGTAGCTTTTAAAAATACTAGTAGGCAACACTAAAGATATGGTTGTTTAGGAAAATGTTCATAATAGAACTAGAGCAAACTTATTGCCATTGAGTCAATGCTGTCTAATAGTAACCCTTATAGCACAGATAAAACTGCTTCTAGAAATTTCTGAGACTGTTAACTCTTTACGGGAGGAGAAAGACCAGTCTTTCTCCCTGGGAGCAGCTGGTGGTTTCCAACTGCTGACCTTTTGTATTGCAGGCAAACACGTAACCACTAGGTTACCAATTCTCCCATAATAGAACACCAGTTGGAAAAGATACATGCTTGTCCATATATATTTGCAGAGTCTCTCTGTCTCTCTGTCTATCTATCTATCTATCTATCTATCTATCTATCTATCTATCTATCTATCTATCGAGACAGACAGACAGACAGACAGAGAGAAGGGTGCTGCGAAAGGGCTGGGAGGGAAATGCAAACAGTGTGAGATGCCCGCAGATACTACGAGTTTACGTAGACAATGCTGATTTTAGTCACAGTCAAATCCAGTTGGTTCCAACCCATAGCAACGTCATGCGCAGCAGAATGAAAGCCCTTCCCAATCCTGCACCATCCTCATAATTGTTCATAGACTTGAGTCCATTGCGGTATTCACTGTGCCAGCCCACCCCCTTGAGGGCCTTCCTCTTTTGTGCTGCCCCTCCACTTTACCCAGCATGATGTCCTTCTCCAGGGACTGTTGTTCTCTGACAAAATATCCAAATTATGGAAGATGAAGTCTCTCCTGACAACTTGTCTAAAGCCTGTGAGATGAAGTCTCGCCATCCTTGCCTCTAAGGAGCATTCTGGCTGTACTTCTTCCAAGAAAGATTTGTCTGTCCTTTTGACAATCGATGGCACCTCAGTCCTCCACCAACCTCCCTGCTTTTCAACACTTTAAAGGGGTCTTGTTCAGCCCATGGGTCGTTTGGTTTCTTGACTGCTGCTTCCATGAGCATTGTGGATCCAAGCAGAATGAAATCCTTGACAAATTCAACTTTTTCTCCACTTCTTATGATGTTATCTATTTAAGCAATAACAGCCCACAGGAGGAACTGATGGGAAAGGTGAGATGTACAACTCTTCCTGATGTCATTGAACTCTTAAGTTGTAGGGTACGTGAACTATATGCCAATAAAACTGCTGGGGGGGAATGAGTTCAGGATTTGAAGGGCTGTGCAGCCCCCGCCTCGTTCCCGGGCCACAGCATCCTCCAGTCCCTGGGATGACCTCACTGGCTCCAGCCCCTTATGCTCACTCATTTGCTCTTCCCTCCGTCATGCCTGTCCTTCATTTGCCCCCAGAGAGATGCTGCTTTATAACGGCTTTCACACGTGTTCTCCCCATCAGACGAACACTGCCAGCTCTGCCTGCTGCAGAGCCGCACAGCCAGGGCCACCACAACCTGCCTCGTTAGCCAGGGTGACGTAGCTGGGAAACCACCCTGAGTCCATGGTTCAGCTTTTAAATTTTTATGTACTTTACCTTCTGAGTTCATTAGCAAACTTCCTGTGTCAACTCCCTGAGCCTCCACTGTGGTCCACACCCGTCTCTGCTTAACTCCTTGCAGACCTTGGGGAAACAGGCAAAGGAGAAGCAAGAAGCCAGCAGTAGAGGACACACTCACCCAGGGATGGCTTGCTCTTCGTTTGTGTTCACACCTGCAGGTTGTTACTTGCTGCCTTTCATCTTGGAAGTGTTTCCACCTGCTGATGCTGATGAGTCTTGGTCTCTGGGAGATTGCTTTTGTGCACCCCACCCCAACCTAGGGAAGGAGTTAAAAGGACAGGCATTTTTGAGTAGGAGATTGGGGTGAGATTGGATGGCAAGGTTCTTATGCATTGAGCTGCTAACCACAAGATCAGTGGTTCAAAACCACCAGCTGGACCGAGGCAGAAAGATGGGGCTTTCTACTCCCACAAAAAGTTGCAGTCTCAGAAACTCATAGGGACAGATGTACCTTGTCCTAGAGGGTCACTATAAATCAGCATCAACTCGAGGACAGTGAGGTTTTTGGTCCTCAGTTTTAGGTTAGATTGAGTTTTAGGTTAGATTTAACCCAGAGTATGGTTAGCAGGTTCTCTTGAGGGCCTGTTACCCAGCCCTCGTGTAATGTTACCCAGCCTTCTTGGTTTGCAGGCCCTAAAAACTCATAATTCTGGACATTTTATTATATATCTTATCAAACCTATTTAAATACATCCCACATTAACTGTATTTTTCAGTTGTAAGTTGTTTTTCAAGATTTAAAAAGGTCTCTTTTTGCTTTTATTTAGCTGTTTAGCTAGGGAAAAATCATTTATGATTGACTCTGATTTCTTAGAACTCTGGGTACACACTTGGGAACATGGGCAAGGTGAAAAATTTTGACTTACAAATTGTTTACAAGTGAACTGAATATTTTATGAATTTTACATTTAACAATCAATGAAGTATGACTATGCTGATTAAAAATTTATTCACTTCAATTTCGAGGTTTTCTTTTAGCATCCCGGAACAAATAATTTTTTAATATTTTTTATTTTTAGGCTTCAATATTTCTTTGGGCCCTGAAACGTCTGTAGATGCTGTAGACTGTGTCGCAATGCCTTATGGGAAAAATCTGAAGCCTCCCACAGCTCCCCTGCTGAGTTCTTCTCAGACTTGCTCTTGCCTTAGGAGGCCCCGGATCATCCCAGTGAGGACACTTCTTCTATTCTGGGACCAATTTCACTGCCCCCCAACCCAAGAAGCCTCCTTGATCACCCATGAGAAAACAGCCACTCAGTCCTGCTCTTTTACTTCATGTTATAGCACTTATCACTAGCTGATATTATTATTCTACTGATAGCTAGAATCCAATAAATAGATTTATTCTAAATATATGGATTTACTGAGGAACATGCCTGCTAATCTATAGATGGTGGTCATTCTGTAGATTGATTCTTCACTCACACTGGAACTTAAATCTCATAATGTCAGAGATTATGCACCTGTGGCTCTCCTCCACCATCTAACATAATCCCTCGAAACCTCAACTTACTGCCATTGAGGCATTTCCGACTCACGGTGACCCTATGGACAGAGTAGAACTGGGAGTTTCCTAGGTTGTAACTCTTTCCAGCCTAGATGAGCAGAAAGTCTCATCTAGCTCCTGCAGGTTTGAACTGCTGACCTTGTGGTTAGCACCTCAATGCATAACCACTATATCGCCAGAAGTGCTTACATAATGCCTAGCACATCATATATATGTGTGTGTGTGTGTGTGTGTGTGTGTGTGTATTAGAACGATTGCTATACATATTGACTAGCTCACTTACACTCCCACTATTACTAGGTTTGAAAGAAAGACAATATGATGGCAGAAAAATGTGACACCCCTGCTCCCTGCCCCGCATCCAGTCAAAAGATGTTCACACCCTAATTCCTGGAGCCTGTGAAGATGTGAAGTTACAAAGCAAAAGGGAATCTAGATTGCAGATGTAATGAAGGTCACTGCCTAACCAAGTGACCTTAAAATATGACAATTCTGAATTAATCTGGTGGGCCCACTGTAATCACAGGGATTCTCTAGAGTGGAAGAAGGAGGCTGACAAGGAAGTCAAAGTGATTGGATATAAGATGGACTCAATCTTCCCTTGTTGACTTTGAAGAAGGAGATGGATGGCCGTAAGCCAAGGAATATGGGCAACCTTTAGAAGCTGTAAAAGGCAAGAAAACACATTCTTCCCCAGAGTCCCCCTGTGCTACAAGGAATACAGCCCTGTAGACACCTTAATTTTAACCCAACAAGACTGATTTCAGATTTCAGAACTCCAAAACTGTAAGATAATAAATCTAGATCATTTAAATAACTAAATCTGGGGTAATATGTTATAGCAGCAATCAACAACTAATATAGATAGATATATCATTTTTATCACGAAAGACAGATCCTGACTATGTTAGTCTGGGTTGACTAGAGAAACAAATCCAGAGACAGTTATATATGGGTAAGAGCGAGCTTTCTATCAAAGAGTAATTGTTTGTTAAGAAACATCCCAGACCAGTCCATATCAAGTCCAAAAGTCTGATATTAGCCCATAAGTCCGATACTAGTCCATAAATCACTGTTCAGATTCACACAGTCACATGAAATGATGCTGAATGAAGGAAGATCCCAGGCTGGTGTGTGCAAAGTCTTGTGAGTCCAGTGGCAGTGGAAGCATCTTCACATGGCTCCTCCAGCTCCTGAGTGTGTCCCCTCAACAGAAAGGTGAAACAGAGAGAGTGCATCCTGCCTCCAGGAAGGAAGAGAGGAAGTTCCAAGAATCCTCATGAGAAGGCCATGCCCGCAAGGAGGAATCAGGTTGTGACCTGATTCCTGGCTAGACTCTACCCCTTCACTCGTACTAGCCTCAAGTTGACACAAGATTATGTAACTACCACACAGTCTCAGACACCACTCATGCAAAACCACATAGACATTTGGTCTCAGCTCAAGCTGGTATACAGCTAGTCAGAGTACACTGTTCCCAGTTTTCTCTTGCTTCATAACAACTGGAAACATAATAGCTTAAAACAATGATTATCTTTATCATCCCTTTTCATGGTTCTATAGGTTGACCGGGCTCAGCTGGGTGAGCTTCACTTTGCATCTCTTATGTGGTTACAAATTATGATGTTGGTGAAAAACATTGAACATACTGTAGACTACCAGAAGAATGACTCAATCTCTCATGGAAGATGTACAACCAGAATGCTTCTCAGAAGCAGGGATGGCAAGCCTGTAGCTCATGAATTCAGGGCATGAGGAATAGTTAGCTTGGGGTGCCATTCCCTTGTGAATAAGAGAGCCACCTCAGAAGCAGGAGAGGAGAGAATTCCAGGACCAGCCAGAAAGGAGGACCAGCAGTGGAGAGTGAAGGAGATCCCTGTCTGAAGTGGTGGAGCAGTGGAAGCAGCCATGGCAGCAGCGCAGAAGAGGCCGGAGGTGGGATCAGTCGGATGGACGTCATATGGGTAATGTAGACAGTCAGCAGAAAAGAGGAAGGCTCTCAACAGGATGGATTGACCCAGTGGCTGGATGGACCTATGGTCTCAATCACACTAATCATTGTGAGGATGGTGCCAGACCAGGCAGCCTTTTATCTGTTGTACTTAGGGCCCCTGCGAGTTGGAACTGGTGATTACTAACAACAACGTATGGATGCAGTTAGATGTTGGGCAGGAGTATTGCCGTTCAAAGGCTGGATATCCACGCTGGCTGTCTCCTGGCTGGCAGTTGGTGCTGGCTTATAGGTTCAGAGCGTATCTGGAGTGTTGACTAAGCTCCAACACATGGCCCTTTCCATGTGTCTTGACCTTCTCACAGAATGACAGCTAGTCTCCAGGAGGAAACTTTGCATGACAAGAGCAGGAAACAGGAGCTGGCAGACCAGTTGAGGGCTGTGCCTGGAACTAGCACAGGTATTCTGGCATTTTCTATTGGTCAGAGAAGTTCATTACAGGGCCCACCCAGATTCCAGAGGTGAAGAAGTGAACTCCACCTTTTGATGGGGGGAATTGTAAGGTTGTCATGCAGAAGAGCCTGTGGGATACGAGAGAGTGAGACAGCCATTTTAGGGAAAAAATAATTTTTTTCATACAGCATCTTTATTTTGAGGACCTGAAAACACTTGTGCATCTTACCCGTAATCAATTAACAAGTTATTCATCACACACCTATGAAGAAATACTCATGATCACTAGCCAAACGAGAGGTAAGAATCAAAACCACGACGAGATACCACCTCACACTGGCATTGCCGGCAAAGTGCAAGGTACCAGAAGATCACAAATGCTGGAGAGGGTTCAGAGGGACTGATCCCTGGGTGGTTGCTGTAAAACTGTGCAACCACCATGGAAAGCGATATGACATGACCTCAAGCAACTGGGAGGAGACATTCAGGGTGAGCTTGCCATGCCTTTGCTGGGTGAATGTCCTAAAGAAGTGAGGGCCATAACACGAACAGACATAGGCACGCCCACGTTCATCGCAGCTGTTTCCAAACAGCAGTATGGAACAACCTAGGTGTCCATGCGCAAGATTGGAGAAAGAAACTGGTACACACACAATGGAATATTCTGCATCACTGGAAAATAATGATGAAATGATGAAGCATAGCATGGCATGGATGGACCTGGCGAACCTGATGCTGGGTGAAATTAGTCAATCACCGAAGGACAAATATTGTATGAGACCATTGTGGTAAGGGGGGAAAAATCAAGATAAAAGTTTTCATACCAAAGGAAACAGACTTTGATAGTTACCAAAAAGGGATATAAGGGAGATAAAATGAAGCAATAGATTAGTGGGGCGGATGTTAGGTGCCATCGAGTCAGGTCTGACCCATAGCGACCTTAGGCACAACAGAACGTAACTCTGCGCGGTCCTGTGCCAGCCTCACAATTGCTCCGAGGCCGGAGTCTGTTGTTGTAGCTCTCGTTCACTGCCCCTCTGCTTCACCAAACGCGTTGTCCTCCAATGACAGCTTCCAGCATCACAGCAACACACCAGCCGCCACAGGAGGACACAGGACAGACAAGCGGTGGGATTCGAGGGTAGGCAGGTGTTAACTTGGGGAAGGAAGATCGTATTCTACAGGAGGGAGATAGGAAATCGAGCGTGAGGCAAGGCAAGCTATTGAGGGGGAGGCACGGCGTGGATAAGTAGTCGTTTAAGTTGCTGAAAACAAAACTTGTGATCTGAAATGTAAACCTTCACCTAATTAGCAACTAAAAAAAT
>NW_022111373.1:76081081-76085907 GCF_000313985.2 Echinops telfairi | reverse complement strand
GATGTTAGGGGGCTTCAGGAACAAAATGCCACCAACTGGAGGCTGATACGAACAGGAACTTACGGCCTCACAGTCTGGAAGTTCGGAGTCCAAGATAAGCCTGTCGGCCATGCTTCTTCTTCTGAGACTTTGAGTGTTACACACCTCTCTCCCAGGTTCTGATTGCTCCAGGTATTCCTTGGCTTGCAGCTACAGTGCCACGTGGTGGCATCTTCTGTGTCCCCACTGTTGTGTTTCTTCTCTTTTTTGGAAGACACTGATTGTATAGGATTAGGGCCCAGCCTACTCCAGGGGAACCTCATGCTCACTTAACTGATACCCTCTTCCAACATGCTGTTTCTGCTCTTTCAGAAGAAGTGCTGGTGGGGCTAGAAATCCAATCTATCCTTTTGGGGGACACAGTTCAATCCATAACAGGAAATCACAGGGACATGGGAGGCAGCCAGTTGCAGAGGGAACAAGAAGTGCTGATGGAGGTGAGCAACAGGACAACGAGGGACACTGAACATAGGTGGAAAGCCAACCTTGCTTTGAAGCCGTATCTGGAAAAAGTGGAGCTGGAAGGAACCACAGACAAGTAGACGAGCATGAAGGTACTTCTTGGGCCAACACCAGATGAGCTGTTTTCACTCAGGAAGGAGGTTCCTGGTGTTGATGGAGAGAAGAATGTTTCTAGTCCACTTTATACTTTTAGGAGAAGCAGGGAGGGAAAAACTAAACCTGGTGCTATAGAGTCTGATTCATAACTACTCTATAGGACAGAATAGACCATTACATAGGATTTCTAAAGAACCTTATATATTTGTGTTTGGGGATCAAGCTTCCACAGAAAGTTAGATTTCCATTCCATACTTTCTATACAAATTGCTCATGACATTAGTTACATTTACCACAATGTGGCCACAATTCTCTTTATTTATTTATTATTGTTTCCTTTGTAAAAGAGGAATCATGCACTATTTATCCATATGTATTTGACTTATTTTCCCTGGCATTATGCCCTCCAGGGCCCTCTATGTTATGAACCTGTGTTTCACAAACTCTTGGTTGTTTTTATGGTTGTCTAGTATTCCTTTGTATGTATGTCCCCAAATGTGCTTATCTATTTCTTCATTAGTAGGTACTGTTTCCAAAGCCATAAATCCCTACAGAAGCAGATTGACATATGTTACTCCTGTTGAGTGGCTGCTGAATTCGATCCCCCTACCCTTGCATCATCAGCCAAGTGCTTAACCACTATGCTATCAGGGCTCCGTCCATGCAAAGGAAATCCACTGCCATTGAGCTGAGTCCAATTCCTAATGACCCTAAAAGACAGAGTAGAACTGTCCTGTAGGCTTTCCAAGACTGTAAATCTCTATGGGAGCACATAGCCTTGTCTTCCTCCTGAGAAGACCCTGATGGGTTTGAACCATGGAACTTGAGGTTAGTAGCCCAAGGCTTAACCCATTGTGCCACCAGAGATCCTTAGAGAAGGGGTGAAAAAAGATTAAACTTAGCTTTGCCTCTGGCATATAGATACCTTGGACTCCGGCTTAACTTTTTCCCCACTTAATTTTGGTGCAATATATACAAACACATCTATTCATGATATCTACATGAATAGCCCAACAACATTATTTACATCCTTCACACTCCATTGCCATTTTCACCGTCTCTACTTATACTGTTGAATTTTCTCCCCCCTCAGAATGAACTTTGTTCTTTTTACCAAATGAAAGAGATGAACCTCTATATCAGACAAATCTTGATTTAAATGGTAGCTTTATAAACTAGTTGTGACTCACTTACCAACTAACCAACTGCTGTAGAGCGCACCACTATGAGTGTGTGTGCTGTCTGCCCTGTCTAGTTCTATGCCTCAGATGCCATTGAAATTAAGCCTATATAGAACCTCCTCTAGAAGAGAACTATGCTCAAGGCACATATAGATCCTCCTCTAGAAGAGAACTATGCTCAAGGCACTTATAGATCCTCCTCTAGAAGAGAGCTATGCTCAAGGTGCATATAGACCCTCTTCTAGAAGAGAGCTATGCTCAAGGCGCATATAGATCCTCTTCTGGAAGAGAGCTATGCTCAAGGTGCATATAGATCCTCTTCTGGAAGAGAGCTATGCTCAAAGTGCATATAGATCCTCTTCTAGAAGAGAGCTACACTCAAGGTGCATATAGATCCTCTTCTGGAAGAGAGCTATGCTCAAGGTGCATATAGATCCTCCTCTAGAAGAGAGCTATGCTCAAGGCACATATAGATCCTCTTCTGGAAGAGAGCTATGCTCAAGGTGCATATAGAGCCTCTTCGAGAAGAGAGCTACACTCAAGGCACATATAGATCCTCTTCTAGAAGAGAGCTATGCTCAGGGCACATATAGATCCTCCTCTAGAAGAGAGCTACGCTCAAGGCGCATATATATCCTCTTCTAGAAGAGAGCTACGCTCAAGGCACATATAGATCCTCCTCTAGAAGAGAGCTATGCTCAAGGCGCATATAGATCCTCTTCTGGAAGAGAGGTATGCTCAAGGCACACACTTTCTATTCATTGGACTGGACTCTTTATGGCGGATACTTAGAAATCACAGTCCCCCTTGAAATAATTGGAAACACTTCAAATTTCCTTTTGAAACTTGTCACAGTATAGCACTGCATTAAGTACCGTGAGACAAGCATCGGAATGTATGTTGGATTCTAATGGGCGTCTCCCCTGGCCTTTTCCATCTGTCTCTTGAAGCTCAATATCACTGCTTTGTAGGTAGCAGCCCAGAATGGCCACAGACCTCTTGTCAGTCTCCTGCTCCAGGAGAAGGTGGATTTGCACCAGAAAGTGGAAGTGAGTCTGTTACAGCAACACCGAGGGCTTTCATCCCTGTGCGAGAGGCGGGCTGTGCAGGGAGATGCTCCCGGTAGATAAGTCTGGGGAATGAGACGCTTCACAAGGGAGGGATTCTTTCGGGGAAGGTAGACTGACATTTTTGGGGCACTCTGCCTCAATCTTGAGAAACAAAATCCAGAGGATGAACATTAAAAATTGATTGAAGGTTCAGGACAAAGAGCATCATGGTGTTTTCAATATTTATCTTGAATGCAATAACATTTTCTCAGGTGTCTAGAGATACCATGATTCTTGTATTAAATTTTTCTGTCTGGGAAAATGATGAAGCAGCTGTAAATATGAAGGGGGAAAAATGATCATTTTCTCCCTTTGCTGAAGCAAACCTTGTTTTTCTTTTGAAAGTCAATCTTTTCTTCTGATTGAGGTTTCCGAGCATTTGAATTGCCTTTGTAGAATGAACAAAGCCCTTCTGTGTTGGAATGAAATGGAAAACATTCCTCTGTTTTTCACCTTGTTTTCATTTCTCCGGTGAGAATATTATTTCCTCTGATCTTGCTTATCCATTGCTATTTATTGCATTAGCTTGAGAGAAGGGATGTGATTTGGACCATGTCTGATTGTTTTTGGAGAGCGGCATTCAGGGGAACTGGCTCTGAATTTGCCTGATCCAGGCCAAGGGCACTTCCTATTTCTTCAGAGGGGCTGGGCCCCAGCAGGGCAACCGGCCATGGCACCGTCCTCTTCTCGGGGGGTGGGATGCTTTCTCTTCTTCATGCTCAGGGCTGCAACAGAGAATATTATTCCTGAGCAGAAGAGATCTTCTACCCACTCGACCTCTCCCATCCCCTCTCCGTCTCCCTTTTCCCTTGCCTACCAGGGGCAGTGTGTTCGTCTGGGTGGACTAGAGAGACAATTTCATAGACACTCATATGTGTATAAGAAAGAGCTTCATATCAGAGTAATTGTATATTAAGAAGCATCCCAGCCCAGTCCAGATCAAGTCCATTAGTCTGATATTAGCCCATATATCTGATACCAGTCCATAAATTCCTCTTTAGACTCACACAGCAATGATGCAAAATGTAAGAAGATTACAGGCCAGTGGGTCAAAGTATTGTGGCTCCAATGGTGGTGGAAGTACCTCAGCATTGACGTGGGACTCCACGTGGCTCCTATAGCTCCCGGGCTCTGGCTGCCATCAGTGTGTCTCTTTGTGGTTTGTCAACAGGATATGAAGCAGAGAGATTGTGTGTCCTACCTCCAGGGAGGAAGACAGGTGTTCCCAGAACCCTCAGGAGAAGGCCATGCCCACACAAAGGCCTCATTGGCTATGACCTGATTGACAGGCTAGACTCCACTCCTTCCCTCAAGTTGACAGGAGATGATGTAACTACCACAGGTAGCCTCTGACATCCTCAGCCATAGTGTCTTACCCTCCGGCTGCTGGCTGAGAGCACTTTCCCCCTCATGACTTCTCTCTTCTCTCAGTCTACCCCTCTTTCCTAGTGCCTGGTGCACAGAGTGAAGTTGGCAGGTCTCGGTTTAAATCCTGCCTCTGCCACTTCCAAGGTCCATGGCCTTGTGCAGTTTGCTTAATCTCTCTGTGGCTCATCTATAAAATGACAACCATGTGATCTAACTTGTAGTTATTGTGAGTGAGAAGATTCTTTGCCCCATGTTTCAAAAAGAGTATCAAGTGTTGGAGCAGGGCGTGTTCAGTCAGTACCATTATAAGCCTATGTTGAACGAGCATGCTTAACTGGTGCTCCTCATTACTATCTGATAGAGTTAAAGTTTATTGTGCCAACCTGCCCAATAAACACGTGGGGTTACTTGAAGGGCAGAGAGATAAATGGCTTCGTGAGCCTTACCTTTCTGGTTCTCGGGTCTCTTGCTTTCTGACAGTCGGACCAGGGTGCAGCTGCCTTAGCCAGTTCCCTGCTTCAGCTGGCAAGGCTCACTTCCTGCAAGATATCCCCAAGGAGAAGCCACATGG
>NW_022111373.1:76070591-76079394 GCF_000313985.2 Echinops telfairi | reverse complement strand
GGAAACCTACGGAGTCTGTTACCAATGTGGTGGCTGTTGAGTGGTTGTTTTGATCCACTTCAAGGTGCCTTAAAAATTCCTGGGAGGAATAAGTGCACTATTTCCCCTTCCCTCCACCCCGCCTCCATTCCACACAGCCAGCACTTTGGACAGCTAAGCAGTAGCTCAGAGGTACCTTGCCAGAGGCTCCTTAACCAAAAGTCACTCCCCAGGAGTGATACGTCGTCATTGGGAGGGGACTTTTTCTACAGAAGAGACACTAAATGTGTCTTCCTTTGTCCTGGAGGCAAAAAAGGTCAAAAGACACCTCCTGATATAAAACTATGAAACATCCCATAAACGCAATCAGCCCAAGCAGAATCCAGTGCCTCCTCAAAGGCGTCACCCACGGCTGGAACTGGAGGCCCGAGATGCGGTGAGAAATGGGGGGAAGCGTGGTGCGGGCTGGTGTCTGAGCGGAAGGCCTGCTCTCTGGGCCTGCTGGCTAAGCCTCCCGTTCCCAGAGGCCCTTCCCATGGGCTGGACTCAGCCAGGAGACACCCAGTTGTGGAGAGAGGATTCCTGGGCTTCTGAGGACAGATGAAACTTCGGGGCCCCTCCCTACAAAAGCCCCATCTGTGTCTCCTCCAGGCTAGAGAGAACCCACAGCCGGCCAGCCCTACCCTTAGGAACCCTTAACTCCTTTTTCCCATCTGTACCAGAGCATTGACTCAGCTCTCTGCAGGCTCCTCCCACACCAGCCTGGGAGATGAGTTTGGACCCCCTTCACGCCTGTCCCTGCTCCCCTGCCAGGAGTCCCGTCGTCGCCAGCCTTTATTTGCCCAAGCGTGTTTTGGGGAAAGCCTCTTGCTAATAAATACACTTACATCCTACTAAATATACTTACTGCCTTAACGTGCGGCCTCATGGATCGCTCTTCTAATGGGCAGAACCTTTACCACATACACAAACAGAACCTCCTGTCTGTGGGTGGTTTGGGTTTGGACAGAACTGGCCACATCTGCTGCATGATGAAGTGCTTCTTGGGCTTGTTGCCTAATGATGAGGCTAGAATTTATCCACGGCGACTTCATTATTGTTCGGCCTAGGAATACATGCTCAACACAGAGAAGTACGACGCAATACAGACACCAAAAAGCTTAGGATTTGTTTGTACACCCAAGAAGCGTCATTCTTGTTGCTCCTGAGAGACGTCAGCTGGGGTCACAGTGCGTTACAAAGGAGGCTGCTCACGGCAAGATCAGCAGTTTGAACCCACCAACCTGCTCCACGGGGAGAGCGGAGGCTTTCCTGCTCCAGGGAAGAGTTAGGGCTTCAGAAATGCACAGGGGGAGCCCTCCTCTGCCTAGAGGGTCCCCATGACTTGGGATCCTCTGGATGGCAGCGAGTTTGGTTTGTCTGTTTATGTTTTCTTGCCTTCTGCATAAGATTCTTGTCAAGATGGGATATTTTGGGTACGTAATGTACTACTTCATGCTGGTGTAGACCTTTGGTAAGCCTGATCTGCCATAAAGGTTAAACCCCCAGGGGGACACATGCCACTCACCAGTGGGTCTTCAATAGATGCCCCTTGACAAGAACGATGCCAGCAGCCCAGGCAGGCCGGCCCTGTGCTCTGGTGGGAAGAGGACGGGGCCCAGTGAGAAACACTCGGGTCTACTGACCACGGTCCACTATGTGGCCCTGGGGCCGTTGCTTCAGTTCTTTGAGGAAGGGGTTGCACTAGATTGTGTCAAAGGTTCTTTTCTTCCCTAATATCTTAGAAATGCTTTTGCACCAGCATTCCTTTCAACAGAAGATTAATATGGGTAATTTTCTTGTATTTTCATGGGTTTTTGTTAACATACTCTCACCCGCTTCATAGGAACGTGACTAGCCCCCACAGAAACTTGAAGTTTCGCACTGCTTTAGAAACTATGATGTCGAAAAAAATCGACATCATAAAAATGACCGAATATTCCTCCACCTAGACTTCACCTTTGCTACTATTTTGATGTCTTTCCTTCTCTTTCTGTTTGTAATTTTTGATGAAACTGAGCTTCTCTACAGTGCTGCTTTCGCAGGGCTTAAGTGTTATATGATAGGCATTTGCTTTTTTTCATATTCTTTGAAATGGTTTCCTAAACATCATTGTTAGTGGTCCCCTAGTGATTGCGCATTGGGCTGCTAACTGCAAGGTCAGCAGTTTGAAACCATCAGTCCCTTCTTGGGAGAAAGATGAGACTTTTTACTCCCATATAGTGTTACAGTCTTGGAACCCCCTGGGGACAGTTTGACCCTGTCCAATAGGGTTGTTATGTGCCAGAATTGACTCAATGACAGGGAGTGGGTGAATATCCCAATACATGGGTATACCGTGATGCATCTGTGGACCCTCCTTACACACGCCACTTTTGCTCACCTTTCTACTGTGATAATACTGCAATGAGTGCACCCCGTACCATTTAAAAATATCTGATCTGTCCCATTTTACAATGTGTCTAGGCAACACTACTTTCTCTGTCTTTTTGTTTTTATCCTCCTCAGTGGGTGTGGGTTACATTTTAAAATTTTCTTGTGGCAGAGGCAGCAAACCCCTTTGCATGTCGCTGCTGATCTTGGAAATGTGGAATTGGTGGAGACCCTCCTGAAGGCAGGCTGTGACCTGAAGATCCTGGGTAAGGTAATTCTCTGGGCTGCCCTCTGCCAAGCGCTCCCTGCCGGCTGTGAACCTTGGGCAGCAGCATTAATATATCCTTTGTGAGATGGAGTAGTGGTTACACACTGGGCTGCTAACCACAAGGTCAGCAATTCGATACTGTCTGCTTTGCCTTTCCATTCTCATGAAGAGTGACAGTCTCAGAAACCCCCAGGGGCAGTTCTACCCGTCCTGTAGGGTCGCCATGAGTCGGCATCTCCTCCATGGCAGCGAGTGTGGGTTTGGGGGTTTGGTTTGTGAGATGGATGGATACTGGGGATGGACAGAAACATGTATCTTCCCTGTCAGTGGGACACGGTCAGTAGCTCATGAATCTGAATGAGCTATGTCAGTAAGCGTTTTCACTCCAAGTGATCACATGGTTTAAAAAAATTCACATTATTTAGTATGTTTTCAAATCAGTTATAGAATCAGGTGTGTACCCTACAATATGAATTTATTGAGGGCATGCAGCAGAACACCAGGGGAACAGAGTAGTGAAACCCCCGGGGAATACCAAAAATAGACTTTGGAGACAGATTGTGGCATCCCATCAGACTCGACTGGAAAATACTCGTAAAGGCCAACAAACAGACCTTGAACTATTTATAGGCTTTTCAAAAAAAAAACCAAATTTATAAGTCGTAGACTTAGCAACATTTCCCTCCCAACGTCTGTCCCATCTGTCATTTGTCCCAGTTTTGTGCTGCCTTTGTAAGAGAGTTGTTATTGTTGTTGTGATGGTGGTGCTGGTGGTGGTGGGTGCCTGTGGAGGAGGCGCTGCCTCATGGGGACCCCGTGTACAACAGAACAAAAGGTTGCCTGGCCTGCACCATGCCCATGATGGTTGTAGATTTAAGTGCTCCTTGCCTAGCACAATGTTGGACAGGCGTCTCTTGTGATCCGTAGGATGTTCATTGGCTGATTTTCAGAAGTAGATCACCGGGCTTCCTCCTAGTTCATGCAGTAAACAGCAATAGAGGGACGTATCTGACCTCCTCTGGCTTTCCTATTGCCACAAGGCAGTGTCAGACAAGTCTCCGGGCTCCATTCTTTGCCTATTGTGACACCCACCATTTCTCCCCCACCATTCTACATCTTCGCTGGCTTTGAGAATCCCTTATAATGACCACACAGAACCCACAGACAATGCTCACAATTAAGGAGGTTTATGAGGGGAGTTTATAGGTGACCAGTCAGGATCAGCGGAGAGTCAGGATACAGTCATTGGCCTCCTCAGCCAGCAGCCACGTCTCTCTCTGGTTCTTAGTGTGTCAGCCACGTGGTCCCTTGGCCTTTGCCTTCATGGGAAGCCTGCCCGTCACTGTCCCACTTCCATAGTCTCGGGCCAGATAGAGAGTAGGTCCCTCATAGCCTCAGGGCTGTTCCTCTGCATCTCCATGCCAGTCTCTGATGAACGTGCTCTTCCAAGCTTCTCAGGATTTCTATCAACGATGGCTCACCACCCCCAAGCCTTAGAGCCAGGGGGGTGCTAACTAAAACTGGCAATGCCCTCTTTCAGTGCTGCACACACCCTTTTTGCATAGCCCACCCAACCCTTTGGTGGGAGTTATTGAGAGACTTGGGCTTAAGCGTCATGTTAAGAAATCTCATTCCACCACCATTGGTCTTCGTCTGAAAGCTCTACTGAATGAAACCTGCTCACCGTGGGTGACTCTGCTGCTATTTGAAAGACCAGCAACATGCAGGCCACCACAGTGGTGCTGGGCTTTCCCCATCGGCACCCACGACTACTGCGTCCTTGCATGCTTCCTTTGTGCATCTGTGTGAGCACGCATAAATACAGACGATTTCATCGCGGCATTCTTTTCCAACCACAGCAGCTTACCGATATTTCCGTTCTGCATTTCACTTTTTGAGAACTTCTCAGTGTACAGTGGAGATCTTATCAGGAAGTGACGTTGCTTCCTTCTTCTTTGTGCCAGTTCGCGGGCCTCACAATTTGATTTTCCCAGATGTTGATCTTCCTCCTTCCTCTTCTTAGGGCTTGTTACATGATGAGCACGTAATATCCATTTAATTAATGAACACAAACAACCTTTACTATCTGCACCACAGTTTTGACCCCAAATAAGTAGTTTTTTATAAGATCACATGGCGGTGGGGGGCATGCGGGGGAACCAAGGCTTGGTGTAAACTGACCCTTTGGAAGAAGCCTGTCTACTCAACCTGAGGCCCTGCAATGTTCCTGGAGGTCTCTGTCCAGCTCACCCCCTGTGCTGTCCTGCCAGCGACAAAAATATTTGGACGTCCACTCCCGCAAACACTCCCTAGGAAGATTTTCTTAGGAGCTTGCAAACCCTAGCTCACAGAATACTTCCTTCCTAAAATAGGCTAATTATGGTGATTCAAATGGCTTTACAAGCCAGAATTTAGGCAGGGATACAATTACAGCCTTGCTAAATGCCTGCAAAATGCAGTGCTTCCTAATTTCATTACTGTCTCTTTTGATTAGGGGCTGATTACTTTCAGCCCAGATGTTCAGGCTCACCTGGGTCTTAGCGCCTGGAATACCAGCCAAAGCATCTGTGTTGGAGGGAATTGTTACCACTATCCAGACAAGTAGGAGCATCAGGGGCATGCATTGCTAGAGTTCTGAGGATAGAATCACAGGAATCCAAAGAGTGGAATTTTTCTGATCATTGCTGTTCATTATCTGTGTGTAGTTGGTATGGATCCATGAGAACCAGTCTGCCTTTGCTTAAGGGACAGTTGACAGATGGACAGGCCGTCTACTGCCTAAGGTCCCAGCACCCTGCTTTCCGAGCTTTGTGCCTGGCTTTGTGCTGTGCTGCACCCTTCTTGAGAAAAGAACACTGCTTCATGGTTTAGCTAAGGCACCCTCATGAGCGCCAGGCAGCTCACACCAACGTAATGTCCTGCACCGCTGTTGGCTAACACTGTAACCTTTCCCTCACTGGTATAATAGAAAGTGGCCTAGAAAGGGGTTCCATGAGCTGGATTCTCTATTGTGAATTAGCAGTGTTACTCAGCAGTGTTACTCAGATTAACACCAGGTTTGCAAACATTTATACACCAATCTCTACGGACACGCGTCACAATGACACGTGAACAAAATCACACAGTTTCTTTAAAGTTTTTCACTTAAAAATCCATATGATTATACACTATTAACTTGCAAATTAAGCTATGTGATCCTGCCTATTTATATAAAATTTATAATATTTAGCATTATGCAACATTTGAGACATTGGGTTCTCCGTATTGTAAGGGTCACTTGGGTTGGTTAATATGACAATCTCTGCTGTGTTATTTGTCTTTACATCTGATGTTTACTTTCTAAGAACTTTCTGATTATGCTTATATTTATTACTGAAGTATAGTGCTTTCATGAATGAAGTCGATTTACTGAAATTAATACTCAATTTACGTCATGTCAAACGGACGCGCATCTGTAGAGATAGGTATTTAGCACACAGAGAATTTCGAGATTAGAAGGCTGAGAAGAAAATTATTTCAGATATATATTTGTCTTGCTCAATGGATCAAAGTCAGCAGACCTGGTAGGAAGCACCCATAAATGTAAATTTTGTGGTGGAACTTGAAATGCACCAACCTAGTGTTAATAGGATCCATGTCTTTTCAGTTGATTATTCCACCCTCCTCGACACCCGGCTTCCACTTCGTGGTCTTAAGTGGCTGATGGTTCAAACTTGGCCTTCATGGCAGTGTTCCCTCAGGAGGAAGGCGGGAGAAGTGTGCCCCTTCTCTCTTTACAGAAAATCCTCCAAAGTTGCAAACTACCCCCCCGCCCCATGTAAATCCACCGGTCAGAACTTAAGTCAATTCTTAATGGCAAGGAAAGCTAGGAAATGCCATCAATATTTGTGGTGGCCACAAGCCCAGCTAAGAATCATAAGGTTTCTTCTTATAGAAGAAAGAAAGAAAAGGCGATTGGGGGACGCCGAGAGCCTGCCCTGATGGAGTCCTCCCTGGGAGGAGAAGACACATGATGTTGTTTACTTGCCGAGGACTTCACTGTGCAGTGAGCCAGGAGGATGCCGGGAGCCCGGGAGTAGAGGGTCCAGCAGCAACGCTAGGGTTCTTAGCCACAGCCAGCACCTCCAAGCCCTTCTCCATCCCCACCTAGCATAACGTGATCCCTCGCCTTCCTAACACTTCTCCCAGAAACCTTCCCCTCTCTTCACCCTTCTGCTGGTGCCACAGCCAATCAGCGGGAAGCGTGGGCTCCTTATAGACATGATCATTTATCCCTGTCCCCAAAGGTTATTTACACAGGATTCCTTTGTTCACTCTCTCTCTCTGACTTTCTTCACATTCTCTCGTGGCCGCACGTCCGTCCCTCCCTCCGTCTCTTCCTCTCTCCAGCTCTCCCTTTCTTACTTTCGGCTTTTCTCTCTTTATGCTGTCTGCCAATCTCCTCTCACCCTGCCCCCTTGACTCTTATTCCACTCTAAACACCCGGGCAGCTCATTAACTCTAATAAAACCTGTTCATTAAAACCCACACGCTGGGTCCACTTTCCTTTTATTCCCATTCCAGCAAGGAGAAAGACTGTCGTTCTTGATGGTAGAACATGGCTAAAACACCCTCTGTTTTCACATTCCCCCAACAATGACCTTTTGCTGTCTACGTCTTAGGAGAATGGATGGAGGTGTGATGGCCCTGTGAGCCTTTGCTACGTAGTTATCATCCTCAGAAGAGCGCAGCCAGCTCCCTGCCGTTGCTTTGTGCCCCTTCAATCCTTTTTCCTTTTTCCAGTCGACAAGGCACCTGAAGCCATTGAGAGCTCACATCTCTTGGACAATTATCATGTGCCAGCTTGTCCTGCAAAGTGTAGTCACAGTATCACATTTACCAGCCCCAGAGAAGCTGGTCTAAGTACACACAGCAAGGCAGAAACAGGATTTGGACTCGGGCCATCTTGTTCCAAAGCTAGCTAACAGTACTGTCTGACTCTTCCTTTTTAACGTCAGCAAGGGAGGACTGCCCTAGTGGCGGCCTCCAGGAGCAACCACAGTCTGGTCGTGGACATGATCATTAAAGCAGATAGATACTACGCCTGGAAAGAGGTAAGGAGTGGTGATTCCAGCAAAGCCAGGGGTTCTCTAGGCAACCTCCGTCTTCTTACAGGGTAACGTGGGGTCTGTGCAATTCTCTTCTTCCTTCTTTCTTTCAGTTTTCCTTGGGGGAGTCCTGTGTGGTGCAATTATAACTGTCCTTTCTACCCTGTGCTGTCCTCTTTCATGAACTGAACAATGACCTGTCCTTCTTCCCCTTCCTTTGCTGACATCAGACGTTGCCCTTGGGTCTTTTTCAGTTTCTTGGCAATGGGATCAGACTGTTGTAATCCATTGGAATATGAGTCATTGGCCTGCCGTTCTAGTGCACCTTAGTCTAGAAGCGCTGCTGATATCTGTTCAGCAACACACTTGATAACAACTCACAAGCCTACACTGGATTGGCTGGGAATTGGACCCTGGTGTCTCTCTGGCAGTTTGAACCCATGAGCCACTCCATTGGAGAAAGATGAGGCTTTCTAGTCCCATAAACAGTTACAGTCTCAGAAACTCACAGGGGCAACCGGGGCGCCATGAGACAGTATTAACGCCACAGCAGCAAGTTTGGTTTTCTGGTTTGGGGTCCTTCCAGAAAGGTGAGAATTCCTCCACTGAACCACAACTGCCCCCTATTGGCATGACCAATCAAATGAGAGTTCAGTTGGGTCGAACAGCCCAGCCCATATTGCCTACTGAGCATGCCACTGGTGGTCGACTACTGCACCCTCTGACCAGGATTCCATGGCTATGATCCATTCTGGAAGCTTCCAGACTAGCAGTCTGGTTAACAAAGCTCATGTTTTGGTACTTCAGCTTGCAACACAACCATTTGCTAGTTCTTAAAACAAACAAATAAGCAAACAAAACAACAAACACTCACGGCTACCAAGCACTCAAGTATGTTGTGATAGTCACTAAAACCTAATTTTTTCTTGTAAACACACATATAAAACATCTTCAAGTCCTTCTTTCTAGTCTTTCATTTATTTTTACCTCCTCTTAGGAGGCCTGTGGCCTAGTGGTTTCTAGTTAGGCTGCTAACCACAAGGCCAGCAGTTCGAAA
>NW_022111373.1:76068977-76070415 GCF_000313985.2 Echinops telfairi | reverse complement strand
GGAATGGACTTGATGACGTAGAGTTTGAGGGTTGGTGTTTTTGTTTGTCTTGTTTTGTTTTGATGCTGCATGATGCATCTTGAGACCCCTTCCCTAAGATACAAGTCAGTGCTCTCAGGCAAGAATTTCATGACCAGACTCAAAGCCCACTATCATTGAGTTGAATTTGACTCATGGTGACCTTCGTGTTTCCAAGGTTGTCAGTCTACGCGATAGACAGTCTCATCTTTCTCCTTTGGATCCGCTGGTGGGTTAGTAGTCCTGCACCGCCACCCGCCACCATTCTCATCATCAGATGCTGCCTCCGTTCTAGGAACGCGTTGTTTCTACCTGGGGCTGAAAGGCAGAAAGGCAGAAAGGCCTCCAGCATGAAACTTCCGTGGTGTTGTGGTTAAGTGCTGGGCTGTTAGCCTCGAGGCTGATGGTTCAAACCCACCAGCTGCTTTTTTGGGAGAAAGAGGCTGATTCTATAAAAATGTATTGCCTTGGAAACCCTGGGGAAGTTCTACTCTGCCTTACAGGGTCCTATTGATTCAGAATCAATGGACTGGCAATAGATGGATGGTTCCAACAGGTTGGTGCCAGAATTGGGGCCCTACTTGCTCCAGCCCTGATCTGTGAGCATCCTTGAGCATGGGTTGCTGTCTAAGCCACCATTCTGGATAAGTCCCCTTGAAGTTCCCACAGCAGAAAGCTTTTGTTTGCCTTTCTCTGGATCTCCCTTTCTTGCCTCGATGGGAGGTGTTTTGTTCTGTCGTGAATAGGGTCCCGATGCGTCAGAACCCCTTTGATGGCACTGACAGCAACAATCAACTCAAGCCCCACTCACTGCCAGGGAGTCAATGCCTTGCCGCCTCATGGCGACCCTATAGGACAGAGTAGACCTGTCCCTGTGAGTGTCTGAGACTGTAGCTTTTACCAGAGTAGAAAAATCCCATTGTTCTCCCTCAGAGTGGCTAGTGGTTTCGAACTGCTGACTGTGCAGTTAGTAGTCCACAGCAACAGCGTTGTCCTAACACCTGGGGATCATTTTAAAGACCAGACCATCCTTTGCCATCTTCATTTTCTTAAAAAATACAGTGGTAAAATGAAACACCTTAAACTTTAAAAAATCATGACCATTTTCTAGTAGAACCCCTGGTGGCCTAGTAGGTCCATACATTGGGCTGCCAACGGCAAGGCCAGCAGTTGGAAGCCACAGGCCGCCCTGAGGGAGGAGGGCCGTGCTCTGGCCTCCCATCAAGATGCGCAGTCTCAGAAGCCCTCAGGGGCGGGTCCACCCCGTCCCGGGTTGGCTGTGAGTCAGAACGACTCTGGCAGTGAGAAGCACGTTTTCTATTTTAATCTCTCCTCTCTCCTCCCTTTCCTTTTCCTTTTATTTCTCCTCCTCTGCTTCCTCTTGCTCTCTCTTCAGCCCTCACTCTGTTTTATTAAAGAC
>NW_022111373.1:76064647-76068377 GCF_000313985.2 Echinops telfairi | reverse complement strand
GGAGCTTCCTAACAGCTAGTTGCTGCTTTTCTCATTTCCACCAGTGCTGGCTCCCATTTCTCCTGCAAATTGCTCAGCGCTTTGTCAGACAAGCTAGTGAATGAATGCTTTCCCCTGACTATCAAAAAGACCGCGCTTTCTAAATTCCCGCACTTTCTAATTGGGCTGGCCTTGCCCAATCTTGGAGCGTACCAAACAGCCACGTTTCTCAAAGCAGTAAAAAAAAAATACACATGATAGGGCAAAGATGGATGACGCCGAGGCATTCTGCACTCTCCCCTTTCCTTGTGGTGATGGGATTTCAGACGCATGTGGCGTAGTGATTACGTGTTGGGCTGTGATCCACAAGGCCAGCAGTTCGAAACCGCTAGCTGCCCCGTGGAAGAAAGACCTGGCTTTCAACTCCTGTAAAGAGTTACAGTCTTGGAAACCCACACGGTCAGTCCTATCCTGTCTTAGAGGGTCGCGATTGCCTCGGTGGCAGTGCGTGAGAGGGAGTGAGTTGTTTCACGAGATGGGATGAGGAGGAAAGAAAAAGGGGACGTGCCCAGCACCCGCCAGTGGGTTGATTACTTCTTCATACCTCCCTGGGAGCTCACTCAGTACGGTGGGAGAGAGCTGAGGCTGGCTTGGAGAAGAGCCTGTGTTTTACAACCCACAGAGGCAGTGATGGGTATTCAGAGCTCCCATGAGGTCTGGTGGCACAGTGGTTTAGGCGTTGGTCTGCTAACCAAAAGGTGGGTGGTGCAGACCCAGCCATCGCTCCAGGGGAGGAAGATGAGGCAGTCTGCTTCCATCTAGAGTTACAGCTCTGAGAGCCCCATGGAGCAATGTCCTCTGTCCTCAAGGCGTCTGAGTCAGTGACTCAGTGGCAGTGGGTGTTCCTATTTCAAGCTCTGGTCACCATTCATGGTAAGTGGAGAAAGCCCTCTCCCTTTGCCTGGCACACACACCGCGGCAGCTGGTGGACCTGCCGGAGGAGGCTGCCGATGCTATGCATATGCAGGCCACACCGTGATCCATAGTGGGCACCGAGGAGGGGGCCCACCCCGTTCTTGGCATAGTCCATAAACCACAAGTACACATCTCTCTGGTCTTCTCTGCTCGGAGCCAAGATCCATCTGACCTCAGCAATGGTATCCCTGGCCCTGAGTCTGAATCTCTGGCAGCTCCCTATGAATGTCCTACTACAACTCTCATCCTGACGCGTAGATCTTCCATGTCGTAATGTCTATGGGAGCAGATTGCTAGAGTTTTTTTCTCCTGCAGAGTCACTCTAAACAAACAAACAACAACAACCCCCCTACCTCCCCAACTCATTATAGGGGTAAAAACCCTCGTCTTTTCCCTAAAGGGCAGCTGGTGTTCCCAGCTATTGCCCTTGCGTTTAGCTGCCTGACATACAGGGACGAGGCCCCCAGGGCTCAGAGTGACCAGCGGGTTTAAGCAGCCAGGCTTTGGGGTTAGCAGCTCAGTTCTTAAACCATTGCCCAGCCAGGACTTCTTGAAGAAAAGAAAAACACCGATAAATACTCTGACATGCAACCGTAAGTAGAACATGTGTGCAGTGATCGGATACAAGTCTTTTCAATGTAAGGCCATCAGGAGGCAGTGGAGGACTTCTCAGTCGGCTGTACTCTGACATTCAAACAAGACCACAGCCTGGAGACCAGACACATCCGCACTTGCCTCTGGACCCTGGCTTACCATCAGCTCAAGGCCAATGAGTGGCAGAGGCTGGCCCTTTGGTGGGGCTTCACAGACGGGCGGATCCGGGCCATCGAGGAGCAGTGGTCAGGCGAGCACAGTCTGGCTGGTGTGGGCGGGAGGCGTGGTGTGTTCGGAGCAGGGCCCTCTGGCTTCGGGATCCTGCACATAAGTGCCGGGTCCTCCCAGGCCCCAGTGATCAGGACAGTCAGCTAAGTCACAAAGCTGCTTGGGGACTTTGCAAAGATGATTCTTTCTAGTGAACCATACTGAAATGTGCCATTGAGCCTAGAGAGCAATCACGGACACTGACGCAGAGAGCTCTCTCAGCTCCAAGTTTCTGAGTGATAGAATCATCTCAGCTAGACTCCAGCTGCCTGGATTAGTGCACCCAGCATGGCCCAGCGCAACTGAATTCCTGTAGCTTGGCCTTTTTGTTGCTTGACTCGGCCCACTGCCATCGAATCAATTCTTCCTTATGGATACAGATGAGAGCTGCCCCACAGGGCTTCCAAAGTGGTTAATCATTACGGAAGCAGGCGGCACATCTTTCTCCTGCTGATGGGCTGGCCTTTTGGTTAGCAGCCCAGTGCTATCATCCTTGCCCCACCTGGACTCGATGACTTGACAGCCCCTGAGAGAATCACAGAGACCTTAGAGAGAGCTCCCCAGTTGACCAGTCTTCACAGTAGCAGATTTTTAATAAAACAAAGCAAACCCGCTCCTTGATTCTGACTTGTAGCCACTGTGTCTGTCTGGGTAGACTAGAGAAACAAATTCATAAGCACACATATGTGTGTAAGAGAGAGTTTTATATAAAAGGTAACTGTACATTAAGAAAGCATACCGACCTAGTCCAGTCCAAGCCATAAGTCCATTACATTAGCCCATGTCTGATATCAACCTATGAAGTCCTCTTCAGACTCATGAAACACATGTAATAACACCAAATGCAGGACGAACACAGGCCACTGGGTAGCAAGTCTGTGGATCCAGTGGCGTTGTAAGCATCTCAGCGCTGGCAGGGGTCTCCACGTGGCTTCTTCAGTTCTCAGGGCTGCATCAGGGTAGGTCCATGTGGCTTCTCCTCAGGGAATCAGCCTTGTCAGTAGTGAGTCTCCAAGGGAGTGAGCTAAGGGAAAAGTCTTCCACTTCCAAGGAGGAAAAAACCATATTTCCCAGGATTTTCAGGAGAAAGCCATGCCCACACAAAGGCCTGATTGGCTATATCTTGATTGGCAGGCCAGACGCCACCCCATTCACTCATATTCCTCTCAAATTGACACTGCATTATTTAACCATAGAGGACAAAGTATTTCCAGGACTGTAACTCTTTATGGGAGTAGAAAGCTTCACCTGCCTCCCACAGAGCAGTTGGTGGTTTTGAACTGCTGATCTTGCAGTTTGTTCACCAGGACTCCTTTTGTTACTTGACTAGACCCTAGGAAATCTAAAAACAGTTTTCTTGGAATTAATCAACAAATGAGCTTGAGCAAAAGAGTGTATAGAGACTAAAGTTAATTTGTGCTTACCAAGGTGGGTGGGTGGGAGGAGGAAAGGGGGAAATCCCCGCTTGCCAGACGCTGACCTTGTGTCGAAATGATGGGAAAGTTTGGAAATAGGATAGTAGGGATGGTAGAGGGGACAATGACCATAATTTCACTGAATTATACATGTGAAGAATGTTGACAAGGCCAATGTTTTGTTATGTACATATTTCTGACAATAGGGAAATTAGGAAATGATAATAAAGGAGCTGTTCCCAGCATACCTTTCTCCCCCCGAGAGGCCCAGGGGTGTCTGTCCCTCACTCAGAGGGAGACTCCCTGTCACAATGGCTGGGGACTGCCCACGGCAGTGCCACCACCCCATGAGCCCACGCCACCTCCCCCAGTGCATCTTGGGGCTCTTCATGGCCAAGGCCGAGGACACAGCCCAATGTGAATATTGGAAGTGCATTGGAAGCAGTGACAGTCAGCAGTGAGTTTCTGAAAAGGAAGGCTTTTTTTTTTTTTTTTTTTTT
>NW_022111373.1:76062935-76064522 GCF_000313985.2 Echinops telfairi | reverse complement strand
GCACATAGCGTGCAGTGAAGACTCCGAAAATCCATTTTTCCCTTTTGGGATTCTCTCTTGCCTTGAATAAATGATTGGAAAATATCGTGTCCCTTCTTAGTATTTTTAGGCCGACGTTTGTCAGGGCCACGCTGGCTTCCCTGTGTCTTGGGAGTGGAAAGGCAAATTCTCTGCAGGGCGTGTAACCAGCCAGAATGAACCACTTCGAAACCCTGCCAGGCAGACAGCACTGGCCTGAGAGAGCATCCTCTGTGCAGGTTACCAGCCCCCTAGTTTCCACTGCTACCCACGCCCACCGCCTCTGTCCCCCCAGCTCAGGTTCGGTTCTTCTCGGTTTTCCTCTGCTGTGGAAGCCACACGCGATTAGATCCGAGCCTGCTGTGTCAAGGTCTCTCACTGTGACCTCCTGCCAGGTGTGGCGTCTCCCCTCCGCATCCCAACACCTCACCCCACGCCTTTCCCGTGGGAGCTTGTGACTGGGCCCCCCAGGCTGTGTGGTGGCGCTCTGGACGGTTCACAGGGCAGCAGCTTGTTCGAACCCAGACGCTTGGGTTCTGCTCGCAAACCCCACTGACGCCGAGTCGCCGGCTCCTGGCCATTCCACATAGGACGTCCAGAGTCGGGGCACGCAGCCTCGTCGTTCTCCTGAGCAGCAGCTGGTGAATGGAAGGGGTGACTTTGTGATTAGCTTACGAGAAGGACCCCACCCAGATCTACTAAAACAGAATCTGCACTGGAACCGACACCTCGGGGTGAACTCCAAAAAATAAGCCCAGCCTCCCTGAACTGACTGCCAGCGAGTCGATTCCCACGTATCGTGACCCTGGAGGACAGAGTACGCCTGCCCCAGGGGTTTCTGTGGCTGTCACTCTTTAGCAGCAAGCAGAACAGCTGGTGGGCTCATCGCAATCCAATGCTTAACCCGCTATGCCACCAGGGCTCCTCGGGGTGGCAGGTGGTTTTGAACTGCTGGACTTTGGGGAGGAGAATCCAAACGGAAGGCGAGGGGACGGGCTCCCCTCTCCAGGGCACTTTATGCCATTGTCATGTAGAGATTGTAGTTCCATCTGAGACCCCCCTCGAGGGCCATCTGCTCAGGGTGTGTGACCTGTGACCATTTGTGCTTGGCCAGGAAAGGAGAGCTTCCGCGAACAGGGCCACCTCATCTGGCTGCACGGCATCCGGCTGACACAGGCCACGCGCCAGGCACCTGCACGAGGAGCTGGGGCGCGCAGGCTTCCCGGAGCTAGCGGGTGAGTGCGTTTTGCAGGGCCTTCCATGGGATGCCTCTCCTTGTTGTTCGCTGTGGCTCACGCAGAGTCCGAGACCATGGAAAGGGTGGATGAGATGCCAGCTGGTTCCTTAGTGAATGCCCACAAAACTGGCCACGGGCAGTTCAGAGTTGTGTCCCCCACCCCCAGCCCCCACCCCACCCCACGCCTGGGCATTTGGAGAAGTATAGGAGTAGTTTTGTAAATATGTGTTTCTTGGAGGCCGGGGTGGGGAGTGTTCAGCCCACAGGCCATAGAAGGCAGGTTGGAACCAAGAGTACCAAAGAGAAGCAGTGCCAGCCACCACGTTGTTGTT
>NW_022111373.1:76058852-76062051 GCF_000313985.2 Echinops telfairi | reverse complement strand
AAGGGAGACATCTGTCAGTGTAAGACATGAACAAAAATGTTTATAAATTATCAAAGGCTCATAAGGGAGGGAGGGTGGGGGAGGGGGAAAATGAGCTGATACCCAGGGCTCCAATATAAAGAAAATGTTTTGAAAATGATTATGGCAACATATGTACAATTGTGCTAGACACAATAAATGGATATATGGATTGTGATAAGCGCTATACGAGCCCCCAATTAAAAAAAAAAGAGTGACAGTCTCAGACCCGAAGGGTCAATTCTCCTGTGACCTGTCGCATTCCTATGAGTCAGAATCAATTCGGTGGCAGTGAGTTTGGCTTTGGGTTGGAGCCTTGGTGATATAGTGGGTTATGATTGGGCTGCTAACTGCCCTTCAAACCCATCAGCCACCGTGCAGGACAAAGATAAGGCTTTCTGCTCCCATAAAGATTTACAGGGTCCGACACTCACAAGGTCAGTTCCACTTTGCCCTGTAGAGTCAGAATTGACCCAGCAGTTTGGTTTATGTGTGTGTGTGGAGGGGGGGCCACCAGGGGCAGGACTGCTATACCATCTCACAAGGTTATGGGGTGGTTCCCCCCAAGTAAGACTTGTATTACTTGTAATGACCTTACAACCCTGCAAGTTTAATGTCCTTGAACACATCATACCTCTAGGTTGAGAGGAAGGGGCAGATGGGCTGCTACTGTTGCATCCCCCCCTCTCTGCTAATAGACCTTGCTGTCAGGAAGAAACACTTCGAAACATCAATGTAGTAGGTGGTGTTATAATTCTCACTCAATGATACCCTTTCAAGCAAACATCTGTCATTATTTTTGCTCATGTAGTTTTACCACCAGCTGATACCCTAAAGGCGTTCATTAGGGCACTGAAGCACTCTTCTGCAGGGACAAGACGGTGCGTGGATGAATGGCATCGATCTTCCATGACATTATCTTTAAAACACTGGGGTTGTTCCCTTAACTTGCAATGTGTTCTTTTCCATGAGAGAGTCCCTGGGAGAGTGTGCAGGGCAGATGAAGAGGTGGCTCACTGAAGTGATGAAAGGCCTCCAACTGTGTGAGCGTGGGGGAGTTACAGGGCCTTGCTGGGCCAGTATTCTTGCTTAGCAACTGGGGCAGAAAATGCCAGCATCTATTTCAAAGGGCTGTTGTGGGATTAAGTGACTAATAGGGCCTGGTGCATAGTCTTTAATGAATGTCAGTTTTACAGTGAGTATTATTCTGTTTCTTTCTCCAGAAAAGATCCGTCAATTCAAAAGTGAAACAGACTCAAGTTTCAAGAAATGTGCAGTTTCGTAACTGCTGAAATTGTGTTCAAATGGTTCTCCACTCAGCAGGCAGCTCTTCACAGCCCCAAGCTCTTCCAGCCACCGTGCTGGCTTTCTTCTCGGCGACGGGGACAGGGTCTTCCAGTGGATGCAGCGGTGCTATTCGATTCCCCAAGTGCTGCAGTGAAAAGCTGAAGTCTGTTTGTTTGGGGCTTGCTTATTAAGGCAAGTTGCACAGGATCCTCCCACATCTGTCATTTGATGCAACATACATATAATCTAGGAAGGTTGTAAAGCATCGTGCTGGCGGAAGCTGCAGCACGGCATCTGGAAAAAGTGAAGCTTTTAGGACAGGCTGACATGGTTTTGGATATGTGTTTTCTCCCTTGCCATGGAGACAATGTGAGCATTTGAGTATCTTGATATCGTTGGAGTTCTCAGCCCTCTGGTTTCCCTCTCTACAGAATGGGGGAAGTATCTTCCTATTCCGGGAGGCAGGAACAAGGATGAAGTGAGAAGCCTGGTAAATGCTCAACCTCATGCCTTTCATACTGAAACCATTAACTGTTCTTTCTGTTGAGCAAGAAAATCTAGCTTTGGAAATTCAGTCACTTTTGGCTTTAAATAACTCATGTGTATAATATGTTATTTAGAAAAGACTCAAGTGTATACTCATACTGGTATATTTATATATACATATGTTTATATCTTGGTGATATAATTACAGTGACTTTACTTTTATTTGTATTTTTTGGTACTTTCCACTTTTTTTCTGAGAAACTTATGAAATAAATGTGAAATCAAGTTATGCGCTTGTTATCCATTTATGTGTAAATTCATTATAACTTAAGACTCTCCATTCTCAGCTTTTGACCCTAAACTTGCAGACAGTAATATGCTCATGAGCATTTGCCATCCAGTGACTATCATGAATTTATGGTTTTACATTTTTGCCTCACGTTCATGGTCCATGACTGGGTTAGGAGTTCTGAATGCTGAAAACAGGCAGCAAGTTCACAATTCATAATCGCTTTTGTTTCAAAAGTCACTCAGTGAAAAGCCTAGGCCCCATCTGTTTCTCATTATGCCCACTGATACCCCTACCTTCTTAACAAAACATATGCAGGTGTGCCCCAAGCAGCCCAGACAAACAAACACTCCGGCTCTGCCTGGTTGCTGTGTCGCCATTGAGTCCGCTCAGTCCTGGAGACCCCATGTGTTCAGAGTAAGCATGCTCCACATAGGTATGGTTTTTTTAATCATGCCAATTTCAGAGAAGCTCTCTGCTCCCCCCAACCCCCGCCCTGCCTTGAAGCTTTTATTGCCTCTGTTGGATAGGACACAGATTGTGAGAAACACAGGTGAACTTGAAGAGACAATGCAGATGAGATTCAGTCAAGGTAATCTTGGTTTCCAGGTGTTTGATATGCGGACCCTTCTAATTTTATACATTTTACTATTAAAAAAATTACATTTTAAAATGTGCTCCTGTTTTGACCTTTGGCAAAAAGGAAATGGTGGCTCAGTTTAAAACAGTCAGCGTGGAGGGCTTTCTTGGAATGAAGGCCGAAGCACTCTGAGAAAGCCACTCGAGTTGTGCATCTTACACTCATAGAGTCACTTAGACACATTCATACACAGACACACACAATGCGCTGTGTAAGCGGTTTGCAGTACAAACTATTCCCTATATCCAGGCTCTTATCCTCAGACTCATCTAAAAAACAACAACAACAAAAAAGCCCCAAACAAACAAAAACCTGAACTAAGTTCAGAGCCGTTGAGTCAATGCCGGCCCAGAGTGACCCTGTAGGATAGAGTGGAACTGGCCTCTGAGTTTCTGAGACCGTAACTTTGTTAAAAAAATCATTTTATTGGGGCTCATGCAACTCATATCACAATCCGTTCCTACATCCATAGTGTCAAG
>NW_022111373.1:76039382-76056229 GCF_000313985.2 Echinops telfairi | reverse complement strand
AAAAAAAAAAGACCAATTCCTGTAACCTTAATAGACATTTTCAAAATTTGGTAGAACTGTATTCTTCCATTAAAGATGTGATTGAAATATTAATATATCTACAGGGAAGGTTTTTCTAGTCCATTCCAAAATCATGTCGGCAAACCATGTGTGCTGTGTCTTAAATTCCTTTTCATGCTCTCATGAAATGACTGCTACCCTGAAGTATGTTCCTTCGTTAATTTAAAAGCTAGACTCTGCACAATGCATGGGTATATCAAGCAAAATCTATTCCTATTACAGACCAAAGTCATGCAGCATTTGAATTTTTCCATTATGGAAATGCTTGACAGCGATAACCCTTCTTCACATATCTGTAAGTGAACAGAGGAATGGACATTTTCTGCTTGGAAAGCAGTTCATGGTCTTGTTATGAAAAAAATAAAAGATAAAATTCTGCTTTGATGTGAAAATTGTGCTAATTTGAATAAAACAAAAGCAATTATAAGAGATTACATAATTTATGCAAACAGAAACCAGATCAGTAACTTTGCATTAAGTGTACATTACTTGAAAATCTTTGCTCCTCAAGTACACAGTTGGCAACCAGTGATTAGCAGTTAAAGCAATTTCCACAAAATAAGAAGTCATCATAAATGGACTGTTTGTCTGAAAGAGCAGTGCCTATCTTATAAAGATTGAACTTCATGACTCATCACAACTGTTTTCAAGTTAATGCCTATTATCTTCTTATAAATTACAGAAATCTCATTTGTGTTCCATTGTGTGATGACCTGAAGCAAACAAAAAATAAACCTCATGCTTAAATTTAGAATATTTTGTGTAGCAATCTAAAACATTCAAAGCCAATGTTTTAATTTGACAGGCATATACCATAAGCATTTCAAAAATCATAGTGAAATCCAATCATGTAATGCGTAACATACAAAGGAGTGGGGTCTAACGTACGGGCCTTTCCGAAATCAAAACTCCCTGTAGAACCACTCTGTACAAACGTAGGTAAGGGCACACTACTTCTGTGGAACCTTTTGGATAGCGGGGGTATGAAGCCCAATAAACAGCTCAGGTAGGCACCAAGTTATTGTAACAAGTTTTTCATGTCAGTTACGTGGACAATTTTTTCATCGCTCTATTCACATCAATAATAGACGCACTCTACAGAAAAGAAAAAAAAAATTCCCCCAAACCAAAACACGGTATCTGATCTGATATATTTAAATACATCACACTCATTGGAAGTGTTAATAGCATAGTCTTTACAACTAGCCCAAAGCATATATTTATGGGGATTTTTATAAGTTGTTTGTGATGTTCACATGTTTAATTCTTATGCCAAACCTTTTTCTGATAAAGCCAGCATTGTGCTTTATGCAAGAATGGAACCTCAAACTAATCACTTTCAAGCTCTTCTTAGACTTATGGGAGAGTAAACTAGGATGATCCACAGAGATAAGATGAGCTCCACAATGTTGGAATTATAAGTATTTGGAGTGACCGACACTAGAAGACAAGCCCAAACCACAATTCAAAGAATGAAATATGATAGGGCCCGGGACATAGCATTGTCTCAACCCTCAGACTGAATTGTGACAATTGATCTTCGGTTCAGCCCAGCCAGCAGAAATTGACTGTGCAGTTTTCTGTTGTATTTATTGGACAAACTATACACATTGTAGAAAATTCCTTTAGTGCTACACTGTTGTACTTTTTATCCCAGTAAATTTGAAGGCAGGCAAATTCCAGTCACTAATAAGAACAGGCCATGCTCTTTCATGTCACCCGCAATCATTGTAGTGACGTCTAAGAGGAGATTCCAAGCATCTTTTGGTATTGATCATTTATGATGTTCCAACAAAATTTTATTCCATAAGTCTAAGAATTTAAATCTTCATTATGCACTAAATTCCAGCAGACAACACCCTTTCTAGATCTAATCCTTTTTGTCCTGAATTCTTCACAAAGTTAAAAGTCAACTGGTAAAAGTCCTTAAATCATTCTGAATCTTTCAATTCTTGTTCCATGCTAAGTCCCTGGGCCTTTAATTCCCTATGCTGGCACGCCGCGATCCTGTCATGTTCATGACCTCCTGTTGGAGGGTCTATCTATCTATTGTACACTCGTTCTAACGTCTTCCTACCCAACAAGCATTTTCCATTCTCTATACATAGTTCAGGACTTTGGAAAAAAATTGTCTCTTGCAACATCTAATTTCCAGGCATTTTGAAACAGATATAATGTACTGTTTTTTCACTAGATTACATGAGGATCATAATCTAACAGTGTCCTTCCTGGATGATTTCAACTTGCTCCTGTTGGTGTCCTTGACTCGCACTCATGCACAGTCTCCACAGGGGTTTGGGGAGGAGATCACCAGGCAAGTCCTTTGAGGTTTCTCCTGCTAGGTTCAAGCTACACACCCCTGGGTAGTAGTCTCAAGATTAACCGTTTATGCTAGCCAGAGACTCCACATGCTTACTGTATGTTTTAATGGCTACATTTGCGTTAACTTAGGCCAGCACTAATTATGTACTTGGTCTTTTAGACAATATATTTCTAAACTTAAAAAGGTCTTAACAATAATATCACCATATTCACTCGTTTGCCATATGGTTTACAGGTTGGGTCCTGAAAACCATTCTTGATTGGAGGTTGTGGTGAGCTGCTGTCAGGTTGTGAATCACAGCAGCCCTAGAAGACAGAGCAGAATTGCCCCAAAGAGTTTCCAAGACTTATAGGAGTGGACAACCACATCTTGTAGTCCCACATGCTGGCTGTGGTTTCAAACTGCCGACCTTACAGTTTAAGAGTGCTTTAACCAATGCACCACCAGAGTTCCTTGTTTTATTGCAGGTTCCCTCCAAAAAGCAATCTGAATCCAAAACTTATGTGCCCCTACCTAATTTTAGTGGAAATCCAGGGGAGAAAGAATTGTTTTGCCCCACTGGGATGTTAATTTTGGGATGTGCATGAGTGGGCCTGCCCAGACTAGGGGCACAAAATGGAAGTATTGTTTTGTTTGACTCCAAGCTTGTTGGCAGGGATTGGATTGCAGGTGTTTGCCATGCCAGTAACTGGGTTAGAATAAGTGTTATCTGAGAAGTACCTGAAGATACTTGTTTTGTTGCTTAATTCAGAAACAGTTACAGCAGTACATTGACAGGGAGCTGCCAGAAATTCAGGTAGAATTCAAAAGAGGACACTGAATAAGGGATATCATTACTGATGTCAAATGGATCTTAGCTGAAAGTAGAATACTACTGTATTAGTCTGGGTACTTTGTAGAAACAAATCCACAGCAACTCATGTATAAGAGAGTTTTATGTAAAGAAAGTGTGCATCATGAAAACATCCCAACCCAATGCTGACCAAGCCCACAATTCCAACACCAACCCATTTACCCAACACCAGTCCACAAAGTCCTCCACCTCACAAAACAGAGGCAATGATGCCGACTGCAGGAGGAAAGCTGAGTCAGTGAACGAATAAGCATCTCAGCACTAGCAGGGGTCTCCACATGGCTGCTCCAGCAACCAGGGCTGCATCGGGATAGGTCCATGTGGCTTCTCCTTGGGGATGTCTTGTAGGAAGTCAATCTTGCAAGTTGAAGCAGGGAACTGCTAAGGCAGCTGCACCCTGGTGCGACCATCACAAAGCAAGTGACCTGAGAGCTAGAAAGGCGAGGCTCACCACCCATTTATCTCTCCGCCTTTCAATTAGCCCCACATGTGTTCATCGGCCAGGTTGGCACAATTAACTAACTCAACTACAAAGCTGTTTGTGTTTCATTGGGTAAACATTTGGCTGTGGGGACTGTAGCCTTGAGAACTGGAATTCCAGAACACTTCATTGTGCCCAAGCGGAACCTGTACATGGGCCAAGAGGCAGTTGTGTGAGCAGAATGAAGGCACACTGGATGGCTTAATATCAAGAAAGGTGTGTGTCAGGTTTGTATCTTTTCACTACATGGACTCAATCTGGATGCTGAGTAAATCATCCAGGTAGACGATGTGAAGAAGAATGTGGCATCAGGTTTGGCAGAAGCCTAATTAACAACCATGGAGAAGCAGATGACAACCTTGCTTGCCGAGAAGACCTGAAGCACTTCCTGAGGAGCACCAAAGAGTACAGCCTTCAGTATCAACAGAGAGAACACCCAAATCCTCACAGCTGGACCAATGTGCGTCATCCTGATGAATGAAGATGTGATTGAAATTGACAAGGATTTCGTGATACTTGGGTCCACGATCAATGCTCAGGGAAGCAGCAGTCAAGAGACCAGATGAAGTATGGCCCTGGGCCACTCTGTGACACAAGCCTTCTTTAATGTGTTAATGCACTGATGCCACTGAGGTCCAGTGTGCCCGCCCAGGCCAGCTCACATGTACGCGAAAGTCCAATACTAAATAAGGAAGACCCAACAAGAAGCAATGCACTTGAATGACAGTGCTGGCGAAGCATCGTGAGAGTACCATGGACGGCCAGAACAAGCCCACCTGTCACGTAGGCAGGATGCCCAGCAGCTTCTTCAAATCGAGCTGGCAGGACTTCATCTCACCTACTTCGGACACGGTATCGGGAGAGGCCAGTCCCCGGAGAAGGGCGGCATGCTTGGTTGAGCGTCAGTGAAAACCAAGACCACCCCTGACAAGGGCAATTAACACAGTGGCTACAACGCTGGGCTCCCCCACAGCATGAGGCTGGTGCGGGACCACGTGGTGTTTTATTCTGTTGTACATAAGGTGGCTATGGGTAGGAGTCAGGATATCTAAGAACACAAAGTATCTGATGCTCTTTTTAAAAGACTACCAGCCCCCCTCCACCCCCGCCAATAAAAAAATCTCCACAACTATCCTCCCAAACAAACAAAAATAATCCAAACCAATTCCCACTGAGTCAATTCTGACCCATGGTGACCCTGCGTGTATCAGACTAGAACTGCTCTGAAAGATGTCAGTGACGTGATATTTGGGAAGCTGGCGGGGCCCTTTCCCAAAGGTACCACTGGGTGTATCCGAACCACCAACTGTTATTAGTCAAGTGCTTATCCATTCTCACCACCCAAACTCACTGCCATCCAGTCCGCTCTTATTCACAGCGACCCGAGGACAGGGTGGACCTGCCTTTGCGGGTTTCCAGAGCGGCAGTTCTTGCTGGAGCAGAAAGCCTCATCTCTCTCCCGCCCAGGCCTCCGAAAGCACGGCCAGAGGAGCCTCAGCTCAGAAACTGGCCTCAGTGTGCCCCTTTAGAAGGCGGGGTCACATTTCCCTACCTCGGATTTATTCTCTGATGACCTGTCAATAATCTCTTTGCTATCATAAAACTAGAGTATGCTCATCGACTTCTCTTAAAAATACGGAAATTGAGGCCTGAGAGATTCTCCAGAATCTATTAGCTGACCTCTAACTCTTAAGGACTTTGTAAAATCGATGAGGGAGTTTGTATTCTTCTTGTTTCACATGGTATCAGGAACCCATTTAAATGGGTGTCCAGCTCCAATGAACACAGAAAGCCAGCAGCAAAACCATAGAAACCAGGTCTCCCCCATTCACACTTTTGTCCTGATGGTTTCTTCTCATGGGCTAGCCACAGAAAAGTTCCCACCACATCTGAACGGTTTGCGGGGTTGCCTAGGGCTACCCCACAAGGCAGCCCAGATGTCCAGGGAGAGTAACGTGGGCTCAGTGCTGCCGGGTTTCAAATAATGCCAGAAGAACATCACAAATAGGGTCGTTCCAACAGGAAATTTAAATGTTTCCATAACTGTAAAATATTGTTTTTTCTCTTTCAATACTCCAAAGCACCCATGGCCACTTACTTCTCTCCTAGTTTAAATTGTCCAGGAGTGGAAAGATGGAGCCTAGAGTCACCCAGAAAACCCATCACTTCTCTGGATCGCCAGCCTTTTAATTTAAAATTCAAAATAACTTCTTTTTATTAGTTCTAATCTTTTAAGAACATTTCCCGTCGAAAGGTCATGTGAGTCAACACAGTTAACGTTAGGTCATGGGATTTACTTATTTTGAGAAGCAGTGACAGGATGAACATTAAAAAAACAGCGAGACCAGTTTCTCTTTTAATTTAGAACGTTTTACTTAATTGCTTAAATAAAAAATAACATTAAAATAATTTCTACATGTAGGTACAAAGGATGGATGGCAGAGCTTGAGTCTCTGGTAATTCTGAAAAGATGAACATGATGTGACCATGGTGTGCTGGGAATACACCAACCTTTTCAACCATGACTTCCCACCTGTGGTAAAGCAGGGGCGCTAACAGACCTCACGATGCACAGATCCGCGTCAGTCCACGACTTTGATGGAATGAATGCTTGTGAGAGACGGCGCCTGAGCTGACCGGGCTCCCAGAGACCTGGCAGCTGAGGTACTACTTTCGTGGTGAATGGCCCGGGGATATTTAGCTGCAGTCGCCTGAGGAATGGTTTGCTGGAAAGATAAAAATCGACTTGAATACGCTCACAAGTACATATATATATATATTAACTATCATTTAGTCTATAATTTCACTGATGGTTAAGCGCCCAGTAGTAAACACATGCAATGAGCTGGATGAAGCAGCCAGATAAACAACAAGGTGTTTCTCCTGCATAGGAACCCACCCTCAATTAGGGCTGATTCAGGGTGCAATAACCACAAGTTAGCATTGCGCCATATTTCGGGATTCTGAAACAAGTCCTGGGAGTCATTCCTCAAAGAAGAATCAAGTAGAATCCTGTACTGTTTATAGAGGCTCAGCACAGAAAGGGAGGGACTTTGTGGTGTTTGAAAGATGGTCCAGCCCCAAGCCATTCCCCAGCAGCAATCGCTGAAGACAAAGCAGGTGCATAAGCAAATGTGGTGAAGAAAGCTGATGGTTCCTGGCTATCAAAAGATATAGCATCTGGGATCTTAAAGGCTTGAAGGTAAACAAGCAGCCATCTAGCTCAGAAGCAACAGAGCCCACATGGAAGAAGCACACCAGCCTGTGTGATCACGAGGTGTCGATGGGATCAGGTATCAGACATCATCAGAACAAAAAAATCTATCATAGTGAATGAGAGGCAGTGCGGAGTAGAGAACCAAAGTTCATCTGTAGGCAGCTGGACATCCTCTTACAGAAGGGGCTTGCAGAGGAGAGGAGCCAGTCATGAAACATACAACTTTCCTCTAATTTTTTAATGCTTCCTCCCCCTACTGTCATGATCCCAATTCTACCTTACAAATCCAGCTAGACCAGAGGATGTACACTGGTACAGATAGGAACTGGAAACACAGGGATCGAGGACAGATGAACTCCAAATGCACTAAGAGTTGATATCTTTGTCTGTTAGGGAAGTTGATGTAAATCCAGAATGAAGTTTGTCATCAATTGACATTTCACCTTTTTGGAAACGAGGAAACGACTCGTACACTTGAGTTTTCCTCACAGCACTGGCCTAGTACACTGTGTCCAACATCATACTTGTTTCTGTGGCATTTTTCTTGAGCAGGACACAAAATTTCACAGCTGCACCCTGTTCTCTTAAATCAGCCATCACAAAAACGAGGTTTGAATGAAACTGCTTTTATGAAAAAATTTACTGTGACCAGAGAGAACCTTCCCAAGCGACACCGCTGGGTGCACTAACTCAGGGCGAGTTGCTTGATGCTTGCCTAGCAGGAAAAAAGCATACCCTGAAAGCTGCGCTCCACCCAGCGCAATCCCGGGTGTTTTGGGTACCCCCTCGATCTACAGGCTACCACAGAAAACGGCAGAGCCAGTACTAGAATCATGAATTGCGACACCTGCCTGCCCCCAGCATGTCATTTCACTGTTTTTTCCTCAGTAAACTCTCAGGAAAAAGACTTTTTGATAAAAGGTCATCAGATGTGGACTCACCATTGTGACGGGATGATGCTTTTCCACAACAACTGAGCTCATGGGAGGAGAAACCCCCATTATAGCTAAGCCACTACTGATTCTGTTCTTTGAAGCAAAATCACATTTCCCTGTGACCCGGGCGGTGATTGTTCTTCCAGCTTTCTGTTGGGCAGATATCACAACTCTTGGCACGTACTAAACAAAGAAAGAGATATCCAGTGGGTAAAAAACCCCACAGCAAAACAGAGAGAACTTTTGGTTCTTTAACATATGAAGAAAATAATGATATATTTGACCAACTTTAGGGGGAGTGGGGATGGGAGCCTGCCCCAAACATAGGACGAAATACCCACCAGCAGCCTTCAATCATGGCACACTGCTTCATAAGCTCTGTGGACTCTCTCTAAAAACAATGTGTTTTGAAAGAATGACATGCCCAGGGAACTGCAATTCTAGAACCCCCTGGTTTCCTGCAATGGATACATATTGTGTAATGATAGTACAACATCAGAGCCAGGACTCCTCACCGGTAAATGCCTGGGTGTGGCTCAACAGCATCTTACCACATGTGTAGTTTTGTTTATCTACCACGGGTGTCCAGAGGCAGGACCACTCCGCGGCTGCAAGATCTACCCCTGCTCTCTCACACCCACCCCCTCCCCAACCCTGCCTCCACTAGTCAGGTTCATCAACGGACTCTTTAGGCATAATTAGTATTATTAACTGCTTATTTACTTGTGCTTCTTTACCTTATATATATTTCTTTCACGAAGCAATACAGACAAGTGACTGCTGTAATTTTTAAGGACACGTTTTCATACTAACATATTACATTGTCCAATGAGTATAGGGAAAAAGAAAATGTTGTAAAACTGAGTGTGGTAAATAATGTACAGCTCTTCTTGGTATGGTTGAATTATTGAACTGTATGATAAGCGAAGTGCCAATAAAACTGTTAAAAAACAACAACTAAATTACAGTATGTCTAACAGTCTCTGTTCTTGGGTATATGCTTCCTCTTATTATTAGAGATAATTTGGTAAAACAGGACTTCCCCTTTCTTTTGGGAGTCATCTCCATCGCATACACTGCCAAAACTGAGATGATCCTATCCAGAAAGAATGTCATTTGTCATTTTATAGCTTTTGTTACTTATTGCTGGGACGAATATGCAGGAGTGGTGCATTTCTCATTGTTAATTCACTGTCAATTTCAAGTGTTTTAAGTCTGAGGAAGAACCTACAATATGATTGAACATATGGTTCTTCAGTCATGTTTCACATTTGTATTCCATTTTGCCACTACCTGTGTTCCTTAACTTTTTGCCAGGAAGGATGGCTGTCCTCTTACAGGCTTTTTGGAATAGCTTCTGATGAGTATTAACCTCATTTACCACAGAGAGTTCTCGCGTGGTCTGAATTACTTCCTTTTTCTTATAAGTTTCATGTTTACTCTTCAATGCACTTAAATTAAAAAAAAATTGTCAGCAGTCTTAGCAAGACTTTTTAATTTCCGTAAGTAAAACAAAAGCAACCTGCTTTGTATCTCTCTGCAAATTTTACTCTTATTATTTTCTAATATTAAGTTCTTTAGAGTAACTTTAAGAATCTAAACCCTCCGTATTAATTACTGGTCTAAATTAATTTTCTCTCTAACAACAGTTTTTCCAAAAGCATTGATGACACCTCCACTTTCCCTACTGGCACAGTCCTTCTAGGCTGTCATTTATTACGTTTTCATATACTTGCATCTAGCTGTGCACGATCACAACCGCATAGTGAAAACAAACAATAGTGGGCTGCACAGAGATGCCTCTGAAAACATTAAATGAGAGAATACTGATGTGTTTCAAGAACTCCAGGGAAAATAGCATTATTGATGTTTTACAAATCCTTAGAGTTGGGACTGAATTCATTACAGTTGCATAGAAAACCAATACAAAGAAAAGAAAAAAACCAATAAAAAGAAAGGGAAAAAAACTATACTAAAAAGGCAGGGTAATTATATGACACATTCACAGCTCAGATGTATTTTCAGTCATCATAGATAGTGACCAAGGCACTATATACATTATATATAGTGTACAGATATACACTCTATACATTATATACATTCATTGTATATATGTATGTAAATGGAGGGCGTCAGAAAGGAAGAAAAAGAGAGGGAGTAAGAAGTTATCAGAAGCTAGACCAGAGGATGTATACTGGTATAGATAAGAGCTGGAAACACAGGGAATCCCAGACAGATAAACCCCTAGGACCTATATTGAGAGTAGTGATACCAGGATGGGAAGGGGAACGTGGGGGGAGAAAGGGGAAACCGGTCACAATGATCTACATATAAGCCCCTCTCTGGGGAACGGACAACAGAAAATTGGGTAAAGGGAGACATTGGTCAGTGTAAGATATGAAAAAATAATAATAATTTATAAATTATCAAGGGTTCATGAGGGAAGGAGGGTGGGGGAAGGAGGGGAAAAATGAGGAACTGATACCAAGGGCTCAAGTAGAAAGCAAATGTTTTGAGAATGATGATGGCAGCAAATGTACACATGTGCTTGACACAATGAATGTATGTATGGATTGTGATAAGAGTTGTATGAGTCCCCAATAAAATGATTTAAAAATAAAAAAGCTAATTGTAAAATAAAAATACTTAAAAAGCTAAAAAAAGAAGTTATCAGAAGACCTTTCCATACATAGTAGGAAGTCGGGAGATAATTGATAAAGAATCTATAATCAATTGTTTTTAGAAAAGGTAGATAGGAAAAACAGCTAACTGCTTTGAGAAGGGAAGTCAGAGGACTGTTTCTCACTATAATCTCTGGAGAAACTGCTTTGCTTTTTAAACTATGAACTTTTCTGGATCTTCTGAGTTTAAGAAACCAAGTACTAGATTTTAAAATATCCCACATGTTTTATGGACTAAATTCATGTTTCTGACCCCGAGGAACTTTTATTGTACTTCTTAGAAAAATAAGGGACAAAACAGATTTCAGAAATCGTTAAAGATCCTTAAACTACAAAACAAAAATTGACAGCAAGAAAATTCACCACAAATGGAAAACCTGAATTTTTCTTCTTATTCTTGTTTTCTCACACTGGAGCAGCAGGTATGCAGGCAGTCCCGGGTTATGGACGTCCCACATACAGCCAATTCCTACCTGTCCTGTAGTGATAACATTAAATTTGTCCTCCCTTTGATATTGAACCAACTCAAAAAATACCAAAAAACCTCGGTGCCATTGAGTGAATTCCTACTCACGGTGCCCCGATAGGCCAGGGTAGAACTGCCCCTGTGGGTTTCTGAGAACCAACCCCCACTCCTAACAGACTCTTCATCACCATCACTGTCATGTGCTGCGTGTGTCACTGTTTAATCATCAACTGGCTTCTATTCTTTTCTTGTACCAAAGCAGGGCTAACGAAGAACTGTCACACCTGCTCTGACTCACCTACAAGTTCCACAAAGGCTAACGAGAGAGCTGGAAATGGGACGGCCCAGGGTATATTCCCACCCACAATCCACACTTATGTTGGAACCTATTAAATTTATTAGCTTAGCTGACTTAGAAAGTGCTATTAAAAATCTTAACCTTCTAAGCCATACCAATGAAAGGGGGGTAAATAAAAATGAGTATATAAGAAAAAACAAAGAAAATTACATGAACCCGCCCCCCCCCACTAAAAACAGAGTCCTTGTAAATATTTAGTGTAAATGTATCTTGTCTACAGCTGGAATGTACAGGAACAAACACATGAATGCCTAGAGAAGTCTGGACTGAGGGAAACAGCTGGCAGTGTCTACCGATGATAAGCCTCACCGATCTCAGCCGACACTGATATGGGCAACACTCTCAGTAAGATGGAAATGTACTCTCTATGGCAAGAACAGATTTTGAAAAGAGTTGTTCTGAAAATCAATAGGGACATTTCAAAAGAACTTTAAAAGGAAAAATTGCTGCTACATTAGGTGGAGAGAAAGTGTTTTAAAACACAGAGGAATTTTATGAGTAGATTGCTTTGTAAGTTCTATGATCATGCTTTACTTTGTAGAAAGTGAACTGGAAATCATAAAAAAAATATACCGTGAATGCTGTTAATATAAAGCAGATGACTTAATTACACCCTGTGGAGCCATACTTAGTTTGACTCCACTTTACAGACTGGAAAATTAGTAAAACATGTATGTTTTTGGACAAAATTGTGTGAAAAGTATGCATGTACATGTTTTAAAATCATTCCTTGCTGATATTTTTTGATCAATGTTAATTACTAGTCCCACTTATGTTGGATCCTATTAAATTTATTAGCTTAGCTGACTTAGAAAGTACTATTAAAAATCTTAACCTCCTAAGCCATCCATAACAATGAAAGGGGGGGAAAATAAAAATGAGTACATAAGAAAAAACAAAGAAAATTACATGAAGCCCCCCCCCTTAAAAAACAGAGTCCTTGTAAATATTTAATGTAAATTATCTTAGCATTTGACAGAGACACTATATATTACTGGTTAATAGTTCAATCTACAGTGCTGGTTCAGAATACAGCGCTCTGAAGTCAGATTGTGAAGGTCTCAATTTTAACTCTCTTTTTTTATTGTGTCTATGGACAAGTTACTCTAAGCTGCACTTCCTTTTATTTATAAAATAGGGAAAGCAGGTGTAACTGTCCAAGGACACCCTTTCCTTTCCAAATGAGATGAAGTGGAAAGCTGGAAGAGAAACCCCATTAAGCAGGTTTAAGGCAAAAGGAGAATATCGTCCCTCAAGATTTCCAACTGGAATTAACAAAAGATGAAGGTGCCATCTATTGTTCATCTTAGTGAACTGCAACAGTTTTGCTTGTAATAACCTATTATTTGAAATACGTCAACCGTGCCATTCTGCTATTTTCCTTAATATACTGAGGTGTTTACAAAAAAGACGTAAGTTCCTAGATCCAGATTTTACTTCACGAAGAAAAGAAGATTTCTTCCCCAGACTGCTCTTCCCAGTGCTGCCCAGCTTGCTTTCTGCACAGCACTGCTTTAGTTATGTAGAAACTGAGTCCAACCCGCTTGAGGCGTCACAGGAAGGCCCGCGATTAAAAAAGCACCCAAATTGGGGCTGGAGCAAAAGCCCCGCCTCCTTCTTCCCGATGGCGCCTTCACGCTGGGTTAATTGGACAGCGCCTCTCTAGGCACCTGCTTTCATTATTAGGGTGCGTCTCAAAAAAAGCAAGAGAGGAAAACTGGAGTAGTCCAGTCATACACAGAAGAAGAAAGCCGCCATTCTACTTCCAGGCTGACTGACACGTGGCTCGCCTTTCCACCCTGGACCTGAAGGCTGTACTAATGTGAATAAAATTGGATGCACATGTTTTTAATGGGGTGGTGTGGTGTATGTTGGGTGAAGGGTGAAGATACGGGGAGAGGGCTGGCTATACAATGCAGTGTTTTTCAGGATTCAAAGAGTTCAAAAGTATCCCAGATGATCCAATTATCCTTACAATGGGTGGTAAAACAAAAAGGGGGTCAACAAATTCAGTGAGTTCTTTCATAAATATTCAAGTTTTTGGGTAAATCCACATGTACAAATAGTGTAGTCACATTTTAAGAAGGGCATTAAAAAAAAATCTAGCTCTACCAAGGGCTCAAGTAGAAAGCAAATGTCTTGAGGAAGATGAGAGCAACAAATGTACAAATGTGCTTGACACACAACGGATGTGTGTATGGATTGTGACAAAAGTTGTACAAGCCCCCAATAGTGATTAAAAAAAAACAACTAGCTCGGTGTGTTATCTCTGAATGACAATCCAGAAGTTTAAATAATCATTAATTGTGCTTATCTCAGTGAGATCATTTTAGAGAATCACTCCTAATCTCAGTGAGATCATTTTAGAGAATCACTCCTAAAATGTGTCATCACAGCAAAGAAACAGCTGAGTGTATGTCAGGATGAATTTTGGTTAGGGTCTCAGTTCTGTCATATGACTCCCCCCCACAGTCAAATGACTCTTACTAGCCAAGTGCCACGTGACACGGCATTTCTTTAACCTCTTCGAGTCAAGAAGAGACACGATAAATAACAGACCTTAACAAAATCAGCAGCTACCAATAAGTAGAAATCAGTGACAATGAAGTTGGAATACTAAAGGGGACCAAATTCAATGCCTTCAGGAGAGGCTGTCCAGAGCAAGGCCACCTTCTGATGGCCCCCCACGGACTCAGTATGCCACCTTCCTTCCTCTCACTACGCGGCTAGGGCTTAGGGAGAGAAGGAGGCACGAGATCAGAATCACCTCAGGACTTTATCAAACCGTGTGCTCTCGTGTCAGGGCTCGGCAGAAGAGGGCGAGGTATGGAAACCCACTGCCACCGAGTCCAATCTGACTCAGTGACAAAACCCACAGAGGCAAATCTCACAAACGTGGCTTGCTCATCACCAAACCCTTCTATGTTGAAGGACGCGGGTTTAGTAACAAGACATCAAAGGAGTCAGAAAGCAGCCCTGGTGGCGTACATGTTAGGTTGCTGACCACAGGTCTGTGGTTCAAACCCACCTGCCTCTCCAAGAGAGAATGATTTATAGCCTAAAATCAGCACAAAGATTTACAAGCTTGGAAATCCACTGGGGATGGTTCTACCCTGTTGCACAGGGTCACTATGAATTGGAATCAACCCTATGGCACATATGAAAAACTTTGGTCTACAACTCTTATCATATTAATACCTTGGCTTACTTCACGGTAGGCAAGTTCTCATATAAACGCTCTGTCTTCATCTCCCCTCTGTACCTCCTTAGCCACAGCGGAGTTTCACCACAATTAAGAATGCAAATGAAAACCAAACCAAGATGGAGTCACTAAAGTAATGCTAGATATATAACCATTTCAAGGAAAAAGGGATTATTAACAGAAAATACATGAGTCATTCGTTTCCTGAACCTTTGAAAATACTCAGCATTTTTTAAAAAGAGCAACAAAAAGTCTCTTACTAGCTCTCTCCCTAAATAAACTTTTCCTTTTTGGAAAATTTAAGATCAAGGAGTTCTTTCTTAAAAATAAATAAATTAAAAAGTCCCTTTTTTGGTTGTAATTGCCACGACTGCAATGAGTGTTAGCTACTATTTTTCATTACAGGAGTAAAGCTTTGCCATTTTGAGGACGGATGTTTTCTGTCGCTCCGCCTGCATACCATGCAGCATCCTCGCTTTTCTCAACACCGTGTCGGATGTTCTGAGTTCAAACACAGGCGATTCACACACACGGCGGACACTTGTAATCATGGCACTAACCATTTCTTCTGGTGCAGCAGGAGCTGCGGCCGCCGCGGCCACCACAAGAGGAACCGGCATGTGAAGGGAAAAAGCAGAAGCAGTGCCAGCAGAAGTGACGGAAGCCGCAGAGGGGGCGGCAGCGGCAGCACTGGCCGTTCCCACTGTCGTGGGTGCTGCGGGTGTTGGGGGCCGTGGCGGTGGCCCAAGTCCTGAGGGCCCCAGAGGCACGGTGAGGTCCACATGAGCAGAGGGTTCTTTCACTCGAACACCGGGCCCAGAGTCTTCCCTTTGAGTATCGGTGCTGTCCATCCCTGGGAATCAGAAGTTAATTTTATTAAACATCTTTTAAGGTTACTATTATTATCCAAACCATGAAACCACAGGTACTAAGTAAAATGTGGTCCTAACAAAAACGTGTGTCATATGCTGGATGCAATGTTCAAATAATAAAGCATGTCACAATTCTGTGGTTAATTCCAGCAGACTTCAGAGCACTTCTGTCAACATGGGAGACTTAATGAATGATTTGCTCTTATGCAAAAGATAAAAATAAATGATATACTTAGCTGGGACTTTAGTAAAATGTGTTGTCACCACAACCATTACACTAATATAACACCAAACCTAAGGATTTATGTTCTTTTGTACTATTTCATACAACTACGCTGACAAATGGTCTGGGATTTAGTTTATTTCTTTCTACTGCTCCTACCCTAACAAAAATAATACATTTTTGTTTTTGGATTTCAGCCAACAATAGTATATCAATAAGTAAAACTAAGAGCTTCACTTCTGACAGTGTAAAATAAATTTATTTTAGCAGGTAAGTGATACAAGAATCAAGATTCTATTTTCACATTTAACTGATTGTAGTGACATTTAGCAAACTTTATGTAGAAATGAATGACACAGCACTTATATAGCTAGAATAGTGTCTTCTACAAAAAAGGAAAATAAAAACCCACCCCCAAAACACGGGTGATGGGGAACAGGGCACTTTATGTCTCCACAGGAAAGGGAGAGGGGCCAGACGCCATCCCAGAGCTCCACACCTTGAGCAACACACTGGCATGGAGCAGCAACTAACAGAGAGGACGATGGGGCTGGGCCTAAGCCGATCTATGTTGACCCACCCCCCAAAGAAGGCAATGTAGAGGACAGCACTGCAGGTATAAGCCAGGGAGAGAGGCGGGTCTGTCTAGATCACCTGGGAGCAAACCATGGACCTCATCCTGGCCCACCAAGCCCCGGGGACATCACTGCTCAGGGAAGTCAATGCACAGAGAGGACTGCAGGGTCAGCTCCACCACGAGACACGACATTCCCTCTCTGACCTACAGTGCTACTGGGGACAGCACTAGAGACACTGTGCAGAGAGTGTGCCTGGTTGGCCCCATGCACAACAGGGGGAAATGCCAAGGGAGCTCAACAGGGCAGCAAGGGGAGCAAAGAAATCAAGGAATCCTGAAAATAGACTTCTGACTCAGAGGGCAGGGCTTTGCACTTCATCAGACTTGATCAGAAAACATACATAAGGGTCAGCAGACAGACCTGGAACTATTGGTTGTTTGTTTGTTATTTTTTCTTGTTTTGTTTTTGTTTGTGTTTTTCTTTTGCCCTATATCTATATAAGACAGGCAGGACAAACAATCCTGAGTAGAAAACAATGGGGCTAGCAGTTCCAGGGGGGAACAAAAGAGAGGGGGAGGGGAGAGACAGTGGGAGCCAA
>NW_022111373.1:76029030-76038608 GCF_000313985.2 Echinops telfairi | reverse complement strand
TTCTACCTTAAAAATCTGGCTAGACTGGAGAACACACATCGGTACAGAGAAGAGCCCTTGACACATGGAATTCAGGACAGATAACCCCCTCGGGAACAGTAGTGGGAGTAGAGGGTAAGGGGATGGTTGGGGAGGGGGAAGGGGGAACCCATCACAAGGTTGGCTATATAGCTCCCCCCCACCCCCAAGGGCATGAATAACAGAAATGTGGCTGAAAGGAGAAAACGGACAGCATAAGATACAAAATAATAACAATATATAATTGATTAAGGATTCACGAGGGTGGGAAGGAGGGGAAAAAGAGCTTATACAAGGGTTCAAGTACGTGGTAGTTACATAATCATTTGCCAATTTGAGGATTGAGAATGTAGGGGTGGAGTCTGGCCTGTCAATTGGATCATAGGCAATTGAGGTCTCTGTGTGGGCATGGCCTTCTCCTGAGAATTATGGGAAATCTGATATTTCCTCCATGGAGGCAGGAGAGACTCTCACTACACACCCTGGGAGACATAGCAGCTGACAAGACACATGGACCCACCCTGATGCAGCCCTGGGTGCTGGAGAAGACATGCAGAGACCCCTGCCAGCGTTGAGATGTTTCCAATGACACTGGATCCAAAGACTTTCTACCCACTGGCCTGGGATCTTCTACATTCGGCCTCATTGCATGTGTTTCGTGAGTCTGAAGAGGGCTTTATAGATTAGTATCGGACATATTGGCTAATATCGGACTTATGGACTTGATCTGGACTGGGCTGGGATATTTTCTCAATGTTCGATTGCTATTGTATATAAATCTCTTCTACACATATGTGTGTCCATGGATTTGCTTCTCTAGTCTACCCAGACTAACACACAGTAGAAAATGTTTTGGAAATGATGATGGCAACATATGTACAAATACGCTTGATACAACTGATGTTGTATCAGTTGTATAACTGACTGTTATAAGAGATGTAAGAGCCTCCAATGAAATGATTTTAAAAAGTTTCTTCCGCCTTTAGATCGTTTTTCAGTCTCAGAATTTGGTTGCGCTCCACTAGCAGCCATAGTTATGTGGCACAAAACACGAGGGTGAAGACTTGAAAATTCAGCTCACTGAGGTACCTCACAATAGCGGAATGGAGGGCATTAAGCAGCCCGATGCTTAAGTGGTTTTCTATGTTGTCTTATTTCTATCCAGAAATTTGGGCATTTAAAAGTTATTCCCTAAGACAAACTGAATGTAAAATAAGTAATTACCTTCTTAATAAGATTAAAGAGAATTTCTGTGCAAAGGATTTTTATATCTTCTGATGAAAGTACTATTTCAATGTGAAATCACCATTTTTACAATCATATACACACAAATGAATCTTAGTTTGTTTTTGACAGAAAGATGTTCTGCCCCTTTCAGATTGGTGGCAGATACGTCATATTTATTAGATGGGGCACAGTAGAACCATTACAAAAATTAGGCCTGATACTGGGATACCTTGGAATATAAGTGATCGCCTAGCCTTAATGTGGTCTGATTTAACACTTTTCTGTTAGATAAATATAAAGCTGAATAATTATTCTCACTTTAGCTAAGGTAACTTTGTTTTAGTTTCAAAGAATTTTCTATCGTGTCTAAAAATTTTATTGTTTAAAAAAATTGGTGGCCATATTATTAAAAGGTTATTTTTAATTGTTATTTTGCCTTCTTCCTATTGCTGTTATATGCCATCAAGTCAGTACTGACTCATGGTGACTCTATGTACAATAGAAGGAAACACTGTGCCATCCTGTGCCACCCTCACAATTGTTGTCCAAGTCCCATGCTACAATCACTGTCTCCATCCTACATTATAGAAGTCTCTGATTTACAATCCAGAAGCCCTGGAAGCACAGGGAGTTAGGGTAGATCTGCCCATCAGAAGGCCAGTAGTTTGAACCTACTAGCTGCTTTGCAAGAGAAAGGTCAGAAAGCTATACAGCCTCGGAAACCCACAGGGACAGTTCCACTACAGGGTTGCTAAGAGTCAGAATGGACGAGATGACAGTCAGCTTTGGTTTTGGTTACTCGGCGATGTACACGAAAGTGCAATGAAGAAAACAGACCCCAATTTCCATCGGTGGCAAAGGGTTCTAGTTTGTGTTCTTCTAAACCTGCGGTTCTCAACCTGTGGGTCGCGACTCCTTTGGGGGTTGAACGACCCTTCCACAGGGGTTGCCTGATTCATAACAGCAGCAAAATTACAGTTATAAAGTAGCAACGAAAATAATTTATGGTTTGTGGGGTCACCACAACATGAAGAACTGCCTGAAAGGGTCGCGGCATGCTGATTAAAGTACTATGCAAACCACTCAGCTCTCATGCACTGTCTTTGAAACGGATGATTTCACTTGACTTCTTTGGAGAAGGCTATGCATACAGCTGGTGAAATGAGGTTTAGTTGGCACTACTCTTACACACAGACTTAGAAGGCCTGGTTTGTAAAACGGGACTCTACGGCAGGAAAAGATATGTGTAACTACTAACACTAGCTATGCGAGACAAAGGAATGGCTTTTGCACTAAGGGCACTAAAAGTATAAGCTAAAGGGGCCTTAATGACCTTTCATGTTAAAAGCATTAGTTTAGTAGGAGCTTAAATAAATCATATTTAAGATAAGGTAACCAACCATGACAAAGTTACACGCCAGATTTAAAACTGAATGACACCATGAAGCTGAAAACATCCATGGCGAACAGGGATGAGACCAAATGAAACAGATACGGATGATACTCCGGGAAGCCTGAGCTTCCGAGGAAAAGACAGAGAAGTGGAGAGAACTGTGATGAGCTGAACAAAAGCAGGAAGTGAGGAGACGGACAGATGGACCGTTGGCTAGCCTGACTTAATGTGGTCACCTTGAACTTCTGTGAGCAACATTCCATCCGGACACTTCATGACAGATAGCCTCTGAGCCTCAGGGACCACTCGTGAGAGCAAATGTGTGCAAACCTGTTTTGAAAACAGGCAGAGAATCTTGGAAGAAGATACTTACCTGCATCATTTCTGTTTTGGAATATAGTCATGGCTTCGAGATTTAATGCACACACTCCCCTCATGAAAGCTTTTTTCATGGAATCTTCAAAGTGCTCTTTTTCATGCTGCATTCTTTGGATCTCAGCTTTTGCATTTTCCAAAGCTCCAGATAACTAAAATATGGAGAATTTAACACAAAACAAAACTATAACTGAAAATGACATGAGCTACAGGAAGACTATTATTAAAAGGTATACTGTGAAGTTATTTTTGTGTGAAATACTAAATATAGTTTGCCAATAACTCGCCTGCAATGTGCCTCAATTTATTTTAAAAGGTGGATCTTCCCTTTGTTGACTCCATCAACAAGCCATTTTTACCCCTAGCTACAAAGTTAAGGCCCAAAGAAAGGGAATTTTGCTCCAATTCCACTGAAAGCTGGTTATATGCTTTAGTTGTGCAAATTAAAATATGTATCCTTCCTTACCAGAAAACTATGCAGGATATGAAACAAAATATATTAAGAGCCATAGACAACTTTCAACCCTTTAGAAAAAAATGACTAAATGCCTGAAAGATTTTTTTTTCTCTTTTGAATGCTAGCTACAGAATTTAAGATCCAAAGTGCCTTTAAGCATGACACTTTTCCAAAGACCAAAATATACAGAGAATGCATATTTTGGATGTCATTTTGAAGTGAAGAATATAATTAGTATCATGAAACTTATTTTTAAGATTAAGAATTTAGGGCTATAACATGACATCTTTTTCTTTTCAACATTTGATTTCAAGAAGCCTATTGATTTCGTCAGTATGTTTTAAATTTCATTTTGGACCCAAATGTTTTCACTTGGAAACAATGTTAATTTTCTTAAAAGTCAATTGGAAAAATAATTCAGTATGTATAAAACTGTTATTAATCTTGTAAGATCATAGTCTATAAATTAACATGAAGATAATTTTTGGGTTTGGTCTTTATTTTTAGCCAGATAAAGGCAAACTTACATGTCTTAAGTGTTAGTATCTGTGGGCAATTTATATTTCCAAAAGAAGCGCACAGTTGGTCCTTGAACAACAAGGGTTTGAACAGCAGGGGTCAACTTATATGTGGCTTTTTAAAAAAAAACCCAGGTGATGCCAATTCACTCCAAATGAACAGTTCCTCTCTCTAGTTAAAGCTGTACTGCAGTCACAATGATCTCTTGTGGTCCTCACTCTGCTTGTGCAATGCCATGACCCTTGCACAACGCCATGAGACCTCTATCGAGTGATGCTGGAAGTGTTCTAAGAAGTAGAAAGAAGCCCTGACTTTACAAGAAAAAAATTGTATTGCTTAAGCTGTATCACAGATTGAGGTTCGCAGCTGCATTGTCTGCCCATTTCAAGACAAATGAATCCAGAGCAAGAGTCAGTGTAAAACGAGGAAATTCATGAAGGAGCTACTGCAACTATATGAACAGGCACGAAAGCTTTGTACTTTTGGCACAAACACCTGCTCATCTGGTATTGAAAATGCAGCTTTTATATGAGCACAGCATGTTTATTGACTGTTATCAGTAAGGAATGTAGGCTATTAGTCAAGTTTTCGGAAAGTCCTATGTTATACTTGGGCTTTAACCGTGCAGGGGTCTCAGGGTGCTAGCCCCTGCGTCACTCAGGGTCAACTGTACATACAAAATATTCAACACGCGTTTGGAGGCCAGAGCCTTAACTATTTAAAGGAATAAGTAAGTCTGTCTTTTTAGTGTTGCCCTTGCCCAGTAGTCTCATCTGAATCTCCGCTGCATTGACAGGGATGAAGAAATGGGCTACTTTGTCAAATTAAAACTAACAGTGAGTGGTGTAACCCATCATACTGTTAATAAAGGAAAGCAAAACAATTTTAAAGGAACTTTACCATAGCAACTTTGTTTTCATAATCATTGGATATCTGGACACACACTTCTTCCGCTCTTGCTTGGCATGCTCGTTCCACTACCTCTTTCCATTGCCTTTGGATCGTGGAGTGCCAGGCCTTCCAGACTTTCTTCAACAGAGTCCTCCGGAAGTGCTGGTCAGCTAGTTTACTTTCATAAATCTGAACGGAAGTCAGAGCAGACCTCAACAGGGCAGCGCACTGGCAACTAACAGGAGAGTAACAATTGTGGCAAACTGTTTCTATGTGCTACCATGTAATCGCACATAGTCCTGTTATTCTCATCTTGCAGACAGAAGCATTACAGAGAGCCAGGATATAGCCAGCCTTACCTGACTCGAGCCTATGCTCCTACATCATTGCTTGGTGATCAGTTAGATACAGGGAAATCAATACACCAAATGAAGGAAAATAACTAATTCTCCACTTGCCACCAGAGCTAGGGATTTGCCTGACCTTTAAGCTAGAAGTTAGAGCAAGAGAACAATACAGAGAAGGCAAAAAAAAAAAAAAAAAGGTGGTAGCTGCTGACTTTAATTTGGTAACTACCACCCTAAGCAAAGAATTCACAAATCTTGCCATTGCATAGTACTAGGCTGATCCAAATAGGAACATAGGCTATTTTTCTCTTATCAGTATATTTAATTTTTTTAAGTAGTTCCATTTTTAATTTTCCAAAACTTGAAAAGCCATTGAAAAAGTGATGGCAGTCTCAACTATTCTGGCTAACATGTAAAAATAAGTGTGTATTCTCATTATGTAACTTAAATCACTTTCAAAATACTAATTGTTAAACAGCTCATTTTAATATCATTACTGTAATATATCTTAGGGAGTTAACACAAAATGAAAACAAAAAACACCACAACTATTCTTAAAAGAGAAATCCTATTCCATGAAAAAAAAAAAACACCCCAAATCCCAAACATATTACCATTGAGTCAGTTCCGACTCACAGTGACAACAGGCCAGGGTAGAAGTGCTCCTGTGTGTAACAGCGGCTGGGGGAGGGGGGGGGCAGGCAGCGCACAGAGAAGCTGGGGTCTCAAACGGTTGACCTTGTAGTTAGCAGTTAAGTGCTTAACCCACCGTGTCAGCAGGTGCTTCTCATTCCATGACAATATCAGATTTCTCTTAAGTATAGCTTCAATGATGCTTTTAGTAAAAAGATCAGATAGGGACATGATAGCAAACTAAGCTCTTGGAAAATAAATGCATAGAAATTCACAGCACACACACACACATTTTCCTATCTTCCTTTGGAAAAACCTGCTAATAATTCCCTACTTTTGAAAAGTAGAAATGGGATTTGTTTATTCTTTTCTCTCAGTTCATTATTCTGACATACTGATTTAGGTCTTATTTAATGAAAACAATTGGTGTTCAATTTTAAAATATTCAGAAGCTAAGGATAATTTTTAAAAAGTTACACAGACGTGATTTTCTTTGATTCTCACAAGGTCGGCTTACAGAACAGACATCTGTCATGTAGAAATCAACAATCTCCTCTCTTTTTTCACTACTTACATCCTGTCTGGATTTGACATGGCCAATTCGCCAGTGGAAGAACGTCCTCACCAACTCGATCCTTTCCTTTTGCTTGCCGATGGCCTGAGACAAGCTGGAAATCACCTGCAAACGCAATGAACCCAATTACAATCATTGGTTACATGCGTTGTGTGACAGTAACAGCACCTGGTGATGTGATTTTCTCATACATTAAAAATACAATGGACTACTTACTAGTCACTACTGTATACATCCAAGCAGCATCTTTATTACCATAGAAAACAATTCCCACCTGGATTCACTGAGTACCAATGAACAAACGGGAAAAGGAGGGGAGAGAAAGCTTTGCCATGTGTCTTTTGCTAATGATCAACAGCTTATATACAGAGATATTAACATGTCATTAACATTAAAAAATTATACATTTGGAATTTTTGTTACTTATACAAATTCTTAATCCATTTAGGATTAATAAAACATTTGAGGGCAGGGATTAGGGTTTAATTATCGCTTTCTAGCCCCTGCTATTACCTTGGTAACCCGATAATTACTTGATTTTTTGTATGCAACACACTTATAAAAGCAAATTATGAATGGCTAGATTTTGATGTACTTATTTAATGATATTATCTGACCTTTATAAAATTATGAAAACTTTATATTCTCTCTTATTTATAAAGGATAACTGAAATAAATATTTTAATATGATCACATAAAAAACAGACCGAGTCAAATAATAACACTGTATAATCTATCAGGGGGCTATGAAGGGGGGAAGGGGGAAAAAAAAGAACTGGTACCGATGACTCAATAGAAAGTAAATGTATAGAAGAGAATGAGGGCAATATATATACAAACATGCCTTATTCAGTTGAAGTATGGACTGTGGTAAGAGTTGTACAAGCCCCCAACAAAATGATTAAAAAAAAAAAGAGAGACTGAGTCAGCTTAGCACATTCACTGAGATATATTTATTCTTGTTTTGTAAGTAATTCCCAAAGGAGTGAAAATGCACATACTCTAAAGTCTTAGTAATACAGTCTAGTTCTTAGCTGGGTGATGGCACAGGACTAGCACTTTATATAAACTGATCATGACACATTTGTAGGGGCTTCCAAAAGTTCATAGAAAAATTATTTTAATTATGTTTTCATGAATGTTTTGAAGTCTCCCTCAAATATCCTTTTTGTAATACTTCAAAGTAAAAAGTGAACTATTTTAAAACTTTACAACAGTTTTGAGGTAATAAAGAAAATAGTTGACATTTGAATCCATTACTTCATGAGAATAAATTCTGTTTAGTAAGTATTCAATTTTATATCATACCCTACAAAGCCAAAAGAAATAAAAAAAAACAAGAACATAACATTTAGCTACTGCACTGGAATATCTGAGTGTTGCTTTTGCAGACAGGTGGCCAAGGTGTCTGCTGTGAGTCCTCCTTTCAGAAAGGCCTCCCCTGCCGTTAAGACTATACAGGGGCGGGGGGAGGGAGCCATCGGCGCTGGGACACACCGTTCACAGAGACTTGAATGTCACCCTCCAAGCTCCTGAGAGGCTAACAGAGTGGAGTAATAAGAAGCACTTTCTGTGTTTATCGGAGTTCAAGTAGGCGACAAAGCAAAATCAAAAGACCTCATCTTTTCTTCTGGTGGAGACCTCGTAAGCTTTCTGCAGTTCCTTCAGGTCACTGATCTGGTTGTACAGTTGTTTGAACTGCGCTGCATGCTTTTCTTTTTCCTTTCTCATTTCCATCCGATGCCAGTCAACAAAATTAAGTCTCCATTTACTTAGCTCAGATATGACATTTGTCTACGAAATAAGGATATGGACAATTAAGTACTTTGTTCCTAAAGCCACTTCTGAAACTTCTCTACAATCACTAAACCAAAAACTAACTCACTGCCATCGAGTTGATGCTGACTCTTGGCAACCTCTCTGTGGGTTTCCAAGACTGTAACTATTTACAAGAGTAGAAAGCCCGTCTTTCTCTCAAGGAGCAGCTGGTGGTTTTTAACTGCTGACCAAGCAGATTGCAGCCCAACATGTAACCACTACACCACCAAAGCTCCTCTACTCTACAATTAAGCAACATTTGAAACAAAATAAAAAAATAAGAAAGAAAAGATCAAAGTGGATGTCAGAAGAGACCCTGGCACTTGCTCTTAATCAGAGAGTAGCTATGGCAAATTGAAGAAACGATGATATCAAAGAACTGAACAGAAAATTTCCAAGGGCAGTTTGAGGAAACAAAGTAAACCATTATAATGAAATATGAACAGTCCTAAGATTAGAAACTACAAAGGAAGAACACGCTCAGCAGATCTTAAACTGAAAGAACTCAAGAAAAAAAATTCAAGCTTGAGTTGCAATACTGGAAGAGTCCATGGAAAAAACTGAATCATGTAGGAAGCATCAAAAGAAGATGAAAAGAATACACAGCGATTGTGGAACAAAGAATTTCACTGCTGATATGAAATGTTTGTACATAGAGTTAGAAAACAGTTTCTAACAGAGTTAGAAAACAAACAGGGAAGAACACACTTAGAATATCTTAACCTGAAAGAGCTGAGGAAAAATTCAAGCCTCGAGGTTCAATATTGAAAGATTCTGTGTGCAAAACACTGACCGGTGCAGGAAGCACAAAAGGACGATGGTGATGGATCCAGCTGCCCGCCCCCCCACCCGACTCGCACCACGGCCAACAGCGAGCGCCCCTTCATCGCCATCAAGCTGGAGGGCATGCAGCGCGGCCTGGGGGGGGGGCGACATCATCAAGCGCTTTGAGCAGAAAGGATTTTGCCTGGTGGTCATGAAGTTAGTTCAGGCCTCTGAGGAACACCTGAAGCAGCACTACATGGACCTGAAAGACCGCCCCTTCTCCCCAGGGCTGGCAAAGTACATGAACTCGGGGACCAAATGGGGCTATGGTCTGGGAGGGGCTGAACGTGGTGAAGACGGGCCGGGTGATACTGGGAGAGACCAACCCAGCAGATTCTAAGCCAGGCACCATCAGAGGGGACTTCTGTGTTCATGTTAGCAGGAACATCATTCATGGCAGTGATTCGGTCAAAAGCACCGACAAAGAAATCAGCCTCTGGCTTAAGTTGGAGAAACTGGTGGACTACAAGTCTTGTGGCTATGACTGGATCTACGAGTAAG
>NW_022111373.1:76026002-76028862 GCF_000313985.2 Echinops telfairi | reverse complement strand
GGGTGGTGGGGGGTGGTGGGTGGGGTGGAAGAGGATGGTAAGAATGATTGGTCACAGTACCAAAAAGAACATTCCACCAGAGTTAACATTCCACCATATTTCAGGAGGTAGCATATGAGCAAGAATCAATGGTGCTGAAGGAAGAAGTTCATGCACTGAAAGCACTGGCCAAAAGCAAGGCTCCCAGAATTGATGAGTATATATTGAAATGACAGGGCACTGGAAGCACTGACTTGTCTATGGCAGGACATTTAGAAGACTTGGCTGGCTCCTTGGCCCACTGACTGGAAGAGAACTGTATTTGTAGCCATTCCAAAGAAAGGCCACCCAAAAGAAAGCTCAAGTTATAAAACAATATCATTGGTATCACACGCAAGCAAAATTTTGCTGGAGATCATCCAACAATGGTTGCGGCAGTACATTGACAGGAAGCGGCCCGAGGTTCAGGCCAGATTCAGAAGAGGATGTGGAATAAGCAATATCACTGCTGATGTCAGATGGATCTTGGCTCAAAGCACAGAGTATTAGGAAGATGTTTGTTTTTCACTGACGATGCCAAGACATCCTACTATGCAGTTCATAATGAACTATGGGTAACCTTGAGAAAAATAGGAATTCCAGAACACTTCATTGTGCTAGTGCGGAACTTATATATGAATCAAGAGGGCAGCTGTGCGAACAGAACAAGAGAATACTCCATGGTTTAAAACCAGGAGGCGTGTGTCACAGTTGTATACCCTCGCCATACTTACTCATTCTGTATGCTGAGCAGCTGGATTATAAGAAGAAGAATATGGCATCAAGATTGGAAAAAGGCCTATGATATGTAGATGACATAACTTTGCTTGCTGTTGAAGGTTGAGGATTGCAACTCAATGTAAAGAAGACCAATCCTTATAACTGGAACAATAGGTAACAGCATGATAAATGGAGAAACAACCGACACTGTCATGGATTTTGTCTTGCTTGACTCAATGCATTTGGAAGGAACAGTCAAGGGATGCATTGCATGGGTAAATCTGATGAACAAGATATCTTTAGACCAAGGTGCACCAGACCATGGTGTTTTCAATTGGCTCAATATGCATGTGAAAGTTGGACAATGACTAAGAAGACAGAAGAAGAATTCTTGCATTTGAATTGCGCTGGTAAAGGACATCGAAAGCACTACGGACTGCTAAAGGGATAAACCAATGTGTCTTGGAAGCATTACAGCCAGATGCTCCTTAGAGGCCAGGAAGAGAGACTTTGTCTTATGCACTTTGGATATGCTATCAGGAGAGAGCAGCCCCTGAAGGACATCATACTTGGAAGCGAGGCAGCAAAAGGCCCTCAACCATGAAAGCGAGGAAGCCCTCAATGAGATGCAGTGACACCGTGGCTGCCACACTGGGCTCAGGCACAGGAACGATTGTGAGGATGGGGCAGGACTCGCAGAGTTTAGTTCTGTTGTGCTGCAGGTTGGAACGGACTCGACGGCACCTAACAACAACAATAAAAAGCCTTGACCCTACGTTTCACCTAAAGGAACACTCCACCCGTCCTAACTATGGTATGGTAAAGGTCCAATAGATGCACAATAAGCTGAGCTTTTCCAAATATCTGAGAAGTTCAGGAGAACATGCAGAGCTGTTCAATATTTAAAACCAGAACAAACAGCATTACTTGTTAGAAATGTGTAATCTTAGACCCTGACCAACAAGTACTGAATGAGAAACTGCAGTTTAATAAAATCCCCAGGTGGTTCATACATACAGTAAAGATGAAGCAGCACCAATTTATGATACTGGACTAATCTTCTCAGGATATTAAAGATTAAGAAAAAATTTAATTAAAAAGAAAGGTAAAAAACCAAAACTGACTTCAAGTGTAGAATCACACACTGAACAACTGTAATACCTTAAGACCAGAACTCCAAAGATCAAGTACATTTTCCATCTTCTGAAGGTTTTCATCAGAAATAAGGAAATTATTCACAACCACTTCGTGGAGATCGGTTGCATGACTAGAAACAGAGGCTGGAGAGGAAGAGTCATCTAACAGATGTGAGCTGAAGAAATCCATGACGGGGTGGGTGGGCTTCCTTGGTGAAGACACTGGTGATAACCCTAGAAATAAAAGATTGCAGCAGTCAGGCCAAATTAAACCCAGAGGCTAGAAAATGTCAGCTACCGGCGACTGAGCACAATGCAAAGAAATGACCCACGTGCATTGATTCTGGCCGTGCTTAATGTCAGTATTGCCACAGCTTCAGGACTGACCTGCGCTGGGAGCTTCCAACACACCCTCTAAGTGACTTCTATCTGAAAAACCCAACTCACTGCCATCAAGTCAATTCTGACTCCAAACGACCCGAGAGGGCCAGGCAGGGCTGCCTCTGAGGATTTTTGAGATTGTTAATTCTTTGCACAAGTAGAAGTCTTATCTTTCTCCCCCAGAGTGGCTGGTGGTTTCAAACTGCTGACCTTGTGGTTAGCAGCCCAATGCGTAACCACTATGATACCAGGGCTCCTATCCCAAACAAGGATTTTCCAGTTCTAGCATGAGTTGCATGTAACATCATGTACATCATCACATTTTTAACTAAGTGCTTTTCTGTGTTCTGGAACAAAGTCTTTGTAAAATTAGTTCTCTTAATACACAGTACTTTAAGAAATAGGTATGTTATCCCCATTTTGATGAGCAAACTAAGTATCAGAGAGGATTAAGTAATGACCCAGGTCAGCGTAGCAATCCAATGTGGATTATTATTACTGCATCTTTAACACTAGAATAAATCTGAATGCTACTGAAATTCACCATTATGAGCAGGAAGAGACTAGTAATTTAATTTATCATCTAGTACCACGAAGGTACCCTG
>NW_022111373.1:76020326-76023871 GCF_000313985.2 Echinops telfairi | reverse complement strand
AAGGTAAAATGCCAAATTATACAAAAACTGCAAAATTAAAAACATACACATTAATTTTCTTTACGATTTGCAGGAAAAGCATGAGACTCTGCTTCCTTTTATTTGTAACAAACACATGCACCCTCAAGGAGCCCCAGTTGGGGAGTGGTCTCGTGCTGGGCTGCAAACCACAGAGGATAGCAGTTTGCAACCAGCAGCCGCTGCACAGGAGAAAGACGGCGCTTTCCATGCCGTGAAGAACCCCCAGGGCAGTTCCACCCGTCCTGTGGGCCACTGAGTCAGTGCTGATTCCATGGCAGTGCCGCTTATCTGTTTTTAAGTTAGAATCATGTAATATAAGAACTCGGAAAGGCACTTAGAGGTTACACTGCCTAAGACTTTCTTTTACAAAGGAGGAAATTAAAGGATAAAGATTTCTCATAGAAATTACATTGAATCACAAAGGTAAAAAAAATTCATTTTTATTTTTTTAATCACTTTGATTAAAAAGGTCTAAATATGGTGTTAGCATGGTTTTAAAAGCTTTTTAATATTTGCTATCTCTTCTTTCAACAAAGAACAGATAGTCAATCAAAACTTAATAACTTTGTTTTTTGTACTTCTTTTCATCTTTACTTGTATTTCTAACAAGTATATACTAGTTTTCTGTTTCACTGATAAAAAGCTTTCCTTAGCATATGCAAAGAAAACACGAAGTAACAAAACAGAGAGTGTTCAGGTATTTGTGGGCCCACTGGGTGTGATGAAAATCATTAAGTAGGTCCACAAATACCTGAAAATTGGGAAATAATAAATTGGGTCAGAAAAAAATTTTAATTACTCAAGCTAATAGCCCCTTAAATATTTTAAAGTTTAACTTAGCCCTTTAACTTAGTGGTTTTAAGAAATAACACCACACACTATCACATACTGTGTTAAATGTGTTTTGGAATCTTACAAAATTATTTTAAAACAATACCAAGACCCAAAAAACTCCACTGCCATTAAGCTGACTCTGTAGGACAGCATGGAACTGTTCCCTACGATTTCCAAGACTGTAAATCTTCATGGAAGCAAAGACCTCAAGTCTTTTCCACAGAACAGCTGGTGGATTTGAACCACTGACCTAGCAGCAGAACAATGCCTAATGCACCGTACTTATTATAAACAATAGGCATCTTGAAATCCTGCCAATTTTCTGAAATTGCTATCTTTGTACTAATACACAGATAACAGTAATTATAAACAAAAAATGTGTATTAATGAAAACTAAGAAAAAGTCATACCATCCGTCTTTGTACGAATTGATACATTTAAATCACATCCGTTTCCAACATCCATTCCAGTTTCTTTTACTACAGGCTTTTCTGCTAAAGAGAAGGTTTTAATTGTTTTATTAAATGGTACCACTCTTAAGGAAAGACTAATCACACATACTTAACTTCAGAAGGTTATAGTACATGAAGAAGACGTTTAGATCCAGGAAACTGCAATGTGCTCAGGCTGTAGCAACACTGAGCTAATGACCACAAAGAACAAAACCCGAGGCCGGTTCATCTAGTCAGCTCTACAAAGACAGCATAAACTACAGGGAGGGCTGCTTTCGGACGCTCAAAGTGCACTTTCTTAACAAACTGTGCGACTTTCATTTGAGTCCCCAACCCAGCAGGTAAAGCTGACATTTCCTAGCCTGGACTTAAGGTTCTTTAAAAATAGGCTCCTAATTTTATCTCTATTTGCTCTCTAATCTGCTGCAGCCACATAGGTGAACAGTCTCAATTCGTTACTGGTGTGCCCTTGCTAACGTTATTCCCAAAGGTACTAATATTTCAAGGGTTTTACCCAACTGATCATTCATTCCCCTGAACGCAGGTCCAGTAATTCCTTAGGGTTTCTGAGCCCATAAATCGTGATGGCAGCAGACTACCTCATCTTTCTCCTGTGGAGTGTTTGGCGTGTTCGAACTTCTGACCTAGCAGTCCAACACATGCTCTGCTACAGCCCTAGAGGTCCTTGCATTTCTAAACAGATGATGTAAAATTCCTTACATGAAACCTCAAGCTCTTTTCCCTTTTTACTAGAGTATTTATTGATGCTAAACATAGGGTTTTGCCACAGTAACAACAACAAACAGCCCTAAATCTCAATTGTAGTAATTCATACTGTCTTTCTTCTAGGACCCAGGTTGACAAAACAGTTCCTTCTGGGAATATTGCCAGATGTCATGGTAAAGGGAAACAAAATAACAATAACATGCAAAACTATGTCCCCGTTCTTGTAGCTTCTCTTTGGAAATGTTCTACATCATTTCTGCTCAGAATTCAATGGCCAGAACGAGCTATGTGGCCATGCCCGAGTTGAAGGGAAAGGAAGCATAGCTCTTCCTCAGGGTGTGGCCCAGGTTTGGGTACATGGTAGCTCTACCACAGCTGACTATTCAAACTAAGAGAATAAGCTGTCAATAACCTAGGACTTAGAGGAGGATGTGCTATCTGACCACACCGGATATTCCTAGGGCTGTTGCTTTTCACTAGCTCCCATCAGACAAAAGTGATACCAGTTCCCCAAAAGAGGGCCCTCTTTGCCTCTATCCAAGGAGCCTTTAGTTAATTTATGGTAAAAAGGCAACTGGGAGGAACCTCCCAAGCATGGCTTGGAGGCTTATAGTTGACAAGCACGGCCTTGTCATCTTCAACACACCTTGCTTACATCAAGCAACAGAAACACCCAAAATAAAAAGAATGATGTGATGCTATATTGACACAATACAGTGTAATAACATCTACTTGTGAATCAGGCTATCAAAAGATCAAGTTGACTACACAGCGCATGCTTCAGCTCAAATCCTCTCTTCAGAAAAGGCAGAGGTAACAAACACTATCTTCCGTGTCCGAAAAGAACAGCGGTCATAAGTTCCAGGTGATCACCGTGAGGCGGGGCCGAGCTAGGAGGACAGGAGTATGGAGAGAGCTTTTGGCAATCACTGTAAGAGTGCAGGTGTACAGGGCTCAAGGTGCTGACTTCCCACTTACATCTGTCAGACAAGCGAGTGTTGAGTCCTTTGGTGGGGTTTGCTCACTAAGGAACTGCCTGCTCAGATACCCAGAGGGTAGGCAACACTGGATCAAGATCACTGATGCACAGAGAACCAATCTAAGGTTCATCTCTCCTGAGGATAAATATCATCTAGGTAGAGAGCATTTCAGTAGTAGAACAAAGCTTTTTTTGAAGGCTCTGGTCCAATTTGTGAATACAATGGAGTAGGCTAAAGACTCCAAAGCAATGAAGATCCATGACAACGTGGAGAGCTGTGACTAACCCTAACCCAGGGGCTGCCTGCCATGTGCCAGGGCAGTGCTTTCTGAGTTCCTGTAGGAAGCATGTGCTCTTTGAAGGAACCCTACTGACACCGCGTTGTCTGGGGACTGATACACCTATCCCTCATTGATTGACTATCTCACTATCTGACATTGCACATCGACAACAGCTTTTTAAAAAAGATATATTTTGCACATCAGTCACGTGGCAGGCATGGTGGCAATGGCTGTGGAGGGTCTCTGGGAAAC
>NW_022111373.1:76011205-76020226 GCF_000313985.2 Echinops telfairi | reverse complement strand
GTCCCAGGGCCAGCACACTAGCAGGCAGTACTGAGAGGTTTCCTATGTGTTCTGAGGCCCCACCGCTCAAAACTGCTTAGAATTGGAGTGGGGAGCGGGCTTTTTGACATCCCAAATAGAGCTAACCTGGGCCTGCAGCCTGGGCCTGGCTCTGCCCTGGGACGCTTGGCAGGAAACCTGAACCTCCGTGCCTCGCCAGCCTCAAGGGCTGAGGAGGCTCCAGAACCTCAATGCAAGGTCTGCAAGGATGGGGGTGGAGCTTAAGAAACCTGACCCAGCAAATGAAGGTGAAGTGGCTAAGCTGTGGGCCCTTCAGTCACAGACCCCCAAAACAAATTCAGTGCCCCGAGTCAATGCTGACTCACGTGACCTCTAGGACAGGGGAGAACTGCCTGTGAGACTGTACATGTTTAAGGGAGTAGCAAGCCCCATCTTTCTCCAGAGGAGCTGCTATCGGTGGGCATTTCAGATCGCAATCCAACATGTTAACCACGATGCCACCTGGGCTCCTTCCAATCACAGAGTCCAGGTTTATTCAGCTTGCTCTCCCAAACTCCTCCTCCGTAGAGAAAACACAGTCAGACTCATCATAACGATGAGAACATTAACAAAACTTAATGATTATTATCTCTATGACCACATTCCCTAAATTAAAAAATCTAAAAAAGGACAAAGGGGTGTTCTGAATACAGAAAACAAACAAAATAGGAAAAAAAGCTTCCATTTTAGCAATAGCGACCCCATCTTTGAAACCTAACCACGTTGATAAGTGAGGAACAGGTGTGTGAAAAGAACTTCATCCTTCTTGACCCGCCTTTCACTCATCTATCAATAGACAACCTGGTTCATGGTCTGTTCTGCCAAGGCCCACAAAAAGGTCCATTTGAGGACGATCACCTAGACCTCCACACCCATGTAAATATCACTAGTAAAGTCTTAGTACAGGCTTCACAAGGCTACCTCTGGACTAATTATAATTTGGGGCTTGGAATTTAGTTTCTCAAGTAATCATGGCATACAACTGTGCGAACAAGGGAGGAGGCAATGGACTCCATTAAGAGATCAGCAATTGCTGCAGCTGCTTTTAGAGCAGTTTATTACTGTTCTAAAAGTGTCAAATGAAGTTCAAACAATAATCCGGGAATAACACATTAAAATGTAAAATTTACCTTCAGATGATAACAAGACTGCTAAATTACTAGTCTAGAGGGGGTATTTCACAAACATAAATTGGCATAATCAATAAAGCTATTATTTTACAAATATTACGAATTGAGAGAAATCTTGAAAAAGAAACACAACCTTGATTATGAAGAATGTCATCAGTCACAGTAGGAACTCTAACATCTGGCACCACTTCTTCCTTAGGATGAGAAGACTGCAAAGTGCTGGATTCGATATTTGGAGTGACTATAGCATAACGAAGCAATTCTTCATACTCTTCCTAAAGGATCCAATAATCAATAATGCATTATTACACTGTCAGAATGGTCACTCAGGCAAAAGAGTGATAAAGGTAGAGCCAAAACTTTTGTCAATCTCAGCTCTCAAAACACTGTTCCTTTATAATAAAGAATGTACACTTTACACTTGTTTACATTCATGTCATTATCATAGCAGGTTTCTTAAAACAGAACACACAACTAAAAATATACCTACTCAAATTTCCTCTAGTGGATAAGTGTCTTATTACGTAGTTTCTTTAGTATATTAATGTAACAGTGGTGACATCCAAATTATCTAGAGGAGGTCCCTGAAGCCCATGAACATCTATAACACAGGTGAGCTCCACCCTAGCAAGGGAAGTCTGCAGGCTAGTCAATTTCTTTACCTGTTCTCCACTGAAATTTAGGGTAAAGGTATTGCTCACATAGATTCCACGAAAGGAAAGCCTATGGATGAAAGAAAGTTTGGGCTCCACTCACCTTTGCAACAGCCCTGAGTCTTGTCTCATGCATAGACCCAGAAAGAGTATAGGAAAATACTGGCAGAGAAAGATTATCGAAGATAAAACAAGAGCACAAAGGCTAATCTATTTTATTCTACCTGCCAGTAGCATCATGGCAGATGAGAAAGGATTCATACAAAAGGCAGGTCCCAAATTGTATACATTTTAGGAATACAGCTAATTAAGAAGGGAAAGAGAGAAGAGAGATTCCTTATCAGATAGCTATGTATTTAGCCATATCAACAGCTGATACCTAATTTATTCAGCATTCATAAGAGCTTGGCCAAGGATATAATAAATACTGCTATTAAAAAGGAATATATGTTTAAGGAATACTTTTTATGCCAGCCTTACAGTATGGGCCCAGAGAATATTCTTGCATTAAAAGAGATTGGGGGTTCGGGCTAGACCAGAGCATGTACGTAGGTGCAGATAAGAGCTGGAAACACAGGGAATCCAGGACAGATAAAGCCCTCAGGACCAATAATGAGAGTAGTGGCACCAGGAGGGAAAGGGAAAGGTGCGGGGAGGAAGAGGGAATTGATCACAATGATCTACTTATCAGGGGGATGGACAACAGAAAAGTGGGTGAAGGGAGACATCAGTGTAAGACATGAAAAAAAAAAAGTATAAATTATCAAGGGTTCGTGAGGGAGGGAAGACAGGAGAGTGAGGGAAAAAATTAGGCACTGATACTAAGGGCTCAAGCAGACAGAACATTTTTTGAAAATGATGATGGCAACATTTGTACATTGTGATAAGAGCTGTACGAGCCCCCAATAAAATGATCAAAAAAAAAGAGAGAGAGAGATATTGAGGGTAAAGTTTTGACGAATGTGTAATGTCATTATTCTTAAGGGTTCTTAAGCATTAATTTTCCTCCATAGAAAGTTTAGATATGAAAACTCTAACATACAACTGTCTTGTTATTTGGATGCATCTTAAGTATGCTTACTGATGCTCAAAACTACCTCCTAAAGTGTCGCAGCACATAGCTACTGAATTACACGGGCAAAAACAAATAAAACCCCATCATTTGTTATAATCAGTGCGTTTGGTTAAGTGATGTCCTCTTTATACTAGACAAATGCCTGCTTTTTGATTTTATATTTCCTGCGGTAAATGAAAGTATTTCACACGACGGTTATTTTTGAGGAAGAAGGCTCCAATTCTTCTCTCCAGTTGTCAGTCTCTCACGGAGACATGGTAGCCAAATCTCTCCCCATTTCTCAGTCTCTCAGCCACGTGGTTCCCTGGGTTTTGTCTCCATGGGCAAGGAAGACAGCCCATCTGTCACTCTGTCCCACAGTCCCATGACCTCAGGCCAGGTAAGAAGGTACCCCATAGTTTGGCGCTGCCCCTGAGTCTACGTGCTAGTCTCTGCTGCGGCCACATCAGACAGACCTGCAAGGTGCTCTTCTGAGGTCCTGGGTTGTTTCTCCCTCAGCGCTTCCTAGATGGCTCATCTTTACAGTGTTACACACGCCCTGTTTACTGTTTACCACCCAATCATTTAGTGGGAGTTAGGAAGAGTCAGGTAGAAGAACCATAATAAGAAATTTCACTCTACCACAATACTTTCCTAATTTCTACAACCAACATTTAATTGAAAATAATATATTTCTTTCAAAAAATATTTTAACAGCTTTTCCCTTCTTAAGTGATTGAACTGTAAAATTCAAGAGACACCATACCAGTATTCTCTTTTAAAAGTTCTGTAGGAATAGAAATTTATATATATTTTTATAATGAAACATTCACAAATGAAAGAAATGATAAGCATTTAATGTCACACCTCCTACAGTGAATTTATCCAACTTATCTGTCAATGCTCAGGCCCCGGGCAGGAGAATGTGGTGGATGTTGTAGCAACAGCGACTAGAACATCCGAGAATAGAACACAGGGAATTTAGGACCTCCAGAACTTTGGAAGGTTTGGTATTGCATTAATTTGCATTAAAAGTGAAAGTCAGATTCACCAGAGCCATTGACACTGAGAACATTTCAAGACAAAGATGTTTCTTGGAATTTTCACCTTTCTCCTGCTTCGTTTTATGAAATCTTTGTGAAAAACCATGAAGAGTTCATGATTATTTCCAGAAAGGTTAAAGGAATGTAAGGTGTTATGGATTGAATGTTGCACCCCAGTACAGCCAGAACATTCCTTAGAGGCAAGGATGGTGACACTTCAGCTCATGCGCTTTGGACATGCTGTCAGGAGAGGCCAGTCCCTGAAGCAGGGGAGACTGCTTGGTACAGGAGCAGGGCACTGACAAAGTGGAAGGTCTTCACTAAGATGGACGGACACAGTGGCTGCATTGATAAGCTCAAACGTAAGAACAGCGGTGAGGCTGGCCCAGGACGGGGCAGTTTGGTTCCACTGTCTACTACGTGAGTTAAACCGACTTGATGCTGGCATCCAGCAACAGTAGTTATGTTGAAGTCCTCATCCCTGGGCCTGTAAATAGAATCCTGCTCACAAACTGGAGCCTCCTTTTGTTATGCTAATGAGACAGCACAGGACTGGCAGAGCTCTATACTCACTCATCACGGACCACGGAGCTGCTTTAGATTGGCAGCCGCCTATGGGGACCCGCCTACAGGCAAAGGAGTGAGTGTCAAGGACTGCCAGCAGACACCAACAACTAGGAGAGAAGCCCGAAGAAGGAACCGACATGGCCACGGCCCTGATTTGTCCGTAAAGGTCTCCAGCACGGTGAGAAAACAAAATTTCTGTTCTTGATAGCTACCCATTGTGTGGGGTTGTTTTTTTTTCCGGTGTGTGGTTTGTTTGTTGTGGCAGTACTAGTTGCCTTGACTTAAGTTAATTCTCAGTTAGTTCAATAATTCCTAAAGTTTGATATTACTGTAAATTGAAAGACTCCTTGGTGAGATGAATGAACAGAAAATGCATTCCAACTTTTCCCTTATATTATCACTTCTTTAAAAGAAAAGGTCATGACAAATGTCTTCCTACCTGAAGCTCAGATGAGACAGAGCTGCCTCGATCGGAGTCATGTGGCAAAACTGGAGGTGACAATTTCTCATCTGATGACATTCTGCACAAATATGATAAAATAGTAGAAACTAAGTTTAGTTTTCCCCCCTCAATATTTAAAAATACAATAACTTACGAACCATCATCATGTGATATCATTCAACATATTAAGCATCAGTTGGCAAAAATCACTGGGCAAGAACTAATAGTGAAAAGACTCAAGTCTCCAACAGCAGTAAGCTGGTGATGTGGTCCAGGAGACAACTGCATAAATGCGTAAACAAAACGAACAGTCTTAAGAAAAGCCCCCAGTGAGTCTATTGAGGAAAAAAAAAAAGATTGTGATGTTAATCAATGTGCACAGCAATAAGTGTGGTTGTGATCTCTACAAGAAAGAACCCCGGGATTCAATGGCAGAAGGGTTGCCAGTTCAAACCCACCCACAGCTCTGTGGGAGGAAAGGCCTGGCAATCTGTACTTGATTGCACAGGTCGGTGTGCCTCTGGGGAAAGCTCTACTCCGGCCTATGTGGTCACCAAGAGGCAGAAGCAACACAATAGCACACAGCTCTCTTTGTAAGAGCAGGCTGTCAGGTCTTTGAGGGTGGATTAAAGAGGTAGGGCACTGAAGAGAGATGTACAGTAATTAGAAGCCTAGTGCAGTGGTCCATGATATTAATGCTCTCTCTAGTAGCAGTCCAGGTGAATTTAGAAGCAGCCATGGGAAAGGCATGGAGATTACAACTATGAGCCAAACAAACTCACTGCTATCAAGTCGTTCCCGGCTCACCGTGACCTACATACAGGACAGGGTAGGAACTGTAAGTCTTTAAGGAAATATAAAGCCCCATTGCTGACTGCGGTTAGCAACTGAATACTTGATAAACATCATGGTTGGTAATTGGCTAAGGGTTTAAAAAGAGGAATTGTTGATGGGTTGTGTACCACTCACCAAGGCAGGGACTGTAGGAAGAAGAGCATGTTGGGAGGAATCAGATGCGTTGGATGTGAGGAGCTTGAGGCAGTGAGTTGAAGGTGCAGGTAGGCAGTACATGGCCACACTGGCTCTCTACTGTGCAACTCCAAGGACTATCATTGAAATGACTAAAATGGCAATCATGCTTTCTGGAGTGGTGCAGTGGGGAAATCCTATATTTAAGTATATTTAAAGTTATATAGGGTGGCTATATAACTTGAGGAATCATTGACAGACTGGGGACCACAGAAAGAAGGGATGGAAGAGATCACCTAGGAAAAGAAGTGGGAGAAGGAGTATTTAACCTGAGTCCATACACCCAACTTACATGCAGGAGCTTTAGTGTAAATGTATATCAGTATTTCTTGAGGAAGATGATTCTTATCTTTCTATGCATTCACTGTGCAGGTAATAGCAGGGGTAGGTGGTACAGGTTATTTAAAAACAAACAATAACAAAATAGGTGGAACAGTCTGGCCAGACAGCAAAAATGGGTTCCTGAATACAGCTACTGTGGCTCTAGAAGCACTATTGCATTTTGGGGGTGGGGGTCTTCCATTCCTCCTGCTTGGATGCCATGCCAACCATCATTTAAAATCCTTTAAAAAACCCAAAACACCAAAAAACCAAACTCATTGTCATAGAGTCGCTTCTGACTCATAGCCACCCTAAATTTAGGGCAGAACTGCGCATGGGTTTCCAAGGCCATAACTCTTTATGAGAATTGAAAGCCTCATAGTTCTCCTGCAGGGTGGCTGGTGGTTTCAAACTGCTCACCTTAGCAGCCCAATGAGTAGCCATTTCACCACTAGGTTCCTCTTAGAACCCTACGGTACCAGCAATTCCCTGGACATCTCTAGATTCAGAAACAAATTAAGAAAAACGAAGCGTGTTTCCATGGATAGCCATTGCACATCAGTTCACTAAAATCTCAGTATTCCTAAACCCACGTTATAGGAAACCTCAAGATGTTCAGTTTTAAGTACCAGAGATATCAAATTACACCTTAGCTAATTGGCTGGTAAGGTAAGAGGGGTCTGAGAATTCAAAAGGTCCCTCAAGAAGCAGAAGAGTGAATTCACGTGCAAGCGGCGTGACGTCCCCTGGGTCCTCTCCGGGTCCCAGCAGCAAGAAGGAGTGGGGCCCGAGGTAAAAGCAGTTGTAGGTTAGCAAGAAGGTTCATTTTCTTCAACTTTCTTTTCCATCTCTTTTGGTCGCCACCAAATTCTTACTTATGAGCGATAGGGCTTTATGCACGGTTATTTCTTTCCCAATGTTTTAAATCACCAGGACCTTGTGGCGTCCGTGCCGTTATACTCCAGGCGGCCCTCCCTCCTGTCCTCCTCCCCGACACCTCGGAGGGGACAACGTCTTCAATCTCAGCCCTCCCGGAACAGCTGAACCGCCCAGCCCTTCGCAGCAGAAACCGGGGCCGGAGAACTTGAACCTCTACTTCACTCTCTCAGCCCGAAAAGGGGGCCGCCGCGGGCCGCCGCCCCCCAGCGTCACCTGCTCTCGAGGAGTCCGGCTGCCACTCCACGTCTCCTCACCGCGACAAACCCAGCGAGGTCAGCTGCTACCGTAGCAGCAACCTGACAGTTTCAAACTGCAGAGGGGCACTAAGGACGGCTCAGTCCATTGGCTCCGAATTTCAGCAATCTGCTGTTTGATTGGTCCGAGTTTCGAGGGGGCGGAGCTTTAAACTGCTACGGGCAGAGGAAGCCGGAATTTGGTTTCCTTTAAAGAGGAACCCACCCCAACTTCAGCCAGCCCCGAAGGGGCGTGGTCGTTCAGCGCCCCGCCCAGCGCGCAGGGACTGAAGCCGCGCATGCTCACCTGCGTTCTGTGGCTGCAGACAAACGCGTCTGAGATTAGAATTTGGTCAGAGGAGGCTGTGCAAATTGGAAGTCAGCCTTGGCAGTATGCTATTGTCTTTCAACATTGCCATAACCTAGGCTGGTGATCCTCACACTTCAGTTTGCATACAAATAATCTACATTCATAGATCACTTGCAACGGAATCTCTTGAATGTGCTATTTAAAAATACTGATTCCTGAGGTCCTTCTGTTGGTTTTTTGACCAAGAGTAGAATCAGAAAATCTGAATTGTTGACAGTGATTCTGATACGGGTGTGTGCAGACCACACTTTAAGTGATTGCTGGATTAGATTTTACTGATGACCTCAAAGATGGCTGACTGCAAGTCAAATGAGCATCAACCAAACCCCACACCTACTGCCATGGAGTGGACTCCGACTCACAGCGATTCTCTCGCTATAGGGTCTTGGAAACTAAGTCCTCGCGCACGTCTCTAGATGAGCGGTTCCTGGGTTTGAACCAGCCACCAAGTGGTTAACTGTCCAACACTTACCCTACAGCGCCCCCTGGCGTTGGACTCTTAAGCCCAAGGTCCATGCTTCAAACCCACTAGCCATTCTGGGAGAAAAATGAAGCTGTCTTGATATTGAAAAGATGACAACCTTCCAATCCCTGTATAGGTCACTCTGAGTGGGAGTCGATTTGATGGCAGCAGGTGCTTTACAAACGTATCATCATAAAGTCCTGACTCTATTATCTACTCACTCTATGTTATAGTTGTTAGCTGCCTCAGGGACCCTATGTATAAAGAACAGAACGCCACCCACTCCTGTCCCATCCTCACAATGTTGTGATGTTTGACTTTGGATCATACTACCCACATTACAGGGTTGTAGGGAGTTGAAATGAGTTCCTAAATCTAAAATGCCTATCTTACAAGTCTATCATTCAACTTGCATTGGCAGCAGCTATGACTAGAGGGGAGGAGCCCGGTGGCTGTTAGGGTCACAATGTTTCAGAGCTCGATTACTACCAGCTGTGGTGCGGTAGAAAGATGTGGCAGTTTGCTTCCTTAGAGATCTCAGGTTTTGAAACCCCATGGGGCATCTCGGCTCTATCGATATTGTCACCAGACGCCAGAATCGTCTAGGCAGGAAAATGGATATGGATATGGGTAGAGGAACATATATTAGGGGTCCTGATGGCATTGTAGGTTAAGCTTGGGCTGCTGACCCAAGGTTGGTAGTTCAAACTCACCTGTTGTTCTGCAGAAGACAGACAA
>NW_022111373.1:76008540-76010109 GCF_000313985.2 Echinops telfairi | reverse complement strand
TTTAGGAACTAGAGGAAAGTTGTATTTCTCATCATTGTTACATCGCACCCTGACTGTTTTCTTAATATACAATACTCTTGATATAAAGGGGCCAAATGGTTATACTTTGGGCTGCTAACCACCAGATGGGCAGTTTGAAATCACCAGCCACTCCTCGGGAGAAAGATAAGACTTTCTACTTCCGTAGAGTTTTACAGTCTCAGAAACCCACAGGGACAGTTCTACTCTGCCCCTGCATACACTCACCACACACACATATGTAAGTATGTATATGTATGTGTATATACATATACATATATATTTATATCTTTGTTGAAAATATACCCATGAATGTGGTGGAGCATTTGGGGACAAAATTATGGGGGTAAAGCCTTAGACATAGCCAAACACTTTGAGGGAAATGCTGGACTAGGAGGGTCAGGATTATACTCCTGGGCAACATCAAGGATAATTGATACAATATAGTTCACAAAGAAAATATTCTATGCTTTACTTTGGGGAGCACTGAATGGGGTTTTCAAAGTTTGTAAGCAGTCATCTAAGGTCTTTCCTTATCCGGAGCAAAGAAACCCAAAGACACATGGAAACAATTACTCCAAGGGACTAATGGAATGTGCAAATCAGCTAATCCTGAGACCAGAAGAGCTAGATCATGCCGCTACTACTAGCTACTAATCTGGAGGGGATCACATTAGAAGGTCCTGGATAGAGTGGGAGGAAAACGTGGAAAACTCAAGGTCATAGAAAATACCAGATTTAATAGTCACATAGTGAGTGGTGGTACCCTAGGGACGATTGCCCACAGGCACTCTTTAGGCTTAGAACCCATCCCTTCAGCTTGATTTTCAGCTAAACAATCTACATGTCTGTCAGGGGAACAATAAGGAGCCCTCCTGGCATAGTGAGTTCTGCATTGGGCAGCTAACTACCACACTTTCCTCCCCCTGTGAAAGAACTTTGCAAATTTTCTTAAGTGAGACAACAAGTGAGGTAGAAAGAACATAGAGCTTGGATTCACCGAATTTGATCTAGCTTTCAAACAGATCAGATGCTAAGAGACATCACGTTAGCAGCACTGTTAATAATGAGTATTGCTTATTGTTGTTGGAAAAAGTTGGAACACATGTAATTTCTGATGGATCTGGGTTAGGGGCCGATCTGAAATCCGTGTCTTCTTCAGGTCATCTCTCGCACATTTAACAATTGTTCTACCCCTCATTGTACCGGGCTAGCATAGAAACCATCATGAGGATGGCCCAGCTCTGGGCAGCGTTTGGTTCTGTTGTGCATAAGGTCTCTTTGGGTCAGAACCGGGTTGATGACTCGATGGCACTTAACAAGAATAAGAACAAGAACAAGAACAGCAACGACAGCATCCTCTGATTCGTTTCCATGCAGAATCTAAATCTAGGTGGAGGCTCTCTTGGGGTTCTCTAAAGTCAATTAATTACAAGCTAGTCCCAACGCTGTTTGTCACAAGTCTGATAGACTTTACCCCTAACCTTATTTTCATTCTACCTACTCCTCAATTTGCTGTCCCTGCAAATGGTTAACATTCTTGGCTGCTAT
>NW_022111373.1:76006030-76007939 GCF_000313985.2 Echinops telfairi | reverse complement strand
CAAGCATGAAGTCCATCTCCAGGGAGAAGCAGGAATGTGGAAAAAGCTCATGTTAGATTATTTGTGGACAATTGGCTCACCATGCATGTCCAGAAATAGAATTTCTTGTGGCTGAACTACACAGCCTCTTTGGAATCCTGCTATGCATTGCCAGGACCAAAGATGGACTTATTGAACATATTTCACTGAGGCAAAGCAGAGGGAGAAACAGTCTCTATGTATAAGGCAAGCGATCCCCAAAATGTACAGGTTTCACAGGAGCACGAAAAGGGGGCTGGAGTGTTCCCTGCAGGTGGGAATCCTAAGAGGGTGGTCTACATATACGGCAGCCCAGTAATGCTCTGCAGGGTCAGGTCTTTGTAGTGGATTAGTGGTTTGTTCAGAATATTTTGTCTTTTCTGATTCTTCGGTTGCATTTTGGTGCATAGCATAGCACTCCCTGGCCCTGTTATTGCCAGAGGGAGTTCATTTCTTCATCAGCAGCAGCCTTCTGTCCTTCCTAATTATGAACCTAAACGTTGAATCTCTCCATTGGCAGTATTTAGCTATATGAAACTTCTTCCCATTAGCATTCTTACTCCTAGTGAAGCAATCAGGGACTAGCTGTGAGAAGCGGGATTAATTAGTTTCTCAGAACAGTATTACTGAGTCCCGCTGATGTTTTAAGTACTATACAGATGCTGCTTTCTTGGGTCTTTAGATATTTCACCAACACTCATCTGTCCGTTTGTTAGATGGCGTGTCGCTGTGATGCCGGAAGCTATACCACTGGCATTTCAAACAGTAGAAGGCTCACCCATGGTGAGCAGGTTTCAGCTGAGCTTCCTGACTGAGCACAGTGTAGGTAGAAGGAAGAGGCCACGGAGGGATTAGTCACCGAAAACGTTATGAGTAGCCATGGAAGTAGAAAGCCTCCTCTTTCTCCTGAGGAGCGAAGGATCAAATTGATGACCTTGTGTCTGCAGCCCAATGTGTAACCCACGACACCGCAGTTCTTTGCCAGCCCTCCATTGGAAATACAACCATTTTTTTTTCTGTCTTTCTTATTCACCGTCCAGCTTCCACCTGCATACAGGCTAATGAAAATATCATGGTTTGGGTCAGGCACATCTCAATCTTCCAAGTGACACTTTAAATAGATCCTGTGCAGTAGATTTGTCCAAAGCAATTTGATTTCGTGACCACTATTTCCATGAGTGTGACAATTTCAATTTTTTATCATGACCTTGTCTATTGGTCTAGTTATGAGGATTTTGTTTACTTTACATGGAATTGGAATCCATACTAAAGGCTGTAAGTGCTTCAGGTCTTGTTTACTTTCAACAAGCATGGTTGTGTTATCTGCATATCACAGATTGTTAATAAACCTTCCTCTAGTGGTGATGCTTGTGGTCTGCATGCGGTCCAGCTTCTCGGGCTCTTTGGTCAGCATACAGATTGAATAATTATGGTGAAAGAATACAGCCTTGACACATACCTCTCCTGATGTTAAACCACAGGGTATTGCCTTGTTCTGTTCATAGGACTGTCTGTTGTTCAATGTACAGTTTCCCCATGAGCACAAAACAGGGGCTGACTTCCCATTGATCTCAATGTCATCTGCAGTGTTATGAGCCACAGAGCTGAATGTCTTTGCATGTCAACCAAGCACCATCAAACATCTTTCTCATGTCCTCTGCTTTCAGTCTGGATTCATATAGTGGCAGAAATGATTTTGTTCTTGTTCTATGTCTTCTTCAGAATATAGCTTGAATTTCTGGTAGCTTCCTGTCCATGTACTGGGGCAAGCATTTAAAAATTATCTTTAGGAGCTAACGATAATGAGTACAAAAAGAAAATGTTCTGAAATTGATTGTGGTGATGATTGTATACATCTACTTAATATTATTAAATGACTAAATTGCATGAT
>NW_022111373.1:76000164-76005024 GCF_000313985.2 Echinops telfairi | reverse complement strand
TTCCATCTGGAGAAGTCCTCTGTATAGTCACTGGTTATGTTGTTGAAAAAGGCGATTTCAAAGAAGAAGCAATTGGTCTGGCAGAATCTCCAGCTTTGCTTCTATCATCAAGAAAGTATCCCACTTTAAAAAACAACAACAACAACAACAAAAACCCGGAAAATATCCTACTAACAATCCTTCCTCTTTGTTTCTGACGTTCTCATTCTAATCGCCAATATGCACGGGTTAATTAAATTTTATATTTAAAATTTATTTTTAATATGTAATTATTCTAGCGACCTCAATAATTTTCTGAAGGTGAATATGGGTTTGCATTTGAAAATGATTCTGATGAAAATTCAAAAACTATTGACTTACTTCTAGAACATGGAACATTTATAAAATATATGTAAGCCTAGAATTCTAAGATACATATATGCTAAGTATATTTCTTCCATAGAATTAAAAATTAAATTCCAGATAGCAAAATATAATGATAGTCCCAAGTAGATTATGATTCAAATAATTGAAATTACAGTTGAAGATATCTATATAAATAGGTCCATCATTCAAGTATTAATTTTATCATGAGAATAAATGACAAGATGAAATTTGACTTGATTTTCTGAAATCAACAGTTACGTAGATTACTTAAGCATCTTTTTAAAAAAGCTTTTTTAAAAAATAAGCTTTAAAAGTGAATCTTAATTGACATGATGAACGAGTATATCATCTCAATTATTTTAAAGGATAAATAATCCTGCCTCAACAAAATTATGGGAAATCCATATGGAAATTTTCTTTGTTCTTCTTTTGAGGTAAAAAGATCTTGCAGAAAACTGATTGGAACTGTTGTTATGAAACTACATCATTTAGGACAATTTTCAATAGATGGAAAACATAATAGTTAATAGTACCTTTTAAATAATCCATCACTCTTTTAATCACAGGATGCTAATCATAGGTGACTTTTCAAAAACTGAAAATTTACTCCTGGGCATGATATATATTTTTTCTTTTCTTTTTTTATATACAGGTTTTTATTTATTTTTCTTATATATATTTCTTCTTCCTCTTTGTTTCCTTTCTTTGCCCATAAATAAAGTCATAACCATCCTATATCACTTACATGTCACTCCTCCCAGGATATCTTAAAAAATTAAAATTACATGTTATTTTATAGATCACTTCCTTCTCTCTGTTTCCTTATGGCACTTTGTAAGCTGCTTATAGCACATGCCGTAGTCTCCTTTCTAGCCTGAGGTCCTCCGGGATAGAGGTGCTGCCTTCCTCATCTTTCCGTCACCTGTGGCACTCAGTAAAGACTTGATGGTCGTTGGACCTACAACAAACATCTGTTAAATTAAAATGTGGAGTATGTGTGGCTTGCCTCTCCTCTGTAAAAGGACTTGTGTTTGCTGTGGATCCAGACCCTTTCCTGTACATTCCTTGGGAATAAGCTCACCAGTTGTCAGACTCCACAGCGCAGGGTCTGATGCCATCCCTTCCTGCCCAGGGAGCTTCCACAGAGTGAAAGGAAGTTTGTCCTAGTCACACCAGGTGGCAGTATAACCCATGGCTGCGTGGCCACCAGGGCAGGTGTATGAAGAATAGTCAATACAGTGATGCTGCAAAGAAAATATTTGAATATCATTTAACATGAGAGGGATAAATGAACTCCATTTTCTGTTTTTTAATCATTCACACGATGGTGGCTGATGAGTGAGGAAAATGTGAGTGTGTGTGAAGATATTTTAGTTTGTGCTAGCAACAAGTATCGAGAGAGAAATATAGAAATCTATCCTAGCAGACATGAGTAAATCTCTGAGTTTATATAAAGGCATAAAAGTGATCATATGATTTTATATATGGAAAATCCCAAAAGCTCCACAAGGGGAGTACTAGAAGCAATAGAGGACTATGTCAGAGTGGCAGGATACAAGATCAACAGACAGAATTATATTGGACTGTTATCTACATTGGTCAATACCACGGAAGAGGGGATCAAAAAGGTAGTACCGTTCACAATTGCCAAGCACAAAATTGAAATAGTTAGGGGTATACCTGAATATAAAACCAAAAGATTTGTACAAGGAAAACTACAGAACACTATTACAAGAAACCAAGAATGACCTCCATAAATGGAAGGATGTCCCACGATCGACTCACTATAGTAAAGGTATCAGTTCTGCCCCAGGCTCTATATAAGTTCAATGCTCTCCCAATACAAATACCACCCTCTTTCTTCAAAGAATTAGAAAAACTGATTACCAACTTCATATGGAGAGGGAAGAAACCCAGAAACAGCAGAACTCCTCAAGAAGAAGGACAAAGTTGGGGAGCTTGCTTTACCTGACTTTATCGCTATTATACAGCCACAGTGGTTGGTCAAAACAGTGTGGTATTGGTATAATGACAGATACTCAAACCAATGGAAAAGGACTGGAGACCCAGAAATAAAATCATCAGCATACAGACAACTGATCTTTGATAAGGACCCCCAAAATATCAAATGGGATGCAGATGCCCTCTTCAATAAGTGGTTCTGGAAAAAAATGGATATCTACCTGAATAAAAATGAAGCAAGATCCTTACCTCACTCCATGCGCAAGAATAAACTCAAGGTGTATCACAGATCTTGAGTTGAAACCCCAAACTATTAGAGCCATCAATGAGGGAATTTGGACAAACCTGAGAACTTCAGCACAGGAAATATATGGAATATCCTAAATAGAGAAGGACACAAACACAGAGGAGGCACAAATTGACAAGTGGGATATACAGAAGATAAAACACTTGTGTATATTGAAAGAATTTGAAAAGAGAATAATAAGAGCACCCACGGACTGGGAAAACATTTTTAGCAATGATACATCATACAAAGGCCTTATTACTAAAATCTACAATACTCTGCTAACTTACAAGAAAAAAAACCCACCAAATGCCCATGGAGGAGATGGGCAAAGGACCTGAACAGAAGTTTCACAGGGGCAGAAATCCAAATGGCCAATAAACATATGAGAACATGTTCCAGATCCTTAGCCACGAAAGAAATGCAAATTAAAACAACTATGAGATACCACCTAACGCCCTCAAAAGTAGCCCAATTAAAAAAACCAGGAAGTAGCAAGTGTTGGAGGGGCTTTGGGGAGACAGGAACGCTCATCCACTGCTGGTGGACCTGTAGGTATGTACAACCACTATGGAAATCGATCTGGCAATACCTAAAACAGATGGAAATTGAGCTACATACGACACAGCAATCCCCCTACTGGGCATATACCCAGAAGAGGCAAGAAAGAAACCACAGCCAGACATCTGTGCTCCAATGTTCTTCGCGGCTCAATTCACAATTGCAAGGAGTTGGAAACAACCCAAATTGCCATCAACAGATGGATGGATTAAAAAATTGTGATACATACATCCAAGGGAGTACTACCCATCTCTAAAAAGCAGCGATGAATGCATGAAACACACTGCCATTTGGGAAGAACTGGAGGAAATTATGTTAAGCGAAGTAAGCCAAGCACAAAAGGACAAGTACAACATGAGTCTGCTGAGGTAAGCTTAAAAATGCAAAAGGGGCATAGGGAAAGAGCTACTGTACACATATACTACTGGGGTAAGGTCCAGGTACTATGGCAGGGGCCAGACCCAATCCAGGGATACATATGGCAGCCCACTAAAAAGGAGAGAAAACAAACAAACAAAAAAGAGATAGGGTTAGTTGGGGAACAGGGCACCAACACAGCCAAGGGGAGGGTGTTGTTTATATCTCCACAGGAGATGGAGTGAGGGACCAGACTTCAGCTCGACATGCCAAGATGTGAATGCAACATACAGGCACGAAGCAGGGAACCAACAGAGAGGTCTGCAGGGCTGGCCCAATCCCAACTACATGGGTATCTCCCATTCCCCACCTCAAAGGAATGCACTTCAGAGGACAGCACTGAAGCTGCAGCTCAGGAAGAGGGCCACGACTGATCAGGAGCAAATGAAGAGGGAAGGAGAGAATGGAGCACATCCTGGCCCACCAAGCCCTGAGGACAATATTCCAGCTCAGAGCAGCCAATGCACAGAGAGGATCACAAGGCCAGCCCCACTATGAGACACAATGAGGGCCCTCACTGACACATAGTGCTAAGGGGACAGGACTGGGGACATGGAGCAGGAGATGTGCCTGATCCGACCCCACTGCAACAGAGTGAAACATTATGGGCATACAGCAGAGCAGCAAGGGGGTAAAGCAACAAAGTCCCTGAGGAATGCCAAAGGTGGACTTGGCTAGGGTGTCCACCTTTGAAAACAATCATGAAGGTCACAGACAGACCTGGAACTGTTTGAGGGCCTTGATTTTTTTGCTGTTGGTTTTTAATTTTTGTTTTGTTTTTCTGTATTAGCTGTTGTTATTGGTTTTTATTATGTTATGGTTTGCTTTGCTTTGTTTTTGCATGTATTATTGTCTATGCATGTCTATCTGCACAGATAGGTGTGATGAACAATCCGGAGGAGAGAACAATGGGACTGACTGTTTTGAGGGGACACAGGAGAGGGGGAGGTGAGGGAAAAGAGGGGGTGCCAACAAATCCAGGGACAAGGGAAGAAAAATGATCTAAAATTGATGGCAAGGAGGGCATAGGATGCTTGGGGAGTCTTGATCAAGGGCAATGTAGCTGAGAGGAATTACCAAAACGGGAAGGAAGGGTGGACATGATAGTGGGACAGGAGGAAAGTAAAAGGAAATAGAGGTAAGAAAGGACATTTAGAAGCAAAGGACATTTTTAGAAGCCTAAATACGGGCATGTATATATGTAAATACATTACATCTATGTACATATATTTATTTATAAAATCTTACTGCAGCAGATGGACATTGAG
>NW_022111373.1:75997780-75999197 GCF_000313985.2 Echinops telfairi | reverse complement strand
TATGGAAAGTTATTTCTAATTAAAGTATTTGTTAAATATGAAGATAGCAGTAAAAAGCATAATCATTTTTCAAAATTCAAATGGGCTATCTTATCTACCAAAAATGAAAAATGAATGTAGCTTTGCTCAGTAAGTGCATCAAGTCTTTCTCAGCAAGGCTGTATCATCTGCAAATTGCAGGTTATGAATGAGCCTTACTCCAATCCTGATGCTATATTCTTCAGATAGGCCAGCTCTTTGGACTATTTGCTCAGCATACAGTTTGAATAAGCATACTTGTTACAAAGAATACAATCTACACACACATTTTTCATTTTTTATACCATGCAGTAGCCACTCACAATTAAGTGCCCCATTCTTTGCACTGTTATCCATAATTTGTTATGATTCAGAGTCATGTTCCCTTGCAGAGTAAGTGAAGCACAAATAAACATTTTCCTGCTAGTTTCTGCTTTCAGCCAAGAGCCATTTGACATCGGCAATGATAGTTCTCATTCCATATCCTGATCTGCATCTGACTTGAATTTCTGGCAGTTCCCTGTTGATGTACGGCTGTACCTGTTTTAAATGATTTTCAGCAAAACCTTACTTCTATGTGATATTAGCAGTGCTACGTTGTATGCAATAGGGTTGTTGTTGTTGTTGTTCGGTGCCATTGAGTTGGTTCCAAGCCATAGTGACTCTACACATAACAGAATGAAACACTGTACAGCCCTGCACCGTCCTCACAATTGTTTCCTTGCCCATTGTTGCAGCCACTGTGTCAATCATCTCTCATTGATTTTTGCTGCTTCTCCATTTTACCAAGCAGGGTATCCTTTCACAGGGTCTGGTCTCTCCCGACAACAGGTCTAAAGTATGTAAGATGAAGTCTCGCCACGCTTGCCTTTAAGGAGCACTCTGGACATACTACTTTCCAGTTTGTCCTTTTAGCAATCCATGGTAGCGTGAGATTAGTACCTTAGTCATTCTAAGATTTATTATTCATAGTGTTGAGAGCAGTAGAGATGTAGATGATCTGTTCAACAGACACACTCTCCAGATGACACATGTCAAATATGAATGGCAAGAAATAATGAGGCTTTGGGACAAAGAGTTGTTTTTTGGGAAGGGTTAGGATATGGCTGACAGACTGACTCTCCCTCTACCATCCCAGTTGAGTAGAGGCGTGAATGGAGGATCAGACTCTTAGAGTGCATGGGAATGTCTCTCCTTTTACTACAGACTTCTCCCCCTCCCCTACCATGGGGATGGAGCAAAGTTTCTCCAAATATATGTGAATTCTAATCTAGAATTGGCAAGAAGAAAAATTGTTAAGTACCTCATATGCGGGACTGGCCCCAACCCCAACTATGTGGACAGCCCCCCTTCCACACAGAAGAATTCACTTCAGAGGACAGCACTGAAGCTACAGCTC
>NW_022111373.1:75994024-75995673 GCF_000313985.2 Echinops telfairi | reverse complement strand
AAATCTCCTGGTGACATGGATTGACACAGCAGCTACAGCAATGGGCTCAGACATATGCACTATAGTGAGATGGTACAAAACAGGCAGCATTTCATTCTGTTTATTCATGGAGTCACTGTGAGTAGGAATTGACTTGATGGCACCTTACAACAATATGAAAAAGGTACTGTCCTTGGTACTGGGGATTTTTGTGGAGTGATGGGGAAAAACCTGACCGGAATGGATTAATGGGGTTGTGACACTAGGAGGGTAGGGGGAAGGTGGGCAGAAGAGGGGGGAAGGGGGAGCTGATCACAATGATAGACACATAACCATTCCCCCCTCAAGGGGATAAGCAATAGAAACTGGGGGATGGGAGACAGCGGTTGGTGTAAGATATGAAAATAATAATAAATTATAATTTATGAAGGGGTCACGAAGGTGGGAAGGGGGAGGGAGGGGAAAAAGAGAAACATGCCAAGGGCTCAAGTAAAAAGGTAAATGTTTAGAAAATAATGATGGCAACATATGTCCAAATATGGTTGATATAATTGATGTATGGATTGTTGTAAGAGCCCCCAATAAAATGATCTTTTAATTAAAAAAATAACACTGGGAAAAGGGAATTAGCACATTAAAAAAGAAAGAAAGGAAAGGAGATAAGGAAACAGAGACAGCAGTTACAGAAAACTGTTTTGAGCAGTGTGTCTATGAAGGGGAATTGGCAAATTGAGAGAGATGAGACGTGATCTTTCATCTCAAACAACGGTAAACTAAACCAGAGCTCATAGAAGTCAGATAGAATCAGCCACACCCAAAAACTAACCGACAAAGAAAAAAGAAAGAAAGGCAAAAACCAGTCAGATCATGGCAACAAAGATTCTTGCAGAAATTGAAAGCGCATGACAATCCAGCCTCATGCCTGAGTGAGCTTGCTCTATGTCCCTCCAATCTCTGTTTCTTGGGGTTCTTATTTAGCATCTGCTTAGGCAACCAATCCTTAAGTTGATTACCTTCTGTTGGAAACACAGACAGCCCCAAAGGCACACTATGCATTTGACAAGCTAACCATATCATTTAAGTGCTTCTAGGAGACAGCTTGCTCTCAGTGTAATCACTAAGCCACTACACCCACTAACAGTGGGTCCACGGAGAAACACAATCATCCGCAGCAAGTTTCTTGGATCCATGGAGTTACAGCTATTGATGTTTGTGGTACCTGTCCTCTTGTTTAAGTATGAAGTGTTTCTGGAGTATTATTGCTGTGAAGACAGTCAAGTTCACGAAAATTAAAAATAGGTATTTATTCCACAGTCAATAATCTAATTTGCCGGTTAAGATTTATAACTCATTTACTGGCACTGCTCTGCTCTGCATACTTCTTAAGTACTTAGGCAGAGCCTCTGGCATGTTCTGAAGCAATCAGTACATTCTTAAAAGAAGCAATCAATATTCCAAAATGTCCCATCACAAAATGAGGAATTATGAAAAGGTAATTGAAGTAAAAGCAAAAGAACACATTGTTCTCATTTCAGTTCCTCCCCGACAATGAATTTTCATGAGCTCCTTGGACTACTTAGGTAAATTGATCTTTTAAAATTCTTGATTATTTGTGATAGGAATGCAATCTTTGTTGGCTTTAAAAATAAACTTTATATATTTATATGTGT
>NW_022111373.1:75977045-75978800 GCF_000313985.2 Echinops telfairi | reverse complement strand
CAGTATCTTTCTACTTGAGCCCTTTGATATCAGCTCCTCCTTTTCCCCTCCTTCTCCCATCCTACCACCCTCATAAACCCTAAATAAATTATATATTATTATTATTTCATATCTAACACTGACTGCTATATCCCTTAACCCACATTTCTGTTATTTGTCCCCCTCAAAGGGGGGTTATACATCCATCATTTCTATTAGTTCCTCCTTACTTCCCTCCCCCACCTCCCCCACCTCCCCCAACCTCCATGGAATCGCTATTCCTATTACTATTTCTGAGGGGTTATCTGTTCTGGATTCTGTGTGTTGACAGCTCTTATCTGTACCAATGCACATACTCTGGTCTAGCAGGACTTGTGGGGTAGAACTGGGGTCATGATCATAGGAGGAGGAAACATTAAAGATCTAAAGGAATATTGCATGTTTCGTTGGTGCTATGCTGCACCCTGAATGAATCATCCCTTCTGTGAGGGAACATCCAATTATCAACAGATGGTCTTTGGGTCTCCACTCTGACCCCTCTCGTTCACATTGATATAATTGTTTGTTTTTGGTCTTCTGATACATGATCCCATCTACACCTCGTGATCACACAAGCTGGTGTGCGTCCTCCATGTGGGCTTTGTTGCTTTCCTGCTAGATGTCCACTTGTTTAACCTAAAGCCTTTAAGACCTCAGATGCTATATCTTGTAATAGCCAGGCACCATCAGTTTTCTTCACCACATTTGCTTATGCACCCATTTTGTCTTCAGCAATCATGTCAGAAAGGTGAGTATCATACAGTGCCAAGTTATTAGAACAAAATGTTCTTGTGTTGAGGGAAGACTTAAGTAGAGGCCCAAAGTCTGTCTGCTACCTTAATACTTTAACATGTAAATATATGTACATAGGCCAATAACCCTTTCTTTATATATTAATATATATGTATATACATGTTTATGTTTGTACCTCTCTCTATAGCTTTTACCTCCTAGCTCTTTCCTCTAATTTATTTTACTTTCCTCCTGCCCCTAAAGTGGCAACTTTTAATTTTATACCTTTCATCATGATACCTATTTTAAAAATCATGAATTTTCCATTAGATTATGATGCTTCCTTGATCAACCATCAAATTTTTGTGTGTATTATGGTCTGTTACAGGACTACTTTTTAATTTTGATTTCTATATTAATATTTTTGTCACACCACTCTATATTTTTTCCTGCCTTTCCTCTATTCTTTCAGAAGAAATTTAGAATACACTTTTATGTAAAAAATTCCATTAAACTTATTTATGTACACATATATTTTAATCTATATTTTCTTCTGAGGAAGATATAAAGTACAGACATTTTAAGAAAGATGGTGCAGGTGCTTACCAGTTAGGGAGCAGTTACCCAAGATTTGCAGTTCGTACCTACAGGAGGACAAAAGATGAGGCTTTCTGCTTGGGTAACGATCTATAGCTTTGGAAATCCACAGGGGTTCTCTTCTGTCTAATGGGATTTTGATGAGTCAGAACTGATTGGATGGTAGTAAGTTTGCCTTGGTTTTGGTTAATCTATCAAAAAGGTTAAAAATGCAGGTTTTGCACTATAACATCATTTGTTTTTCTCTGGCTTTTTTTAGATAATCATTTTATTAGGGGCTCATACAACTCTTATCACAATCCATACATACATCAATTATTAGGGGCTTATACAACTCTTATCACAATCCATACATACATCAATTGTGTAAAGCACATTTGTACATTCATTGCCCTCATCATTCTCAAA
>NW_022111373.1:75968621-75976384 GCF_000313985.2 Echinops telfairi | reverse complement strand
TCCATGTGGGCTTTGTTGCTTCTGAGCTAGAGGGCCACTTATTTACCTTCACTACAACATCATTATCTGTGTAATGGGGATAGTGTCTGGCTAATTGGAAAGAAGAAATAAAATCTAAACAGGTGCTTTAAAGAGGGGTTTCAAAAATTTCATGAGCAAATGGATTAAAAGACAGTGGAATTTTCCTGCATACATCTTGAAGCTCTGGCATGCTACCTTGAACAGCTCCTGGTCTATGTCATTGTCAGTTGGCATCAGGTTGGTTCGAGTTCATGGCATTCCTATGTAGAGCACAAGTGCTCCACAAGGTGTTCAAGGTGAAGCATCCCGAATGGAACACCCGATGGACCTACTTTTGGAAGCGGAGCAGCAGGCTTTACTTGTAAGGTGCACCTGGTGGGTTTGGACGTCTCATCTTTCAGTTAAACCCTGCACGTCACCATTTTTGTCACCCAGCCATTTCTGGTGCTTATTCACTTAGATTGTTAAATATTCTATTGCCTCTCAGAAAATACTTCTTGATTATATGAATACTATTCAATCTTTTCATTGATGTGTGTTATCTGTCCCCTTTTGTATAAATCTTATATATGGCTCAGCAAGATCCCATCTCAATCACACATTTTTGTTAGGGTTATTTTTTGGCCCTTCATGTTTTCTACTGCTCTTTTAAGGCGGGTGCTCTGGTGACACCGTGGTGAAAGAGCTCAGGTCAGCAGTCGGAACCCACCGGCTGGCCCACAAGTGAAAGGTGGGGCAATCTGCTTCTGCAAAGATCACACCTTAAAAACTCTCGGGCAATTGTGTTCTGTCCGGTAGCGTCACAATGAGTAGAGATCTACTCTTCGGCAACAGGTTCTTTATTCTGTTACTTTGCACTCAGGCACAGGAGAAGGAGACGCTCCTGATTCTGTACCATCTTCATGTCTCTTCTCTTCTCTTTTAATTTGGATGGCCAGGCAGCTAGGAGTGAGCAGGGTTGGGCACGAAGGAGCAGCTGGTTGGTGGGTCCCCTGCTTTGTTTCTCTCACAGATGATAGCAGGGTGTGGTAAGAAGAGGTAGACTTCAGGCATTTCCGGGCCACAGCTCCTCTCTCTTCCCTTGACAGCTTGTCTACCTATGATAGTGGGCAGCTTAAGGTGGGGCATGGAATGTCGGGGATGGGATTAAAGAGATGGGAGAGAACCAGGCACAGAAGCAGCATGGGGAGAAAGGGAAGAGGGAAGCATGCAAGGAAAGAGAATTCTAATAGTAAGAAGAAAGAGAGAGTAGGTCTGGGGTGGATGTGCTGGTTACACTTAACTGTTAAGGAATTTTGTTGGCCATTTCAAAGCAAGGAACCTTCTGGATTTAAATCAGAAAGAATGAAAAGAAAGAAAGAAATTGGCACCTCGTAGGAGTCCCTGAGTGTTGCAAACGTTGCATGAGCTTGACTGTTAACCAACAGGTGGGCGTCTCAGAAGAAAGACTGGGGGAATCAACTTCTGAAGAATTTGCCATTTGAAAACGCATGGGACAGAGTTCTCCTCTGACACCCATGACTTATCCTGAATCTGATAACTAAATAGCAACTGCTACCTGATCATGCATAATCCAAACCCTTCATATAGCTTTAATATAAATGGCAATAAATTGAGGCAATAAAACAGTCAGTGAACAGTTTTTGACATTGTATTCTGATTCTGATGCATTGTGTAGCTTGGAAGAACAGAGATAAGTCATTTATTCTGCCAGAGTGTTTTTTTATTTCTCCTGGAAGAAAGGTCTGCTTTACAATCTACCCTGTCAATGAAGAACGCAGAAGCCAGGGCAGTGAGTGGCTGGCTGACCACGGTCAGCAGAGCCGTCTTCTTCGTTCAGATCATCAGTTGGCATTTCTTTTTCTTTCTTTCTTCTTTTTAATAGTTATATTGGCATGTGATTCACTTGTCACTTTTTTCTTAAGCGGCAGCGTAAGTGCTGTTATTCTTTCTTCTTCATCTGATTCATTCTGAGCCACGGGGGTTGGAGAGGAGCACGTACTGATTGAAATGGAGTGGGGTTCAGGGAGGGCTGGTTTTCTTGATCTGCAACATTTAAGACTTGGTTGAGTCTATCAGAAATGGGCTGGAGAGTTTCAGCAAAGAAGCAGAAGGGGAAGAAGAAAGGGAGGAGAGTATACAGACAACCGAAAAGTGGGTGAAGGGAGACGTCGGACAGGGCAAGATATGACAAAATACCCATTTATAAACTATCAAGGGCTCATGAGGGAGGGGGGAGCGGGGAGGGAGGGAAAAAATGAGGACCTAATGTCTGGGGTTTAAGTGGAGAGAAAATGTTTTGAGGATGATGTACAAATGCGCTTTACACAATTGATGTGTGTATGGATTGGGATAACAGTTGTATGAGCCCCTAATAAAATGTTTAAAAAAAAAAAAAAGAGAGTGCTACCTGGGAGGATTCCAACTAGGATAAATGGAATGAACACAGGGAGTTTCCTGCCTTTTTCCCAAGAAGAAAGTAATGAGCTGATGTGCTTGATGGACAACGGTATCTCTCTCTGTGTGCCATCATTCTCAAATTCCAGGGGAACCATTCAACAATGATATTGTCCTTGATAAAAGATTCTATTTGAGCATGCCAGATTCCCTGGGGATATTCCCTGGAGCGAAACATTCCCCTTGGTGGCAGAACAGCATTGCCAAATGCCAAGTCTCCCTGGCCATCGGTCTTCCTGTTTAAAATTCCCCAACAGGGATGAAGACTACCATCTCAGTCACCCTGAAGGGAATATATGGCTCTCCAGGATGGAGGAGGCTTCTGTCCATTAAGAATGCACTGAAGCTGAGAACAGCTTGAAATCTTAAAATCTGAACCAAAATGATCCTATGCTCAATGAGAGGTAGTTCCAAGGAGATGGGCCAAGGACAATATCCTCTGAGGATATTAAAAGCTAGGATAGAATGGACACGTGGTACCTTTCCCCCCATTTATCCTCCGTGTGCCTAATCCAATGATTCCAAACATAAGTATGGTGCATTTAGAACACGGAGACAATGCATCAAAAACTCACTCTTCTGACCTTTCTTTTGTCTCAGAACTTTAAAATCCAGTTGATTTGCTGTAGCAGGAATAGTTCCCTTCATATTGGACAAGAACCACAGCATCAGTGAGATGATAGAAAAATGCAATTTATTGCATTAGTGGCAAGCGATCGGAACAAAATGTATTAGTGGTTTTAAAACAAACTTCTTTGTGTTTATATGTGTGCTGTGTATTAAGAAGCAAAGCAGAAAAACAGAAGGACGTGGGAATAGGACATCTTTTCATTATGATGAATCTCTTTACTTGAGGGTTCTTCTGGAGTTATGCTAAAAAAATAAGAAAGCATACTGAGACTCTGTAGCGTGCAGTAAAATCCATTTCCAGTGCTTACTCTGCATTCAGCTCACATAGCTTCTCGTAGGCTATAGGGAGGCTCAAGCTATTCTAAAGCAGTCATCACGAGCCAGTACACACTGTGCCCCATGGCTTTTGTTCCCGGTTGCATGTGATACTGCAATTGTGAAAGAAAATTTAAAATACATGCTGAAGCATTATAGTTTTGCTTGTTTGACACCTTCTCAAATGTGCCATCCCAAATATAGGGTAATCAATCCAAGGCCAAGGTAGCATTTCAAAAGAGGACGTATTGAATTAATATTCTTTTTATGCTAAAGGAAATACTTTGGGAGAAAAATGTTTCTTTGTGATTTGAACAGGGTTCACAAGCGCAAAATAGATATTTCAAGACAAACATCTATATCACTGAAGCAAAAGCATTTTGTCCTGGTGTATGTGTTTTTTGTAAGTTTTCTTTAAAAATTTATACTTAATTATATTGATTCCATCTTGTCAATAATGATAAAAGTATTAATACAGGATAACTTTTATTATGTTTATCAGAAAGCTCTTCCTAAGCCTTCAGGGTTCATTTTAGGCTCTTTGTAATCTGAACATTCTCTTGTATGTTCCCCCCTGAAATTGTCACTAGTCCTTGAATCACTTCTGCTTTCAGATTGTAGGATTTACTTTGAGAGAATGAGAGAAATAATGAAGAGAAAACACATATCCTCTAATGCTAGTTTATTCCCTCAAACTCACTTGAGGGAAAATTCAATATTATTCCCAAAGAACCAGCAACTTTCGCTCATGACTCTATTTTGCTCTATGCTGTATTATGCTGGGCTCTTTAAAGAAACAAAATGAGTGACACATATGCATATGAGGGGGTTCTCCCTCACCCAAATGGGAATTTTTTGTTCAAAGCTATGTATTTAAGCTTTTTTACAAAGCAACCATATCACTTTCAAAGTGCTCTCCATTACACTTAATATATTTGTCAAATCTGTGATTACATTCTTGGTAGCATTTTCCAACTCATTTGTTTGGATGACTGACAGCGCGTCCCTGGTTTTTTCTTCACCTCTTCTATGTCGTCAAATTGCTGTCCTTTCATGGCCCTCTGCATTCGCAGAAACAAAAAGAAGTCATATGGAGTGAGGTCAGCTGAGGAAGATGTGTGGGGCAAGAGAGGTATGCTGTTTTTGGCCAAGAACTGGTACACTGAGATGGCTGCATAAGCAGGTGCTTTGTTGTGGTGGCAAAATTAATTCCACATCTGCTAGAAATCAGGCCTTTTTGGTCACAGACTGTTCTGCAATCTTTTTAAAACCTCTAAATAGAAAGTTTGATTAATAGTCTGACCTGGTGGGATGAACTCCAAATGCACTGTCCCCTTCACCCCCAAAAAAGACATGAGCATCATCTTGATCTTTGATTTCACTTGATGAGCTTTTGGGGGGCAAGGTGATGATGGTGTCTTCCACTGGCTTGACTGATGTTTGCTTTTGGGGTTGTAACAATACACCATGTCCCATCACTAGTAATGACCTTGTAAAAAAGTCTGAATTGCTTTGGAGCTGTTCTTTCAAAGCACACAATATTTCTACTGAACACTCTTTTTCATGGACCGTCAGACTCAAGGCACAGTGGCCCTTCTCATTCCCAAATCTTCTGTTAAAATTTGCTGAACTGAGCTCCAAGATAGTCCAGATAACTTGCCCATCTCCTCAATGGTTCGTTGTTGGTTTTTGAGCACAAGTGCACGCATTTTGTTGATGTTTCTGTCTGTTTGGGAAGTTGACGGATGTCCAGAATGAAGTTTGTCATAAATCAACATTTCACCTTTTTGAAACAAGAAAACCTCTTGTACACTTGAATTTTTCCCATAGTGCTGTCTTTGTAAGCTGTGTGGAACATCACAACAGTTTCTGCTCCATTTTTCCTGAGCAGCAAAAATTTCACAGCTCCATGCTATTCTTTTAAATCAGCCATTAAAAAAAATTGAGTGAAGCTGCTTTTATGAAAAAATTCACTGTGACCTGAGAGAACCATTCCAGGCAATGCCACTGGATGCACTAACTCACAGCGAGTTGCTCAATGCTTGCCTAGTAGGAAAAATGTGTATTACCGAAGTTCCGCCTGGGGGAGCTTTTTACAAAAATTTTTTTTTGGGTACCCCCTCATATAAGAAAGAAATTTATATCAAGAGAGAGAATCCAACACAGACACAGGCAAACCTAATGTGGCTCAAGTCAGTGGGGTCAGATGCTAAGCTGGAAGCCCTTGCCCTGCTGGGTCCAGCAAATCAGAAAGAAGGAAGATGAACTGGGAAGCAGACTGGTTGAGACAGAGTTGAATGAGTTCCAGGTCAGCAGGCAACATGGCAGGCAGCTGACAGCTCCCAGGGCTAGCAGGCAACATGGCGAACTGCTGGCCCAAGCCCAAAGAAGCCAGATGTGGGATCCAACTCAGTACGAAGAGTAGGAGAAAGGAGTTCTCCACAGTGTGCATGCATAGGAGGTAGGCCACATCCCCAAGGACACATCACTGGCCAGTGTCCTGAGTAAAGGATTACACTCCACCCTAATCTTCCCACAAGTACTTGTGATGTTAGATCACATTATAGGGGAGGCTTTACTGCCAAACTGATGATCCTGTTGATCCTTTACAGCCAAATTGACACAAAGCTTAGCTATCACACATACATTCTAGGCATTTAGATTTCTTCGACACCATGTCATTCTTTTATTCTCTGTCCATCAGTTACCAAATCCTACTACATCTTGTAAATCCTCTCTCTTTCATAGACTCGTAGAAAGGTATATCTTTGAAAGAGCTTAATGTAGTCTAGTTTCTTCTGAACGTTTTATGCAACAGAAACTTTCTCTAAATAGTGTTGCTAGTTGCTATCCAGTTGGCTCTGACTCATGGCAACCCCTTGTGCATCAAAGTAGAATGACTCCCTTGAGTTTTCAATGACTGTGATCTTTTGGAAGCAGATAGGGCCTCTGGGTAGATTCAAAGAGCTAACCTTTCAGGTAGTAGTCAAGTGCTTAATTGCCTGCACCACCACAAATCCTCTCACTTTAAATACTGCTCCACCCTTCATTCATCCATTGCTGTTGAGTCAAAGGCACAAAATTGGTAACAGTAGTAATAGTAAGTGCATGAAACAAACTGGTTTAGTTGAAGCAAGGGCTGGAGGGGAGACACAGATGGCGACCTGCGTGTTCTTTCCTTGCTTTCATCTTCCAGGAGGCCATGTTAACCCAAGGGATCCTTGGAGTGGAGGGAAAAAGGTCCCAAGATGCTCAGTTACTTGTTCAAGATCTCAAACTTATTTACTACAGAGATTGAGATAGGGAAGGTTTATTGTGCCAACCTGGCTGATAAACACATGTGGGATTAACTGAAGGGTGGAGAGATAAGTGGCTCAGTGAGCCTCGTCTTTCTAGTTCTTGGGTCCCTTGCTCTCTGATGGTCGGACCAGTGTGTGGCTGCCTTAGCTAGTTTTCCCTGCTTCAGTTGGCAAGGCTCACTTCCTGCAAGACATCCCTGAGGAGAAGCCACATGGACATACCCCAGTGCAGCCTTGGGTGTTGGAGCAGCTGTGTGGGGACCCCTGCCAGCGCTGAGATGCTTACACACTCACTGACTCAACTTTCCTCCTGCAGTCGGTATCACTGCATGTGTTTTGTGAGATGGAGGAGGATTTTGTGGGTTGGTGTCAGACATATGGGCTAATGTTGGACGTGGGCTTGGACAGCACTGGGTTGGGATGCTTTCTTAATGTACACTTACCTTTTATATAAAACTCTCTCTTAAACATATGAGTTTCTGTGTATTTGTTTCCCTAGTTTACCCAGACTAACAAAGAGGTGGAACTAGAAGTCAAGTATGAGCTAGTGGTTGGCAAACGTTCCAGATGGAAGAGCCAATCCTGTCCCTCATAACAATTTTAAAACAATTTGAGAGCCATAAGGATATATATTTTTTACAAAGGAAGTCCTGTTATCTGAATAATAGTTTTATTTTAATTTTCAATTTAACTTCAGAGCCACACATATATATCAAAAGAGTTGCAGATGGCTCAAGAGCCGCTGTTTGCCGACCAGTAGGGTTATATGACCACACTCACTACCACCACTTGAGACCTGGTTTCTAGTCACTCCCATTGCTTTTCTCTATTTGTAGAACAGAAGATATTTTGTATCATTTGTTTCTCCCCTACCCAACAGCTTTCAGTGGCATTCATTGTGAGATCAAGCCTACATTTTTATGGGTTCATTGCAGGCTTGACATAATGTTAACATTTCTTTCCATGGTTCCTGCTTGGTTTCTTCCCAAGTCCCTGAACCATTTCTGAGTCTTCCCTTAAACTGTTACCTCTTCTTGCAGC
>NW_022111373.1:75967179-75967760 GCF_000313985.2 Echinops telfairi | reverse complement strand
CTATGCAATAATAGTAACTATGTCAGTTGACTTAATCAATGTACAGTTCTAATTGAATATAAACAGATAACATCAATAACAAATATTTTAGAACAATGACCTATTTCTATAAGTTCCCAATGAACATCTTTAAACTTAGATGATATATTAAACATACATAATCATTTCCAAAATTGACAAGAATCACACCAAAATTCATATTGGCACCTGGAGCAGAGGTTAACCAATTGGTCTTCTATCTGTAATGACAAATTCAGTTAGGACTTAATGCCTTATCAGCTTATCTATCTACAATTACAACTCAGATGTGAAGCTGCTTCTAGGGCTGTTTGAGATGAAAAATGAAGTCAGAATTCTGACTGATTAGTTTGGTTTGACAATGAGAACTAGTTTTGCTAATTAGGTTATATGATGGATATTTTCAATACAATTTTGTTGATAAAAGAAACCTTGGTAGTGCCGTTGGCTAAGTCTTGTCATGTTAACTGCAAAGTCCATACCAGCAGTTCAACACCAGCTGCTCCACAAGAGAAAGATGAGGCTCTCTATCCCCATGAGGATTAACAGCCTTAATATATAGG
>NW_022111373.1:75960483-75967079 GCF_000313985.2 Echinops telfairi | reverse complement strand
TGTTAGGTTAAAGACAATGTCTCCAAGTAAAAGAATATGTGATATAATCAATGAATAGAAGAAGTATAGATTAGTAGATCACTCTTGGGAATTCTTTTTAATTAATTTTTATTAAAAAAACTAAGAAATTAATTTTTATAATAATGAGTAACAATTCTATTCACAATACTGGATGATTTCCATTTCTTTCAGCAAAATTGAGAAAGACCTGCATTGTCAGCTAATAGATCACAAAAATAACATTTGAGGATATATCATTGTGTGATTTGGGCAGATAAAGTAGAAATTCAAAGAGTTGAATGACATTGTTGATAGTAAATTTTGCTCCAATCTTATTTATCTATATGAGCATGTTTCTCAAAACTTACAAATAATACATTAGAACTGATATGTAACCCAGTCTCATCCTAGCAATACATCATATTCATCCACTGTCATGGATTGAATTGGGTCCCTAAAAAATATGTCATCTTGGCTGCACCATATTGTCAGCAGCTTGGCAGTTATGTAATGATGTCATTTGGCAGTTCTGTAAGATGATCTGATGTGATAAACCAATCAGTTGTAAAGGATTAAAGGGGGAATGCAATATCCTCAATCCAGTCACAGCCTTGATTTTGTGTGAGGGAAGTTTCCCTGTGGTGTGCTTTGCAACATCCTTTATCTTACAGGAGATGGAATCAGGAGAATCAAGCAGAGAGAAAAGGACTTAATACCACTGAGAAAAAGAGTACACCCCTTGGACACATGTCGCTGCACTGAAGAGGATTTGTGAAGAAAGTGGAATGGAGATAAGAGTTCCAATAGATGCAAAAAGAGTAATGTAAAAAGTTTAAACATTAAGATCAGTTTAGTTGTATGTATCTTTTCAATGGATTGTATAGAGCAGTAGTTCTAAACCTGTGGGTTGTGACCCCTTTGGATCACCCTATTCATAACAGTAGCAAAGTTACAGTTATAAAGTAGCAATGAAAATCATTTTATGGTTGGGGGGAGTCACTACAACCTGAGGAACTGTATTAAAGGGTGGTGGCATTAGGAAGGTTGAGAACCACTGGTATAGAGGATCAATACTAATGTTTAGGTGCATTATTCTATTTTAAATGTCAGTATAGACAATACACAGAATAAACAGCTTTTCAGATATTTAAAATGAAAATAGAATAACTTAGATGTTAATTGACAATGTGTCAGTAGATACAGAGTCTCCCACAATTGGTAGAGAGGGATACTTACACACAAAAAAGGCCTGGTCATGCACAGCTTAAGTTCTCCATTGCTAAATGAAAGGTTGGCAGTTCAAACCTACCCAGTAGCTCTGTGGAGACAGACCTGGCAATAGTTCCATAGACACTACAGCCTAGACAATCCTATGCAGACAGTTCTACCCTGTCACATGGGGTCACTATGAGTTAAACATAACTTGATGCAACTAACAACAACATTATGCAAAATCCTAGGAGCTTCTCTAACTTGGGTGCACCATCTGCCTCTCTGCTGCTCCTCTACCATTCTCTATTGCTCACATCCTTCTTCAGTTCTCTGAATGCTCCTACTTTATTTGCAGCTAAGGTAATTTTTTCTTTTCTATCTCCTCAATGCCACCATTCTGACCCCAATTCTGACTCAACCGCTCTTAAGCAGATGAGGTCAATTCATTCTTCTGAACCTAGCTTCAATGAAAGGTCTTGGGGAAGACGTCCTAAGTTGTTGACCAAAGTTAAGTTCCCTAAAAGGCTTCTCCCTCCCCTCGCTGTCGCTGCTGCTAGTTGTTTCTTCTGACTCATGCTGATGCCAGGAGAGTAGAAGCCTTGTATGGGATTACCAAGGCTGTGACCCTTCAGAAGCAGTTTGCTAGGCCTGTCTCCTGAATTTTCTTTCTTGTGCAGCCCTTATTACAACTATGGACAAAAGAGAACAGAACAAAAAGCCCCAACCAAGAAAACCTGTTTATTTCCCTTGAAATTCTACAAAAGCAAGGCTCAACTCTTAGTTTGTGATATCTGTATCCCCAGAAAGTCCAATACAGACATGGATGCATAGCAGAGACTCAATAATTGTTGAATGGATTGTACAGTTTATTGTTACTTAGCAGTGGGTGGTCACAGGTAATGGTAGTCTGACACCTGTGAAAGAGAGGAGGAAGGAAGGAGAGAGAGCTTGGCAGGAAGACCTTCTGACAGGAGTACGGATCTGAAAAGATTTTGGCTACATCAATGGATAGTTGTCTACCACAAGCCACCTGCTATGGCAGTCTTGCACCCTATAGGATGGGCCTGCCCTAATGGCCCTGCTGTGCACAATCCAGGCTGAGAGCCATCTGGAGGAAGCATGACCTTGGTGCAGACTTGGTGATGGATGAAGAGGGAGGGGCTGTTGATCCATTCGGCTCCTCACAGCAGGAGACCTGACTTGACCGTTCTCATGGCTGTTGTAACTCAGAAACCTAGAGGAGTCTATGGACACAACCTAATTCTACCTGGGGATAGGCTACATGGAGCTGGAGGAGAGTTAATAGTCTCTGATTTCCAGTTTATACTTCATGAGCATATCTTTTCTGGGCATAGAAAAAGCATATCCAATCATTGGTGTCCGGTGTCCAGACTTAACTAAAGGTTGACATTAGCTAATTACAGATTTCTGACAACATGGCTCTGGCTTCTTCATGACCATGGTGTATTTACTCTCTGGAACTGACATGTTGGTCCTTGATTATTTGATGTTGTGTGGGACAACAGTGAAAAAGAAAACCATAAAAGAAAATGGAAGAATAAAGATTAGCAAGCCTTCACGTTGCAAGCGATATCTGGGATAGTCACTTCTAAAATATTTTAACAAGTAATAGAGATTCAAAGGAAGAGAAATACATAAGTACTTAACACCGAAAGTACCTCTAAATCTATTAGCACATAATCATTACTTCTCCATGAGTTACACATTTGAGAAGTGTAGAGATGCAGGGGATAATGTCTTAGCATTTGTAAGAAAAGAATGTCTACTGTCTTCTCCGGAACCTGTTCTGTCTTCAGCAGTTATGACTGAACCAACAATTCCATTTCTCTCTAGAGGAGGATTTTTTAAAAAAGATCATTTTATTGGGAACTCTTACAGCTCTTATAACAATCTATACATCAAATTGTATCTAGCATATTTGTACATATGTTACCATCATTATTTACTTTCTTTCTAAATCATTTGATTGGGGACTTGTACAACTCTTATCACAATCCATACATCCATCCATTGTGTCAAGCACATTTGTACATTTGTTGCCAACATAATTTCAAAAACATTTTCTTTCTACTTGAGCCCTTGGTATCAGCTTCTCATCCCTCCGCCCCCCTATCAGGAACCCTTGATAATTTATACATTATTTTTCATGTCTTACACTGACCAGTGTCTTAGAGGAGATTTTATTAACAGCTCTGCTACTTGCCATGGTCAAGTCACCCTGGAGGAGTAATTTCAATTATAATCACCATGGTGATGCTACATGGGTCAATTTGCACTCTCACAGTTCCATGACCCAGACTTCATAAATCTTGATTTTAGGCAGTTTGATAGTCTCTTTTGGAGTTATGTAATTATAAATCACTCACACAGAGTACTAGTACTAATCATAGGGAGATCTAATATTAAAATGGAACGTGGAGTAAAAGCGTTCAAACGCACTCCCTCTCTTGTTCGGTGACATGACCTCCTGAGGCAGACGGCTTGAGTAGCTATATAATGGAATGTTCCCTTTGCTGGGTGTTCATTTTTGCTTCTCTGATGAATTATATTAATTAAGTTCTATACATACATTTGTAATTGTAATTTAGGTAAAAGTTCTCAGAGCAGATTAGCTTTCCATCCTATAATTTATACACATCTTGTTTCAAAATATTGGTTGCAATCCCTTTAAGTTAGCAATACTCTTCCAACACCCTCCCTGGGCTTCCTGTTTTCATTTGCCCTTTTCTGCCTGTTCTCACCTTCAGAGCTATTTTTAAGCAAATGCTGCTCTTTTAATCTCTTGTGGTTGCTTGTGTGGAACAGTATGTCCCACCCTGGTGCTATTATTCACTTTATAGGTTAAAGGTGATCCCTGGGGATGGCACAGATGGGGGTAGGGTGGGTGGGGTTCAGTTAGGGGTGTGTTCAGTTTCAGGTTTGAAAGATGTCTAAGGGACACAAGCTCAGGGGTTCTACTAGTCTCTATCTGACCCTCAAAACCCTGGAATTGCACTGGGTGGAGCGGACCTTTTCTAGTATGCATTTTCCCCACTAGGCAAACATCAACCAACTCACTCTGAGTTAGTGCACCTAGTGACATGGCCTGGGAGGGTTCTCTGGTCAGAGTGAATTTTTTGTGAAAGCAGTTTCACTCTCTCCTTGTTTTTTGTGATGGCAATTTAAGAGAACAGCGTGCAGCTGTGAAATTTTGTTTCCTGCTCAGGAAAAATGCTGCAGAAACTGTTGTGATGTTGAACACAGCTTACGAAGACAGCACTATGGGAAAAATTCAAGTGTGCGAGTGGTTTTCTTATTTCAAAAAAGGTGAAGTGTTGATTGATGACAAACCTCATTCTGGAGTTCCATCAACTTTCCGACAATTTGGAATTTGTTCCACCAGGTCATACTGTTAATCCAGTGTTCTATTTAGAGTTTTGAAAAGATTGTGTAACTGTGATACAAAAAAGGCCTGATTTATGGCAGATGGGGGACCAGTTTTGCCACCATGACAATCCACTTGCTCAAACACCCATCTCAGTGCACCGGCATGCCTCTCTTTCCTTGTGCACCTGACTCACCTGACCTTACTCTGTGCCATTTCTTTTTGTTTTTACAAATGAAGAGGGGAATGAAAGGTCAGTGATTGATGACATAGAAGAGGTGAAGAAAAAAAAAACGAGAGAGGCACTGTCAGTAATCCAAACAGATGAGTTTGAAAAATGTTACCAAGAATGTAATCACAGATTTGACAAGGGCAGTAAGTGCAATGGAGAGTACTTTGAATGTGACAAGGCTGTTTTGGAAAAAAAATTAAATACATAGCTTTGAAAAAATTTTTTTTGTTACCCTTCATGTTGTGGTCCTGATCAGAGTAGTTGGTAGTGGGAGTTCTTTTGGCCTCAGGAGAGTGGAGGCTCTGGCTCATGTGTTTTGTACTCACTAATTATTTCCTTGAGTCTTTAACTTTCTTCATTTTTCTTTGCTCCAATTAAGGAGAACAATTGAAGGTTTCTCCAGATACAGTATGCTGTAGGAAATGCAGTGTATATTTTCCAAATGTAGTCATCACATTTTTATTATCAAAGGAACATAAGGGTCTCTCATGAAGACAGTATCAGAACTCTTTCTTGATTTTTTTCTTGTCTTATAGCTTTATGTGGTGATAAAAATAAAATAAAATTAGAAGACTAAAATTTATTTAAAACTTTTAAAATCCAAGTGAACACCTCTTTTTGACCAGATATTGTTCGATGTGTTTGGTGTGAAGGACATTATCTATCTAAAAAACCACCTAGGAAACTTCCAGTCAAATAAATGGCCTTTGTTCCCTCAAAATTTCTTTAAATTCCAGGAGGGTAGACAGTATGGTTGTTAGGGAATCGTGTGTTACATAGATGTTACATTTTTTATTTTTATCTGCACAGTATTTGGTATAACTAACAAAATATCTAATATCATGTACAGTATTTGGCATAAAGAACAACAATCACGATATCTTGGGGCTGCCTGATAGTGTTAAATGGCATCCGGTAACAGTGTAATGGAGAAGCTTAAATGGAGAGTCCCTTTTTAGCTGCCTTTCAGTGAGCAGAAGAATGCAGTAGGCAAGACCTTTCCAAAGTAGGGTATGGGAAAGAACAACTGTCTGCGGAGATGGAGAAGGGAGGGGAGGACGAGAAAAGAAGAGAGGAGTGGGGAAGGAAGCAAGGATAATGCAAATGACTATACATCACTGCCAAACAAGAATTCTGCAGGAAGGAAGCTTTTCAGTTAATCACTGGTAATGACAGTCTCAATGAGGTGCTTGTTAGGTTTTGTGTCAACCTGGCTGGGCCATGGTATTCATTAGTTTGGCAGTTGGGGCCTTCCCCATGATGTGATCTAGCATAATATCATTAGCTCCATGATGGGATCTGCTGTAAGCAGTCAACCAGTTGTGGGAAGATTAGGATGGAGTTCAACCACTTCCTTGGGTCACAGTACTGATGATGTTCTCTCAGGGATGTGGCCTACAGCATATACAAGATGCTGTGGAGAGCTTTTTTGCTTCTTGCTGGTCTGAATCATACATCTGGCTCCTTGACCTGCAGTTGTTTGCCCTTGAACCGACTGTCCATCATGTTGTTGTTGTTAGGTGCCCTTGAGTCAGTAATGATGCAGAGTGACCCTATGTGCCACAAAACGAAACACTGCCCGGTCCTGCACCACCCACACAATTGTCTTTATGTGTGTGCCCATCTATCTTGCTGAGGGTCTTCCTCTTGGTGCTGCCCCTTTACTTCACAAAACATGATGTCCTTTTTCCAGAGACTGCTTTCTCCGGATCACAAGCTTGAAGGACATAAGATGAAGCCTCTCCATCCTTCTTTCTAAGGATCATT
>NW_022111373.1:75957433-75959289 GCF_000313985.2 Echinops telfairi | reverse complement strand
ATCATCATATATAAATATATTTACATATGTACATGCCTGTATTTAGACCTCTATAAATGCCCTTTGCCTCCTAGTTCTTTCCTCTATTTCCTTTTACATTCCTCTTGTCCTACTATTGTGCTCAACCTTCATTTGTGTTTCAATAATTCCTCTCCGTTACATTGCCCATGGTACTTTCAATTACCTTCTAGGCATATGGAAATTGAAGACTGCATAAGAAAGAATGAAGAAGAATCGAATCATTTGAATTATTATGCTGTTGAGGAATATTGAATGAACCTTGGACTGCCAAAAGAACAAGCAGATCTGTCTTAGAAGTACAAGCACAATGGTCCTGAGAAGCAAGGATGGAGAGACTTTGTATTACGTACTTAGAGCATGTTATCAGGAGAGACCAGTCCCTGGACAAGGATACTATGTTTGGTAAAGTGGGCAGCAAAACAGAGGAAGACCCTCTACAAAGTGGATTGACACAGTGGCTACAACCATATGCTCAAATATAAGAATAATTGTGAAAAGACATGAAATCGGATGATGCTTTGGTCTGTTGTACCTAGGGTCGTTATCAGTTGTAAGTGACTCGGTGGCACCCAATAACAACAATAAGAATGAGCAGATTGTATAGAAATATATCTCATCAGGAAAAGTCGCGAGGGAGCAGAAAGAGGTAGTGGGTGGGACAACAGGGAACTGTAAGGAAATCACCAGATGTAAGGAATATGTGTGTGTGCGTGTGTGTGCACTCTATACATATATGAATTAGAATTCAGAAGAGAGAAACATAAATAAAAGAGAAGGAAGGAAACCAAGAGAAGGGAATGAACACCAAAGAAACATGATATCGACAAGAAGGAAAAGGTCTAAGTGTTCAGAGAACCATACCAAACATGCTGCCATGGGTCAAGGCTGACTCATCGCGACGCCCTTGGGGTTTCTGAGACTGTAACTGTTGACATGAGTAGAGAGCCCAGACTTTCTCCCAAGGAGCTGCTGACAGTTTCAAACCGCGGCACCAGTAACCACTCCACCACTCCTGGGACTCAAGAAAACCATAAGACTTGGCCCGCTTTGGATGTGGATGTGGAGTTGTGTCAAAAGCACGAACGTGCTGGACAACAAAAGAACCCTGATCTGAACGGGTGTGCCCGGATGCGGGTGTGATTGTGGCTGCCTGGGAGGGGAGTGAATTCACAGTGAGGTGGGGCAGCCTGGGAGCAAAAAATAAGAGGGGCAAAGGGAAAAAGAAAGTCAACAAAACCTGAAACAAATACCCCGCCCCTCCCCTGCCCCAAACTCAGTGCCATGGTCTTCAATGGGACTCACAGCAACTCGGAAGGACAGAGGGGAACTGCCTCTGTGGGGTTCTGAGACGCTCTTTCGGGGAGTGAAAAAACACATCTTTCTTCTGCGAAGAAGCTCATGGTTTCGACCTGCTGACCTTGAGCTTAGCGGCCTAATGTACAGCTCACTAAGACACCAGGCTTCTACAAAACAAAAATCCAAAAAAAACAAAAACGAAAAAATAAAGTAGAAACCAAAATTGCTATTTGGATGGGGATTCCTGATCCTTTGATGGTGTGTGCCACATGGTGTTTCTGCCACACGGTGGAGGGGAGGCACTGAGAAGGTGGGACATTGGCGATGGGAGAAAGAAGACTATGAAGAAAAGCAGTTTGGGTTGTGAGTGTGTCTGTACCAAGCTGTCCACAAGGTCAACTATCCACGCAGGACCCGGGGAAGCAAGGGATTTGGCCGGGTGGGTTGGAACAGGGGAAGGATCAGCTCGTGGAGGGGAGGGGGCGTGCACAGAAGCTTTTTGAGTTACTGGTCAAGGAGGACTCAGTAACAGTGAGCAG
>NW_022111373.1:75955090-75956418 GCF_000313985.2 Echinops telfairi | reverse complement strand
TTGTAGGTAGAACCAAAATCAAGTATTCACATGCAAGACTAGGCATATGTGAAGCACTTCAAAAAGTTTTTGGAAAATGGGATTAAGAGATAATGGAGTTTTTCCATGAATGTTTTAAAGGTCCCATCATATGTAAATATCTACAACCTTGGATACCTTCACTTTAACTCTGTAACTTGACATTTTATTCTAAATACTTATGGCTCCTGTGCCTGCTATGGGGCCCTGGTGGCACAGTGGTTACCTGCTAGGCTGCTAACGCAGAGGGCAGCAGTTCAAAATCAGCAGCCGGAGAACGATGAGGCTTTCTACTCCTGTAAAGAGGCACAGTCTCAGAAACCAAGAGCAGCAGTTCTACCTGGCCCTATAGAGTCGTCATGAGTCAGAATGAACTTGGGGGTAGTGAGTTTTGGGTGCTGGCCATATTCTTAAAAGACTCTTTTCCCACACCACAACCATCAGCATTAGCATCATCTTACTCTCTCCCTTCACCTTCCTAGTTTGTCTCTCTCATGGGTGCCAAATCCCTATAGTTCCTTAGGTCCAATCTGAAGTGTTACTTCCTTCTTGAAGGCAATTTTGTTCAGTCACCAGAATCTAGTTCAATACCTGAAATATGGTAGACATTTAGTTTATTCATTTTATTTCTATAGTAACTGATGAATATTACTAAAATTAACATCACTGTGAACATTACCCACCCACATTTTGGATCATTTCCTCAAAAAACCTACCTACCAGTAGATTAACTGTGTTAAAAGGTACACATATTTTCAAAACTTTGGATATAATGCATAGAATTGCTTTCCAGCAATTGTTCCAATTTCTTTTGATACCAGTAGTGAAATCTTTCTGCACCCAAGTAATTAATTTTAAGGCACTGTTTCAGGTTTATTAAATTCTACAATTTTATTCTGAATTGATTGAAATGTGTTTTTACTTTTTTTCCTATTTTCATTTGTGTCTTACTATTAAGAGATCTCATTTAAATGAGCAGACATGCTACTGTGATAAAATCATTTATTCTCATACAGTTTTCTTATTCAGTATCACATGATCTTCAGTCGGGAAGGCTATACATAGCTTTTTCTTTTGTGTATGTAGAATTCATAAAATGACTATAGCAAATATATATATATGTATCTATCTATCCACACACACAAAAACTATTTCCCTAGAGGTTTTTTCCTAGCCTCAAACTGAGCTGTCATCCAGTTCACTGAACCAACCGAGTAGTGATGATACATTCAATATAAATAATTTAAGAGGATTTCTCCTGTCAAAACAATACGTGCCTTAAAAAACAGAACAGTATTCACAGTGATAAT
>NW_022111373.1:75952138-75954025 GCF_000313985.2 Echinops telfairi | reverse complement strand
TGGCAATCAGAAAATCAACAAACATTTCTGCAAGCAAGCAAGCAAGCAATGGGCTTCAAAAAGTTCATGGAAAAATGGAATTAAAAGATGATGGAATTCTTCCATGAATGCTTGAGCCTCCTCATATGGGGCAAGAGAATCATAACTTGCTGGTCGGGGGTCAGCTATAATGGGACAGCTACAATATGCATTGGGAGTGGAGCTCTAGATTGTCATGGTGCGTCCAAAGATAGGAACACTCCTAAAAGCATGTTACAAAGGCATGAAGAAATTACACAGTAACCATGAGGAAAACAAACAAAACAGTAAGACTGGAAACATTTGCAGAGAAGGCCTGATATAATGTCTTAAGAGTTTTAAAAGCTGATGTGAAAAAGTTAATAAGAATAATAAGAGAGCAGCCCCTGCTCCTTCAAAGCACTGGGAGAGTATTTTCAGAGGGTACAGGTGGTGAAGGCCTCGAGACAATTACGGCTGCTGAGACTGCTGAGCAGTCTTAATGCCAGAATTCTCAAGAAAAATGGCCCTGTTACCTTAGCTATCTAGTGGAGGAAGGAGCAACTGAAATGGATTTAACTTGGCGTGTGGCCGACAACTTTGTGAAGTTGCTGACTTGAAAGAGGCACTGGGGTCCTTTCAGGATACGGTCAGTGTGTTAGTTTCTCATGTCTGCTGTAACAAATTCTGACACACTCAGTGGTTTCAGACACACATTTATCTTCATACAGACTTCTAGAGGTTAGAAGTCTGAAAACAATTTCATTGGACTCTAATGAAGATGCTGGCAGAGGCTTGCTCCCACAGGAGACTCTACAAGAAAATTTTGGTTCCTTGCTGTGATAGTTACGCTTCATCTTAATTTGGCTGGGCCAGGATTCTCAGTGGTTTGGCAGTTACTGCCTATAATCCCCTATGATCTGACCAAACACAATGTAATCACATCCAATCAGTTGTGAGAAGATCTGTTGTGGGAAGCAGCATCCTTACTCATCTAATAACCCTGAATCAACGCCGTTTCCTTGGGGGGTCTGACCTGTTTCCAGTATTCGTGGACACTGGAAAAGTTTTCTTCCTTTTTGCTGGGTCTGTATAGTGCATCTGGCTCGTTGACCTCCGGTTCTTCGGACTTGAGACAATAGCCTGCCATATTGCCTGTCAATCTGGAATTCATTTGCTTCTGCACCCACAAGCCTGAGCAGCTCACCTTGGATTCATTAACCTCTGCAGACACCGGCCTGTGGTTTTCCCACCAATTCAGGCTCATCAGTTCCTGGCGTTACTCAAGTCAGGAGAAGACTTCAGACTCACATTTGACTCACAGGCTTAGAACTTGCCCAGACTTGGAACTTACCCACTTGAGCCGTTTTCTTGATAGAATCATCTCTCTACATATACATATATCAACCTCGCTGACTTTGTTTCTCTAGTGAACCCAGCACAAAATACTTGCTTTTATAGCTTTTAGAACTACATTTCTTGGCATTCCTTGGTTAGTGGAACAGTGAGGTACTTTACTTTGGTCATCACGTTGCCTGCTTCTGTAGTAAATCTTTGTCTGCCTTCTTTGTAAGGACACTTGTTCTGACATGTAGGGCCCACCTAGATAACCCAGAGTAATATCCCATTCCCAAGATCTTTAATGTAATTACATCTGCCAAGTAGTTTTTCCCATTCACAGGTTTCAGTGGCTAGGACCTGGATGTATTCGGGGGCCACTGTTTAGCCTACCAGAGGCAGGAACCATGATTACTCAGTCTTTACCATATTTGCAAACTAAAACCGGGAATATGGAAAAAGAAACTCAGGGTGGTACAAACAGTTAACACACCCAGTTGCTAACTAAGAGGATGGACTTCAACCACTTACTTTTAAAAAAAATCTTTTTTT
>NW_022111373.1:75949680-75951010 GCF_000313985.2 Echinops telfairi | reverse complement strand
AATTCCTCATGGTTACATTACCCTTGCTCAAGCCCTACCAAGCCTCCTACACCCTCCTTGCCACTGATCTTGGATCACTTGTTTTTCCCTTGTGCCTGGGATAGGCTATGACAAATAGGGAAGGACACACATACAGATGAGTCACAAATTGACAAATGAGATATACTGAAGATAAAACACTTGTGTACATAGAAAGAATTCACCAAGAGAGTAATAAGAGAGTGCATAGACTGGGCAAACATCGTTAGCAATGACACATCAGACAAAAGCCTTATTATGAAAATCTACAATACTCTGCTAGCTTCCAAAAAGAAAAAGAACTAATTGCCCACTGAGGAGCAATTACAGAAGGACCCGAACAGAAGTTCCACAAGGGCAGAAATGCAAATAGTCAATAAACATATGAGAAAATGTTCGAGATCATTAGCCATAAGAGAAATACAAATTAAAACAACAATGAGATACCACCTAACACCCTCAAAGATAGCCCAATTCAAAAAATCAGAAAACAACAAGTGTTGTAGGGGCTGTGGTGAGAGAGGAATTCTCATCCACTACTGGCGGACCTGCAGGTATTTACAGCCACTATGGAAGTCGATTTAGTGATATCTAAAACAGATGGAAATAGAACTACCAAATGACCCAGCAATCCCCTATTGGGTATATACCCAGAAGAGGAAAGAAACAAACCATGGCCAGACATCTGTGCTCCAATGTTTATCACGGCTCAATTCACAATTGCAAGGAGTTGGAAACAACCCAAATTTCCATCAACAGACAAATGAATTAAAAAACAGTGGTGCAGACATACAATGGAGTACTATGCATCCCTACAAAGCAGCGATGAATGCATGAAGCACATCACTGCATGGGAAGAACTGGAGGAAATTATGCTAAGTGAAGTAAGTCAAGCACAAAAGGACAAGTACAACATGAGTCCTATGAGATAAATTTAAAAATGCAAAAGGGGCACAGGGAAAAAGCTACTATATACAAACATTCCTGGGGTGAGGTCCAGGTAGTATGGCAGGGTCCAGACCCAATCCAGGGATACATATGGTAGCCAACTAAAAAGGAGGAGGGGAAAAGACATGGGTACCAGGGGAAACAGGGCACTCATCCACCCAAGGGGAGGGTATTGTTCATATCTCCACAGGGAAAGAGGGACCAGACTTCAACCTGGTGCTCCAAGATATGAATGCAACATACCAGCATGAAGCAGGGAACCAGTAGAGAGGTCTGAGGGGCTGGTCCCAATCCCAACTATGTGGACAGCCACCCTGCCCCCTAGAGGAATTTACTTCAGAGGACAGCACTGAAGCTACAGCTC
>NW_022111373.1:75946205-75948410 GCF_000313985.2 Echinops telfairi | reverse complement strand
TAAATTAGATATGAAGACATACCCATATACTTAAATTTCTTGATCATGCCTGATTATATTTTTATTGTAGGAATGTAATAGAACTAAATGAATGAAATCAATTAAAAGGATTTGGAACATGGATGAGACAAAAAAGTCATTAAGTCAAATGTAAGCTCTTTATCTTTTTTTGCCTTAGCCTATCTTGAAAACTTCGGTAGACTAACCATTACCTCTCCTAACGCAAAAAGGCGTTGTGGGGTCAGAGATCAAGTAAAGCAATAGGCGGGTGATGTGTAGAGGGGCACCACCAATCATCAGTCAATCTCTACTATCTCAGTTTTAGTAGGCACATGTCAGAGGGGCTGCGTTTTCTCCTCTGTCATTGAAACCAGGATTGAAGAGGGCCTCAGAGGCCCACCAAAAGCACATTCAGAGAAGGTGTAGATGACGGAGCCATGGTCAGTGACACTGTACAAGGAAACAGTCTAGCTATCACAGTCCAGGAAAATCTCAACTTGGCGTGGAGGCACCTGAAGGTGGCGCGAATGCTTCGGGGAAGTGGCGGCTGCATACTGTCCTTTGTTACACAACCAAAATGTCCAGAAGCCATTCTCAGGGCTGAGCAAGAAAGGCCCCTTTCTCTGCACAGAGTATCTGCAAACGCCCAGGTCCCAGGCATTCTTTCCAGTCACATCTACTTCCCGGTACAGTTTGTCAGGGTCAAAGCTCTGGGTCGCCAGGACCGTGGTAAAACTATCGAATCTCTCTTCATTTTTAGGCAACTCCTGGAAGGTGTCTCCAAGCCTCACTTGTTTCAGATCTTCAGAAACGATGAGCCATGGGCTGGCTGTGTTTGGATGCAGAGTGATGTGTACTCCACCTGTCCTTAGCATCCTCTTCAGCCCAGGCACAACGCAACACTCACTGCTCAAGTCTGAACAGTCGAGTGCAGCCCCTTCATGTTCCAGGTCGCACTCCTTTCAGGGATACTTTCAACCCGACCCCTTTGCTCCGGCTCTGAACTCAGTGCCTGCAGGGCCTGGCTTTGCTTGGCCAACTGCCTCAGGCTCCCCTAGGAGTCTCAGGTGATCTCGCCCACCCTCCTCTAGTTTCTGCATTTACCTCTGCCTCTTCAGCCAGAAAATTTTTCTGCTGCACAAACTATGTGTCAATCCTCACATTTTGCGCCTCAACATTTTACTTCCAGGCTGCTGTCTTCTCAGTAACATCGACTTCCAACTTCTCAGTCAACTCCTGCTTTCTTCTCAGCATCCTTCATGCCACCTGGAGCTTCTCCTTGTGTTCCTGAGCACGTCTCCAGTAGGGACTATAGGGTGGGGATGGTGTTTCTGAGATTGGGCACACGCCCAGCAAAGGGTTTTCCCATCTTCCACACAAAACAGGTGAAGTGTCTCTCCATGCATCCCACATGGATTCCCATTTGTGTTCCTGTTGGCATTTTTGGGCCATTTGTCTAAGGTTCTTCACCATGTTGGCAACCTGCCGATTTGGCCGGATGTTCCTGAGCAGAACTGTGTTCTGGCATATAAGGCAGGCACCGCCACACTGTCCCTGGCTTGAGAGATGCATTCTTGGCAGATGCTGTGGCTGGGTACTCAGATTATAAACTCTAATACTATTCGCCCCTGTGGTCTTAGACTTTATTATTTATAATCTTGGAACACACAGGTTGGTGTGCTTTCTCTGTGTGAACTTAGCTGACATCTCACTTAGATGGGTACTTGTTTTAAGACAAGACCTCAGACAGTATTTCTTCTGATAGCTGATTTCTTTTCTGCACTTTCCGATAGGATTCATATCTTCAGTGATTTCTTTATGAGGGCAAAAATCGAGTAGGGCCACATCATAAGAACTATTTGTTCTTTGGCCAAAGACCTTTGGCCAAAGAAGACCCAAAACAAAGCCAACAAACAAATCCAAAACATATTGCTGAGAATGAGGAGGGCCAGAGCAGACACCCCCAAACCTATCTATAGACAATAATACATCCCCTCACAGAAAGGTCACAAGGAAGGGATGAGTCAACCAGGGCACAGTATAGCGCCAATGAAACACACAATATTCCTCTGGTTCATTGAGGCTTCCTCACCCCCACCTGCTTTTCATGACCCCAGTCCTGCCTTTCAGTTTCGACTAGACTGGAGCATGAGATAAGAACTCATGACAAACGGAACCCACGTCAGATAAACCCCTCAGGAACAG
>NW_022111373.1:75928284-75944885 GCF_000313985.2 Echinops telfairi | reverse complement strand
CCCATAGCCCTACAGGGGACAACACCGGAGACAGTGTGGGAATTGCACCCGATCTGATCCCGCCCCACCAAACATGGTCCTTCTCCAGGGATTGTCTCTCCTGACAAAATTTCTAAAGTATGTAAGACAAAATCTTGCCATCCTTGCTTCTAAGGAGCACGTTGGCCTTACTTCTTCCAATACAGATTTGTTTGCCTTTTATTCAGTCCATAGTACTTTAAATATTCTTCTCCAGCACCACAATTCAAATTAATCACTTCACTTATAGTCTTCCTTGTTCAATGTCCAACTTTCCCATGCATATGATGCAATGGAGAATACCATGGCTTGGGGCAGGTGCACCTTAGTCCTTAAAGTAACATCCTTGCTCTTCAATTCTCTAAAGAACTCTTGTGCAGCAGATTTACTGATTGTGGGTTCAAGTAAGACAAAATCCTTGATAACTTCAAGCTTTTCTCCATTTATCATGATGTTACCTATTGTGATAGATAGGCTTATTGTGCCAACCTGGCCAGTAAACACACGTGGGATTAATAAGGTTGCAGTTTAATTGAAGGGCAAAGAGATAAATGGCTCGGCAAGCCTCACCTTTCTTGTCTCCTGCTCTTTGATGCACGGACCACTTTGTGGCTGCCTTATCTGGTTCTCTGCCTCAATTTGCGAGCTACACTATCTGTGGGACACCCAACCTGTGGACTGTGTCGCCTGTAGTTTGAGGTTCCTTCAAGACCTGCTTTGCCACATAGCTGGTGTATGCATCACTTGAGCTGGGGACTGTCGGACCCTGTCATCTGACTGTTGGTGACCTGCCCTGCTGTTTGCTGCCTGTGGCTGAACTGCCTATATTGCTCTATAGAAGACTCAGTGGTCTGCTTCCGTGACTTGCACCCAACAGCCCTCGTGAGTTGAAGGACTGCCAGTGTATTAACTGTTTCACAGAAGTGAGTTGCAACGAGCCATTTGTACTGCTCTGTGGACTAATTAGCTCTTCATTTCTTATGATCTATCTATCTATCTATCTATCTATCTATCTATCTATCTATCTATCAACTAATAAGTGTCCTGGTTTTGTTTCTCTAGAGAACCCTGTCTAGAACACCTATTGGCCCGGTTGTGAGGATTTTGATCTTCCTTACAATGAGTTGTAACTCATACTGAAGGCTGCAATCCTTGATCTTCATCAGTAAGTGCTTCAAATCCTCATTTTCAGCAAGCAAGGTTGTGTCATCTGCATGTTGCAGGTTGCTAAGAAACCTCCCTCCAATACTGATGCCACATTCTTCATTATAAACTAGCTTCTCTGATAATTCGCTCACAATACAGATTGAACAAGTATGGTGAGAGGATACAACCCTGATGCACACCATTCCTGATTTTAAACCATGTAAGATTCCTTTGTTCTGTTTGCACAACTGTCTTTTGATCCAGGTACGAGTTCCAAATAAGCACAGTGAAGTGTTATGGAATTCCCACTCTTATTGAATTTATCTGTGTTAGTCTGGGTATATTCGAGAAACAAATCCACAGAAACTCATATGTATAAGAGAGAGTTTTATATAAAGGGTAAGTGCACATCAAGAGCACATCCCAACCCAGTGCTTCCCAAACCCACAAGTCCAACATTAACCCATATGTCCAACACCAATCCACAAAGAAGTCCTCCATCTCACAAAGCACACACAATGATGCTGACTGCAGGAGGAAAGCCGAATCAGTGAACGTGTAAGCATTTTAGCACTGGCTGGGGTCTCCATGTGGGTGCTCCAGCACCCAGGGCTGCATCGGGGTAGGTCCATGTGGCTTCTCCTCAGGGATGTCTTGCAGGAAGTGAGCCTTGCCAGCTGAAGGAGGGAACTGGCTAAAGCAGGTGCACCCTGGTCCGACCATCAGAAAGCAAGAGAACCAAGGACCAAAAAGGTGAGGCTCACTGAGCCATTTATCGCTCCACCCTTCAATTAACTCCACATGTGTTTATGGGCCAGGTTGGCACAATACACTTTAAATAACTCAATCCAGCCCTTGCCAACTTGGCAGCTGTACATAATTCTTTAGCTTCACAATTGCAATTAAGTAATGCCCACACCTTGATCCTATAATCCTGTGAATATGTTCCCCCACCTATGAAAATTTGTAAACCAACCACTTCATGCCTTTATCCCCCCCAATTTTGGGTATCCAATTTATTATCCATAGTTTATTGTGATCCATACAGTTGTATGCCTTTGTATAGTCAAGGAAGCACAAGTAAACATCTTTTTGGTATTCTCTGCCTTGAGCCAAGATCCATCTGGGATCTGAAACATTTCAGTGGGTTTTCCATCAATTCCTGGACCCTTGCTTTTGGCTAGTGCATTCGGTGCAGTTTGAACTTCTTCCTTCAGTACCATTGGTTTTTGCTCACATGCTGTCTCCTGAAATGGTAAAATGTTGATGAGTTGTTTTTGGTAGAGTGACTGTATATTCTATCCATTGTCTCTTAATGTTTCCTGCACCATTCAATATTCAATTATTTGAATATTGAATTCACTACTTGTCTGTCAGTTTGTCCTACTGTGGTGGCTTGTGTGTTGTGTGATAGTGGAAGCTGTCACTGGTATTTCAAATGTCAGCAGGGTCACCCAAAGTGAACAGGTTTCAGTACAGCTTTCAGACTAAGAACTGACAATAAAGAATGATTTGGTTCCCCACTTTGGTGGAAGAAGCCACCTTATGCATAACTTCTAAGCATTGTCAGGTACTGAAAGGTTAAATAACGGAAGCAGAACATTGGAGGAAATAGTGCCAGAGGATAGGCATTTGAAATGAGACTGTCAGTAGAGGTAACACTAAAATGACTGTACAATTTCTGGGGTGTGGTGTCCTCAGAGTTTTATCATTTTTAAATAAAAATATCCCTGTCATTAGAACAACAATACTATATATATATATATATATATGTATTTTTGTAAGCCCAGCTTACCTGTATCGATTTACTTACAAGGCTAAAAATCACTGCTAATTTAATTTTTGAGCCTTTGTGCATTCTGCAGACAGAGATGCCATAATTAACTAATTGTAAAGATGGTTCAAATCATGTGGTTTTCTCTATGTGCACACATGCCTTTTTGAGCTGTTGTTTTTACAATAATTGGTTTATCAAGTTTTCTGGTACATGTTTTATGATTTCAACTATAATATTGCGGTAACAAGTAACTGCACATAATCAGAGAAGCTGGATTATAGGAAGAAGAATGTGGCATCCGGATTGAAGGAAGGCTTATGAACAACCTGAGATATGCAGATAACACAACCTTATTTGCTGAAAGTGAGCAGAGATTGAAGTACCTGCTGATGAAGATCAAGGATTATATCCTCAGTATGGATTACAACTCAATGTCAAGAAGACCGAAATCCTCACAATTGGTCTAATAGGTAACATCATGATAAATGGAGGAAAGATTGAAGTCGTCAACGATTTCATCTTGATTGATCTACAATCAATGCTCATGGATGCATCAGTCAGAAGATGAAAAGAGGAGTTACATTAGGTAAATTTGCTACACAAGACCTCTTTAGAATGTTGAAAAGCAAGGATGTTGCCTTGAGGACTAAGGTACATCTGACCCATGCCATGGCAATTTTCAATTGCCTCCTATGTATGTGAAAGTTGTCCATGGAATAAAGAGAACTGACAAAAAAATCAATGCATTTGAATTGTCCTGGAGAAGAATGTTGAAAGTACCATGGACTGTCAGAAGGACAAACAGATCTGTCTTGGAGGACGTATGGTCAGAGTGCTCCTTGGAGGCAAGGATGTGGTGACGTCATTGCATAGAGTTTGGACATGTTGTCAGAAGAGACCAAGCCCGGGAGAAGGACATCATGCTGGGTAAAACTGAGGGGCAGCGGAAAAAGAGGCAGGTCCTCAAGGAGATGGACCGACACAGTGGCTGCAACAATGGGCTCAGGCATCGGAAGACTTGTGAGGAACGGGCTCAATGGCATCATCAACAACAGCAGCAGTACTTATCAGTCTATATCAATAACTTTTTACAGAATGAAGTAATAAAGAAAAAGAAGGCTTTGGGGAAATTCTTCGCAGTAATTATTAATGTTTTAACTCATAATGTTGCAATTTAATGTGAGAAAGTTTTTACAAATTGCGTTTGTTACCAGTATTCATATAATCTAAGAAATGTTACATTTAATAAATTTGTGACTATCATACATTATTCTATGATTAAAATGAATAATAACTATTATTAAGGATTCAGTGTGCTCTGGTACTAGAGGAGGTTAAGAGGGATGGAACAACATGAGTTATTGCATTGGGTCTCACCAACTCCACTGACAGATACTTCTCATCCTGTTTCTTTCCTATACATGAATGTTGGTCTGGCCCAGCTTTTTGAGTGAGGTAAGGAGGATGGACAATGGGCTACTATGCTCTGGTTGGCAGTGTGGCATCCTGAAGGGCTTGTCAGTACTAGGCATTCTTTTCTAGTGGAACCTTATTCAGGGAAAAGTTGCCACCAAACATTTGTTGTATTTCCCTGTTCATGCAGGATATATTTGGTCACAGTGTCCTTTCCCCTTAAGCTCACACCCAGTGTCTGAATGCTATTTCAATACAGAGCTCACACTCAGTGGCGAATGCCCATGGAGGAGATTTGGTTCCGAAGTTTTCTGTCCTAGTCCTCAGGGTCTGCTTGTCCTGGGGAGTGGTCATGGCAGCTCCAGATGGAACAGAGTCTTGTTACCATTGAGGGGGCTGAAACGGCCTGCTTAGATTTATAGATGTTTCTTTCCTTTAAAACATATTTCTTCAGAATCTTTTATATGAATCATGAGAAGCACTGCTGGAAAATCTTAATTATGAGACACCTCAAGCTGGGAGGATGAATTAGGTGTGAGTGTTCATTGTTGTGAACTCCTCTGATAAAGAGGTGTTAAAGTCATTAAAAAAAGGGTTTTAGTTGTTTCTCTTGCCAAATTCCAAACAAATTCTTTAATATTCTCTGTGTGGGCTGATTTTTACATGTTGGATAGGAAATAGTAGCCCTTCTCCCTCACTTTTCTTTCTGGATTTTATTGGAGAGATTGATGCTTCTTCATAGGCAAAAACGAGTAGTCTGCCTCCTCAACGGACTTTGCTGCTGCCTGGAGACAGGTGGAACAAACCAGAGTCCACAGCTCCTCTCGGCACTGACGCTCCAGAGCACACCCCGCTGTTAGGTGTCAGCACCTGCGCCATCCTCACAGTTGTTCCTGTGCTTGAGCCCATTGTTGCAGCCACTGTGTCCGTCCGTCTCCTTGAGGACCTTCCCCTCCTTCTCCGCCCTTCACTTTATCAAACATGACCTTTCCTGATAACATATCCAAAGTTATGTAAGACTGAGTCTTGCCATCTATGCCTTTAAGGATCACTCTGGATGCACTTCTTTCAAGGCAGATTTCTTTGTTCTTTTAGCAGTCCATGGTACTGTCACTATTCTTCCCCAGCACAACTCAAATGCATAGTTATTTTGTGTCTGTTTTATTTATTCAGGTTCCACATGAGGCAATTGGAAATACTATGGCTTGGTCAGGGCCATCTTAGTCCTCCAAGAAACAGCCTTGCTTTCTCAACACTCTAAAGAGGTCTTATGCAGCGTTTGATCTCTTGACTGCTGCATCCATGAGCATTGATTGTAGATCCAAGCAAGACAGCATCCTCGACAACTTCAACCTTGTCATAATTTATCATAATGTCACCTACTGGTCCAGCTGTGAGGACTTCTGTCTTCTTGACATTGAGTTGTAATCCACACTGAAGGCTACAGTCCTTAATCTGCATCAGCAAGTGCTTCAAGCCCTCCTTGCTTTCATCAAGCAAGTTTGAGTCAGCTGAGTATCAGTTTGTTAATAAGCCTTCCTCCAATTCTGATGCCATGCTGTAGATCAGTTTTATATATATAACATACATTTTGTTAATTAGGTATGCTGTGTTGATCAGTTCAGACTAATGTAAAACTGAAAGAAACACTGCCTGGTCCTATGCCACCCTCACAATTATTGTTATTCTTGAGCCTAACGTCGCAGCCATTGTGTCAACACATCTCTTCGAAGATCTTCCTCTTTTTCAGGCTGGTGTAGTGAGATAGCATTGGGTTGCTAACCACAAGATCAGTCTTTCAAACCCACCAACTGCCCTGCGGGAGAGAGAGGAGGCCTTCTGTCTGCTCCTCTAAAGATCTGCCACCGTCGAAACCTACAATGCCAGTTCTACATTGTCCTATAGAGTCTCTGTGAGACAGAGTTGACTCCATGACAGCAATTTTGAGGGCTTTTTACTTTCCCGAGCATGATGTCCCTCTCCATGGACTGATTTCTCCAGACAACTTTTCCAAAGTACTTGAAATTAAGCTTGACAATCCTCACTTCTAAGGAGCTATTTGGCTGTGTTTTTTCTAAGGCAGATTTGCTTGTTCGTTTGGCACTCCATGGTAGACAGTCTTAACCAACCCCATAAATCAAGGTGATCAATTCTTTGGTTTTCGTTGCTCATTGCTGATCTTCCACATACATATGAGATGATTAAAAATGTCATGCCTTGGGTCAGGTGTACTTTAGTCCTCTAAATGACATCGCTGCACGTTGACATTTTAAAGAGGTCTGTGCAGCAGATTTGCCCAACACAATGTGTCCTTTGATTTCTTGACTGCTGCTTCCATGGATGCTGATTCTGAAAAATGAATCAGGTAAATCAGACAACTAAAATAAACCAAGTGTACTTACATGCATTTAATCCTCATAACTCTGGGATTTAATGTCACAGATACTGTTCTTATTTTACATGGATGGTGAGTTAGTTAATTGTGCCAGCCTGGCCAATAATCACATGTGGGGCTAATTGAAAGGTGGAGGGATAAATGGGTGGTGAGCCTCGCCTTTCTAGTTTTCGGGTCTCTTACTTTGTGATGGTCTCACTGGGTGCAGCTGCCTTAGCAGTTCCCTGGTTCAGCTTGCAAGATTGACTTCCTACAAGACATCCCCAAGGAGAAGCCGCATGGACCTATCCTGATGCAGCCCTGGGTGCTGGAGCAGCCGTGTGGAGACCCCTGCCAGTGCTGAGATGCTTGTTCGTTCACTGACTCAGCTTTCCTCCTGCAGTCGGCGTCATTGCCTCTGTTTTGTGAGGTGGAGGACTTTGTGGACTGGTGTTGGGTTAATGGGTTAATGTTGGACTTGTGGGCTTGGGCAGCATTGGGTTGGGATGTTTTCGTGATGCACATTTTCTTTACATAAAACTCTCTCATACATGAGTTGATGTGGATTTGTTTCTCCAAAGTACCTAGACTAATACAGATGGTAACTGAGGCCGATACATGAATTGATGTTCCCATGATAACAAACCTAGTCACCTCAGACAAACACTGAGATTTTCTGGTTCCAAGCAAATTAATGCTCCTTCCCTGGTTCTAGTCTATGTAGCACCTTCCCTCTTGACTTTGGTACACATCAGATTCCAATTTGCTTTCCACATGAGGCCTCCAGTGTCCCTTTTGCGCCTTTGGGTGGTCTCAAGCTCAGCATCGTACATCTTCAGTTGGTTGCATCACGGTTTCCATTGACATTCAAGGTAATGGGACAGTCATTGCTTTTACCAAGCCCCAAGGAGCACAGTTAATCAACTCTGGTTATAAGGAAGACACGATTTATGAACTAAGCCCTCAGCACGTGGGCTAGGGTATAGTTTTCACGTCTTGATGAAGTCAAGGATGGCAAAGTTGGTTTAGTTGAGTCTCCTGTCTATATGTTTATTTTCATTTATTTCTTGTGTTCATAATTAGCTTGATAAACATAAATGTCTTTTTAAACAGTCTTGAGAAGGAAATTTGAAATGGAAACATGTTATGTGAAATTGTAATTGATTCACTGTCAATGGTGTTTGCCTTGTTGTGGTTGCTGTTATGTACCATTGAGCCAATTCCAACTTAAAATGTCCCTGTAGGACAGTCACTGGCAAATATGGCCTTGGAGATAGGAATGAAACTGGTGATTGCATGTTAGCATTTTGCAAGACCAATTGCTTCTTGAAAAATATCTTTTTTTCAGCAACATAAATGGTGACTATACACTTGAATTTCCTGGGATGGGAGACAGAGGCTAAAATTGACCACATCTGTGGGAAGAGATGATGGAGAAGCTCAGTATAATCAGTCAAAATGAAGCCAGGGACTAACTGCGAAACAGATGATCAGTTGCTGATATGTAATATCTGGCTGAAATTGTGGAAGGTTAAAATGTGTGTGTAAAAGCCTTCTTTAATGGCTTTGAGAATATCTCCTTTGAATTCTAAGGACATCGCGAGCACAGATTTGATTCATTGAACACTACTAATGACAAAAGACCTGATCATTTGTAGGATGACATCCAGAACATTTTACATGAAGATAGCAAACAATATCATTAATATCACATGCAAGTAAAATTTTGCTGAAGATAATTAAAAAATGGTTGTAGCAGTACATTGAAAGGGAGGTGCCAAAAATTCGAGCTGCGTTCAGAAGAGAAGGTGAAGCCAAGGATGCCATCCTTCTTGTCATATGGAGTATGCTATATGAAGTGTGACTCAAAACAGAAACTCCCAGAAAGATGCTTATTTGTGTTTTATTGACTACAAAAGGCATACTACTATGTGAATCATAATGAACTATGGATAGCATGAAGAGCACTGGTGGTGCTCAGGGGAAAACTGTGCATGCACCACGAGGCAACAGTTTGAACAGAACAAGGTAATATTAGGTGATTCACATCAGGAAAGGTGTGTGCCAGGGTCGTATCCTTTCACCATGCTTACTCAGTGTGCATGCAGAGCAACTTGGGTTATCAGGATCTGACAGTGTGCTGCTGCTATCCATTAGGATTTTAGTGGCTGAATTGTTGGTTTCAGTCTGGAAGCGTTGCTGAAACCGGTTTACTTTGGGTGACCTTGATGAAATTTGAAATACCAGTGACAGAGCTTCCAGCATCACAGCAACACACAAGTCACCACACTGACACACTCTACGGAGGGTTGCTGTGAGTTAGAACTGACTTAATGGCAGCTAACAACAACATTATGCTGAGTAAGTGATCAAAACAGAACTTCTATAAAGAAACTCATGTGTCTTCCCTGTTAACGCTATGAGACCCAAACATAAACCACAGAAAGAGAGTAGTTGCATTTGCTTTCTTTAGGACCAAGTCAGTCTCCACAGGATGTTTGTCATCAGCATCATAGGTCTTCATTTCACAACTAGAATGAAAGATGACAATAGTATCACTACTTATATCACTCCCATTTGGATACTTCTTTTACTCTAAAACAACAGAGGATGGCATTCAACTAATACATAATTTTTTATGCAAAGCACTCTATATTTATAAGCTAGCCAGGAGAGTTTTTCAAACAATATTAGAAACCCTTATTGAATATCTTCTATGTCACTAAAATGATGCATTGAATACACTCTAAGATATAAACTTTACTATTATTTCTACATATTTTACCTACAAAAATCTCTTGGTCAAAACAATGTTATTGTTCATAAATTGGTTGCTTGTGAAAAACATAATGACAGTCTTGTCAGTAGCTGCCAGACAGAGTTTCCTGATCTGAAATTATAGTCTGATAATTATTCCATGGTCAGAAAAATTGTAAGTCTGGATTGATGAGCTCAGATACATGGATCTATTTGATGTTAGGAAAATGGAGCACTTAGAATGTTATATTAGATGGTACAGAAAACCAACAATGTACTAAAAATTCTTTCTTTGATAATAATCCACAATAAAATTTTGAGTGTGGAGTTTGGGTGGATTGTTTATCCCACCTATCTTATCTATATAGACATACAGAGGCAATCATAAGCACAAAAACAAGACAAAGCAAAATATAACAACAAAAGAAAACAACAAAAAAACCCAAAGCAGCAACAACAAACCAACAACAACAAAAAATAAAAGGAAAGCCGATAAATAGTTCCAGGTCTGTCCGTTGACCTTTATGAGTGTTTTCCAGTTGGGTCTGATGGGGTGCCACACCGTGGCCCCAAAGTCTATTTTTGGTATTCTTCAGGGATTTCATTGCTTTGCTCCCCTTGCTGCTCTTTTGCACACCCTAGTGTTTTGCCCTGGTGTGGTGGGGTCAGATAGGGCAGAATGCCTGCACTGTATCTCCAGTGTTGTCCCCTATAGTGCTATGGGTCAGTGAGGGATGTCATGTTTGTATCTCTTGGTGGGGCTGGCCCTATGGTCCTCACTGTGCATTGGCTGCTCCGAGCTGGAATATAATCCTTGGGGCTCAGTGGGCCAGGAGGTGTTCCACTCTCTCTCCTTCCCTCTTCATTTGCTCCTAATCAGAAGCACCCCTCTCCCTGAGCTGTAGCTTCAGAGCTGTCCTCTGAAGTGCATTCTTCAGGGGTGGTGGTGTCATGTAGTTGGGATTGGGGTTCGCCCCACAGACCTCTCAGTTGGTTGCTGCTTCACGCTGGTATGTTCCCAGAGCCCATGGCTACTTCTGATACACACGACATGTCTCTCCATAATTAGAACAAAACTTATGCTTCTTAAAAACTAAAATTATGCAGCAAAGTCATAATTAACTATAAAATGTTGAATGGAAAGTTGCCCTACAACACCGTCTGTATTAATTTCTCTTTTTCAAGTTGCATTTTTAGCTTATAAAGAAATTCCACTTAGCAAATAATGTGAGCAGTATGATTGCAAAACAAGATCACTACGTTGCGATGTTCTCAAACTTGCGGTTATAAGAGCCATGAAGCAACTAGTCTCCAAAGTGCCTGTTCAGCAACTTTGTTGGTCTCAGAGATTTCAGAAGATTTGAATAGCTACACCAACACTTTTCACAGAGAATGTTCAAGGTATTTTATTTCATTGTATTGGGGGCTATCACAATCCATACATATATCCATGTGTCAGACACATCTGTACATATGTTGTCATCATCTTTTTCAAAACATTTTCTTTCTACTTGAGCCCCTGTTGTTGTTTCCCTCCCCAATGTTCAAGCGTTGTCTTGGCTTTTGTGTGGCTTTTTTATTACCGAAATAGGACATTCCGCCTTTGTGTCCTGTACAGTCTCTCTGAGTCCTTAAGATTTTCTGCTTTCAAAGAGGCTTTTGGTAGAGACCGGGAGACCCTTAAGAACCCACACTTGTTTCTCTTGGACGCCTCACCAATGTTGGCAGAGATCTTATACCATAAGCACTCAATATGTGATTATTAAATTAAATCCAACAGATCTGAATTAAGGTAACAAAAATCCTGGCTTCCAATTCTGACCATTTCTGTGAGAAGCTGACATTGCGCATATGATGAACTGACAAGACTGTAGTAAAGCCTGCGTTTTCCCAAACTCCGCGCTCTACATCATGTGCTTCTGGCAGCCTGCGCTGACTTTTCAGCTCGATAAGTGAGCTGTCGACTCACTGAAAAGTTGGTTCGTCTGTACTGCTTCTCTCATCTCCTACTCTAGATTTCTTCTTCCTCCATTAAAAAATACATGTACTTACATTACAATATTTGTCTAAATAAATATTTAGTGCTGTGCTATTTGAAAAATGTTTTTTATTGTGAAGTAGGTGGGCGTTTACATCATCATTTTTGCGTTCAACAGCTTATCAACCCTCTCAACTGCCTGTCTGTTCTCCCTGCCCCCATTCCCCGCCCAGATTCTTCTTGCAGCATGTTATCTTTCCCACCCCACAAATGAACACCTGTTGACCTTCTAGCCTGTTAGTCCCCCTTCCATCTCGCTTCCTTCCATCCCTGATACGCATAAAAGTCTGTTTCTTTTGGTATGAAAATCATTCTCTTGATTTTTTTTTGCCAAAAGTTTTGACACATAATTTACATATCATGTATTTCAATAAATAAATCATTCAATCACATTTAAGGAAAATTGTACAATCATTACCATATCAATTTTAGAGCACCCCCTTATCTTGATTTTTTTTTAGAACATTGGTCTCCTGCAATATTTGTCCTTTTGTTATTGACTAATTTCATTCAGCACATCTTTCAAATCCATCATGTAATGAGATGTTCCATAGCATCATCATTCTTTAACCATGAATAATATTCCATTGTGACTACACGCTAACGTTTATTTATCCATTCTTCCAAAGATGGGTATTGTGGGCTGTGCTGTGATTAACAAAGGTATGCATATATCTGCTTGGGCTGTGTTCTTTATTTTTTTTGAGTGTATATTCAAAGTAGCGGGATTGCTGGTTATTTGGTATTTCTGTTCTGAATTGTTTGAAGAAGGGCTATACCCTTTTCTACATTGGTTGTACTGTTTTACAGTCCCACCAGCAGTGCATGATGGTTCCAATTTCTCTGCACCTTCTTCAGTATTTTTTATTTACTGTCTTTCTTTTTTAAAAAAACTTTATCAATGATGGTATAATGTGGTGTCTCATTGTGGTTTTGCATCTCTCAAATGACTAGTGATCATGAGCATTTCTTCACATGTATATTTGCCTCCTGCATGTCTTCTTGGGTGAATTGTCTGCTTATGTCCTCTGTTTAATTTTTTATGGGGATTGTTCATCTTTTTTGTGTGTTGAGGTGTTGAAGATTTCTAAAGATCTAATACTTTTTTTGATATATCATTGTCAATTTTTCTCTTTTGATGCACATACATTGTCTTATTTTTAGGAGGTCCCAGTTATTTATTTTGCTTTCTGCTGGGTGGGTACTCTCTCTCTCTCTCTTTTTTAATGTTTGGCAGTATGTATATATTATGCATTAGTGTCCCTAAATTTGTCCCTATGTTCTCATGGATGACCATTGTAGTTCTAGCATTTACATTAGATCTTCAATCCATTTTGAGTTCGTTTTTGAAATGGGTCCTGTTTCATTTTTCTGCCAATGAAAATCAACTTTAGTCGTGGTGAGGAGACGAGCCAGTTAGGGTGCAATGTAGCAATGATGAAACATACAACTTTCTTCTAGTTCCTAAACGCTTCCTCCCCACTACTATCATGATCCCAATTCTATCTTACAAATCTGGCTAGACCAGAAGATGTACACTGGTACAGATAGGAACTGGAAACACAGGGAATCCAGGGTGGATGATCCCTTCAGGGCCAGTGGTGTGAGTGGCGATACTAGGAGGGTGTGGTGGAAATGGGGAACCGATTACAAGGATCTACATATAACCTCTTCCCTGGGGGACGGACAACAGAAAAGTGGGTGAAGGGAGACATCAGACAGTGTAAGATATGACAAAATAAAAATTATTTGTAAATTATCAAGAGTTCATGAAGGAAGGGGGAGCGGGGAGGGAGGGAGTGAAAATGAGGAGCTGATGCCAGGGGTTTAGGTGGAGAGCAAATGTTTTGAGAATGATGAGGGCAATGAATGTACAAATGTGCTTTACACAATGGATGTATGTATGGATTATGATAAGAGCTGTATGAGCCCCTAATAAAATGATTAAATTAAAAAAAAGAAAAAATCAACTTTAGCCAGAACCATTTGTTGAAGAGACTGCTCTTCCCTGTAATGTACTTCAGTCCTTTGTCAAAAATCAATTGTCTAAGTGGGTGGATTTATTTCTGGGTTCTCTATTCAGTGTCGTTGGTTGTTGTATCTATCCTGCACCAAGACCGGGCTGCTCTGATGACAGGGGCTGTGTAATAAGGTGTTTGAGGTCAGGAAGTGAGAGACCTTGCATTTTCTTCTTCTTCTTTTGTGATGCTTTGCTTAACCTGGGTTTCTTTCCTTTCCATTTAAAGTGGGTGATTAATGTTTTCCTTCTCTTTAAAGAATGATTATGGAATCTAGATTGGAGTTGCATTTTATTTGTCATAGCTTTGAGCAGAACTGACATTTTCATAATATTAAGTTTTCCTACTGGTACGCATCACACATTTCCCCCCATGTATGTAGGTCTCTATTGGTTTCTTGCAGCAGTATTTTCTAGCTTTCCTTATAAAATTCTTTTGTTTCTCTACTTAGGGTTATTTCTAATTATTTCACCATTTGTGTGGGTTTTGTAATGAGACTGTTTTCTTGATTTCCTTTTCAGAGCTTTCTTCATTAGTATACAGCAGGCATGTCACACTGGCAGCCTGCAGGCCACATGCCGCCCCCAAGGTAATTTTTGTGGCCCTGACATGTTCTGAAATAAAATGAAAATAGAAAAAAAAATGTTATGAAGAAATAGCTCTTAGGGGAGATCGAGGCAATACTGTACACACAATTCCATTAACTCTTTAACTACTGAAGACAGTATACACGTGACCCAGTGCCTTTCCTGGGGCCTATGGACGTGTCTAAACACACTGACTCAGTTCCAGCGAAGTTTGGAAGTGATATGTCTGCCACTCTCAGTGTCTCCTAATGCAAACCGATCCCAATAGTGCAAAGGTTAAAAAGAGCACTCTGGGTTGTGTGCTGTTATGAATCACACCTTGCGGCAGTGCTAGTTAACATTTTTAGAGGGACGCCATTATGATTGTGCATCACGTTTGTCAGCTGTCCAACATTTTGAGTTTTTTGTCAGTTACTTTGTTATATTTTCTGGTCACAACACAAGAGGTAAGTGAAAACTAGTAGGAGGAAAGCGCTGGCAAGTTTCGGGTAAAAAAGAATAATTTTAGTTTTATAAATACATTAAATAAAAGAAATGTTTAAATAAAAGCAATTATATTGTGTGTTAATTATCCTATCAATATTCTGAATCCTCACTTCAAACCATAACTTTAACAAAATTTGTAAATGTGATGTGGCCCACGTGAATCTTGCCTGTTGCACCAAATGGCCTGCGTTTTAATTGAGTTTGACACCCTTGGTATACAGGAATCTGTACCTTGCCTGCTACTGAATCTTTCCATTACTTCTAGAAAATTTCTTTTAAAATCTTTGGATTTTCAATGTGTGGAAGCATATCATCTGCAAATGGAAGTTTGCATCTTCTTTGCTAATTTGGATGCTTTTTATTTCTTTTTGTTGTTCAATAGCGCTGGCTAAGATGTCCAGAACAATGTTGAATAAGAGTAGCGATAACGGGCATTCTTTTCTTTTTTTACATAAGTCATTATTGGGGATTCTTCCAGCTCTTCTAATAATCCATACATCAATTATATCAAGCACATTTGTACATATGTTGCCATCATCATTTTCAAAACTGCTTCTTTCTACCGGAGTCCTTGGTATCAGCTCTTTTATTTCCTCCCTCCCCCACCTTCCCACCCTTGTGAACATTTGGTAAATTGTAAATTATTTTAATTTTCATATCTTACACCAACTGCTATCTCCCCTCACCCATGTTTCTGTTATTCATCCCTGGGGTGGGGGCGGGTGGCGGGTTATATGTTGATCATTGTGATCAGTCACCCCTTTCTCCCCCTATCCTCCCCTTACCCTCATGATATTGCTACTCCCATTACTGTTCCTGAGGGGTTTGGCTGACTTGGATTCCAGGTGTGAAGAGCTCTTATATGCACCAGTGTACATGCTCTGGTCTAGCCGGATTTGTAAGGTAGAACTGGGGTCCTGACAATTGGGGGTGGGGGAGTTCCGGGTGGAGGGAGGAAGCATTAAAGAAATAGAGGAATGGTGTATGTTTCATCCGTGCTATACTGCACCCTGGCTGACTGGTTCCTTCCTTGTTACCCTTCTGTGAAGGGATGTCCTGTTGTCTACAGATGGGCTTTGGGTCTCCACTCTGCCCCCTTCCCCCCCTAGTTCGCATTAATATGGCTGTTTGTTTTGGGTCTTTTGATACCTGCTACCTGATCCGTTGACACCTCATGATCACACAGGCTGGTGTGCTTATTCCATGTGTGCTTTGTTGCTTCCCTGCTACATGGCTGCTTGTTTATCTTCAAGCCTTTAAGACCCCAGACACTATATCTTTTGATAGCCAGGCACCTTCAGCTTTCTTCACCACATTTTCCTATGCACCTGCTTTGTCTTCAGAGATCATCTAAGGATGGTGAGCATCACAGAATGCCAGGTTATTAGAACAAAGTGTTCTTGTGTTGAGGGATAAAGGGCATTCTTTTCTAGTTTTTATTCATTAGGGGATGTTTTCCATTTCTCCCCATTGAGTGAAATATAGTCATTGATTTTGCATACATGGCCCTTACTATGTTGAGGAATTTACCTTCTGCTCCAATTTTGTTGAATGCTTTGGTCAGGAATGGATGATGGACTTTGTCACATGCCTTTTCTGCATCAATTGATATAATCATGTAGTTCTTTTCCTGTGTTTCATTTATGTGGTGGATTACATGAATTGTTTTACAAATGGTGATCCATGCTTGCATACCTGGTATGAATCCCACTTGAACATGATATATTAATGTTTTGATATTTTGTTGCATTCTATTGGCTAGGATTTTGTTGAGAAGTTTTACACTTCATGAGGGACATTGTTCTTTAATTTTCTGTTCTGGGAACGTCTTTGCCTGGTTTGGGTATGAGGATTTTTCTTTCTATATCTTGATCTAGTGGAAAAACAGTGAGAGAATGATGGCACTTGCCCACTACTTGTACCTGTTGAAATGCGAGGGTGGCTCGGTCATGTGGGGACAGTTTACTATCAGGGGGAGTAAGAAGGA
>NW_022111373.1:75923595-75927882 GCF_000313985.2 Echinops telfairi | reverse complement strand
CCCCAGCAATGAGCAGGCTTACACACAAATTCCATGCACCCAGGGTGTGTGTGAACCCAAAGAGGAGCCTCCAGTTCTTGCTGTCAAGTGTTGGAGATTATTTGTACTGTGGGCAGAGCAGTTCATTTCATTGCTAGTCAGCGAGGAGGAATTTGCCAGTCCGATGACTGCGTTCTTCTTATTCAGTCACCCTTTCTTCAGAGATCCAGGTCTCCAGGTCTCTCTTTTGCACCCTCTTTCTGACATTTTAGTCCAAGAGTTTAAGCTCAGTGAGCCTGTCTATGTCACCATCTTACTGGAAACCCATGAAGAATATGTATATAGTAATTGTTCACAGCTAAGTCACACAATGTATTATGGTTTTATTTTACTTCTTTGCTGTGGAGTTTTAAAATGATTTTCTTGTTGTTTATTCATTTAATTTTAAAGCCCCCTTAAATCAAAAATTACACATGCAAACCTGGCATGTCTGTGTGGGGCAAATGGTTAATGTGCTCAGCTGCTAATTGCAATGTTGGTGGTTTGAATTCAGCTTAGAATAAACGCCTAGTGATGGACTATCCAAATACCAACCATTGAAAACCCTACAGATCACCGTTCTACTCTGACACCTATGGGGTCATCGGGGTTAGAATCTGGAAGGCAAAAACGGTTGAAAAAAATCCTTGGTTCTTAAGTATGATATTGGGTAAAGACTAACAGATTGCCAGCAAAAACAATTCTAATTCTCGAGTTACAACTGAATGAGTAGAAGTGATGCTTATCTTTACATAGGTTGATTCAATCTTGTAAAAAAAAAATTATCCTGAAAATACCTGTTTAATACAATCCCAGGAAAAAGATTTTGTGTGCAGTTGGGGATGGTGGGCTGTATTGAAAAAATCATTCTAAAGTCAAACTTTATAAGAAAAATATGCAGTAATACACCAAAAAATGTGAAGAAATAACAATGTGTGAGACATTTACCAGATATGATCTGAAAAGATGTTACAAGCTCTAGTTATTTGAACATTGTAACATGGGTGCAGATGACAGATCAACTACTTTATCCATTCACTTATCAGTAAACAATTGGGAGAGTGATGGATGACACTTTCCTAAATATTTTAAAAATGAACAAAGAAGTGGATAAATATCTAGGAGTGGAATTCCTTTGTCTTACACTCAGAGTAGGTTTAGCTTTATAAGTGATTGTCGCATAATTTTCCAAAGCGGTTATGAGTTTTCATTCCCATCAGCAATGGTATGCAGTTTTAGTCGCTCTACATTCTCTTCAGCATTTGATATTGCCAGCATTTTACATTTTAGTTCTTTGAGAGGGAGTGTAGTGAATCTCAATCTAACTTTATTTTGTATTGCTTGCTGACTAATCATGTGCTTATTGGCCATTTGTATATCATCTGTTGTGAATAATAATTTTCAAATATTTGCTCATTTTAAAATTGAGGTGCTTTTTCTTAGGTATTGTTTAAGTGTTCTTGACATATCCTGGATACAGGCTTTTTATAAAACATATGTATTGCAAATATTTTCTCTCAATGTATGGTTTGCTATTTTGTTTTCTTAAAGTTATCTTTAGAAAAACAGAACTTAAAATTTTTTGAATCCCATTTTCTTTTATTTATGGCTTGTCCCTTTTCTGTTCTATCTAAAGATTTTTACTTATACCAGGAGGGCAATATTCTCTTATGTTTCCTCATAGAGGTTTTATACATTTTCTTTTATGTTTAGGTCTCTCTTCTTCTTAATATTTCAAAGTATTCATTTCTTTCTAAGTTTTGGTATGCTTTATTATCTTTACCATTTAGTTAGAATATTTTCTAAATTTTTGTGAATTTTCCTTTGACCTATGTAATTTAAAAGTATGCTGTTTAATTTCCAAGTATCTGGGGCTACTTCCTCATATCTCATTCTTATCTATTTCTAATTGATTATTTTATTATTCTAATCCATTATTCTATTATTGATTTCATATTGTGAATTTCACTTATGTATGTCAAAGTTGGACATTGAATAAGGAAGACGGTAGAGGAATAAATGAATTTGAATTGTGGTGCTGGAGAAGAATATTCAAAGTACCCTGGACTGCTAAAAGGAGAAACAGATCTATATTGGAAGAAATAAGGCCAGAGTGCATTTTAGAGGCAAGGATGGCAAGACTTCATGTTACATACTTTGAACTTATTGTCAGGAGAGACCAGTCCCTGGTGAAGAACATCATATTTGATAAAGTGGAGGGTGTCACAAAAGAGGGAGGCCCTCAATGAGATGGATTGACACAGTGACTGTGTCAATGGGCTCAGGCTTAGCAATAATTGTGAGATGGTGCATGGCCATGGTGTGCTTGGTTCTGTTGTATATAGTGTCGCCATGCGTTGGCAGTGACTCGAAGGCACTTAACAACAATAACAACAACAACAACAACAACAGCACACTGTTTAATTTCCAAAATTTTGGGGGACTTTCTCATATCTTACCATTATTAATTTCTAATTAATTTTGCTTGTGAATAGATCATATGACTCTATATAATTTCAAAACTTAGTTGTTGAAACTTATGTCTCAGTAAAATATGAATTCTTATTAATGTTCTATAATCACATGAAAGGATGTTTGCTCTTCTTTCATTGAGTGGCATATACTATAAATGTTAATTAGGTCACAGAGGTTGATTGTGTCTTTCACGTCATCTTGTCTTTTTTGGTGTACTTATTTTGTCAATGTACCCACTTCTCTTGAATGAAATCCAACTCATAGGGACATTATACAGGATTTCCCAGGTTTGTGAATCTTTACTGGAGTAGTCAGCTTCAACCTTTTCCTGTAGAGGTGATGATGGGTTTGAACCTTGGGTTAACAGTCCACTATTTTACCACCTGCTTTTGATTTATTCCATCTGTCTTTTACTTCCTTCCTCTTTTAATGTTTTTTTTTTTTGTCAACTGAGTATTATTTTAATAGATTTCTAGTTTGATATAATAGTTAAGTTCTTGGATGCTAGTCCAAAGGTTCAAATCCAGCTGATTTATGGGAGAAAGACATGTGATTTGCGTCTGTAATATTTTAATCTAGAAAACTCTCTGGGGCAGTTCTAATTTGTCACATGGGGTCACTGTGAGTTACAAATTAACTTGTCTTCCCCTAGAACTGTTTTATAATTAGAAATTGCTTTAGCATTTAGAATATTTGTCTTTAGATGATCATTTTCTACTGGGGGATGTCAGTGTTGGATGCTGTTCCCATGGTGGTTTTAGGATTTTGTTTCTGAGATAGAAGGTCTGGGTGGACATCAAGTTTTCCCTACAATGTTGCCTGTACTTTTCCAGGCTGAATCCATTGAGGAAGGCCCTCCCCTGGGTCCTAACCTGCCCTACGGGAGTTCACGAGCACCAATCAGAGGTTCACTGAAGACAGAATTTTAGGTTGGATTTATAGGTGATTGTGACTTCGGATTGTCTTCCTACTAACAGAAGATCATAATATCTGTGGCTATAAATGTGTCAGTAAGATTATGTTGGGAGTTGGCATTTCTGGAACTGTATATATGGGAAGAATAGTGTTTTCTCTTTTGTAGTTTTTTGTGTTCTCCAAATTTTCTATAAAGAGAGCCTATTAGCTTTAAGAAGAACCCAAGAACACCACTTATTAAATAAAAGCTATTGCAATGATACTGATCTAGGGAAAATTTGACAGTGATGGATCAATGACAGTGGCACTATCAGTGAAGGGAAGTTTGAGAGATGTTCAATAGTTTGGATCAATAGGCATAGAAAGAAGAAGGACACCAATTAACCAAGACAATGTGATGGAAGTATTTGATTACATCTGGGGTCTTAAAGGCTTGCAGGTAAACAAGCAGCCCTCTAACTCAGAAGCATCAAAGCCCACATGGAAGAAGCACACCAGCCTGTGTGACCATGAGGTGTAGGAGGAACCAGGTATCAGACATCAAAGAACAAAATATCATATCAGTGGGTGCCCACCGCCTGATGTGATCACTGAAGACAAATATGTACATAAGCAAATGTGGTGAAGAAAGCTGATGGTGCCCGGCTATTAAAAGATATAGCATCTGGGGTCTTAAAGGCTTGAAGATAAACAAGTGGTCATCTAGCTGAGAAGCAACAAAGCCAACATGGAAGAAGCGCACACAAGCCTGTGTGATCACGAGGTGTCAAAGGGATCAGGTATCAGGCAACAAAGAACAAAAAGCCGTATCATTGTAAATGAGGGTGAGTGCAGAGTGGAGACCCAAAGCCCATCTGTAGGCAACTGGACACCCCCTTA
>NW_022111373.1:75920538-75922228 GCF_000313985.2 Echinops telfairi | reverse complement strand
GGGAGAAGAACGTCGTGTTTGGTAAAGTGGAGGGCAGAGAAGGAGAGGCAGGCCTTCCAGGAGCTGAGTTGACACCATGGCTGCAGCAAGGGGCTCAAGCAGGGAGAACTTGTGAGGAAGGCGCAGGACTGGAGAGTATTTTGTCTGTTGGGCACAGGGTCTCTCTGAGTCAGAACCAATTGGATGGCACCTAACCACAACTAAAACATCAGCTCTTACAATTCTGCCTTCAACTGACTGCAACTGCAGCAGAGAATCCGAGCGCCTGAGACATAACTACCTACCGGAATGCTTTCTCAGAGACCTGACTCATGAAAAGGAAATTAAATGTTGTTTTTAGTCATTAAATGACTAAACATTTTGTGACACAGGTATTAATAATTGACTTATGGTACTAAAATACTTTCCAGTTATTTATTGTTGCACAAAAAATGATCCCCCAACGTTGTGATCTAAACGTTTTATTATGCTTTCAGATGCCGTGGGTCAAGAATTCATATAGGGCACAGTGGGGCCGGCTTGTGGTGCTCAGCGATGTCTGACGTCAGCGAGAGTGATTCAGAGACTGAAGGTGGCTCGGTGGCTGTGGGCAGGTAGCACTTGGAGGCGTTTTACTCACACATGGCTGGTGGTTGATGCTAGTTGTTGGCTAGGACCTCAGCAAGAGCTGTGGACCGTGACATGGTCTTCCTGTGGCTGAGTTTCAGGAGCCACACAAAAGTTCCTTAAAGCCCGGCAACTTGCATGTATCGCTTCCTCTGTGTTCACACAGCCCAGAGACAAGTGGAGGTTTCATGGACCCCATTTGATAACAAAATATATTTTAAAATCTATTTTGTTTTGTTTTTGAAAACAGACACAGCAGACACATACCAACTCTACAATTTGTATAAGTAAAATTCAGTGACAGCGAAGACATTCTTCAAGTTGTCTCATCCGTTTTGTCTGTAGTATTCCTCTCCCAGTAACCTAAGCTCCTTGCCCCTCTCTGCATCTCTAATTTAATATATCAAGTTGCTATTGCCAGTTGGATCTAATAAGACTGATAGGTAGTTTTTATTTATCTATTTAATTGATGTTATTTTATTGGGGCCTCTTACAGCTCTTATCACAATCCATACCTAGATCCATTGTGTCAAGCACATCTGTACCTATATTACTATCAACCTTTTCAAAACATCTTCTTTCACTTGAGCCCGTGGTATCAGCTCCTCCTTTTTTGATAGGTAGTTTATTTTTAAGTGCACAATGCTAGTCCCCATTTTTTTGAAGAAAACCCACTGCCATTAAGTAGATTCTGAGAACCTCTATAGGGTTCCCAAGGCCATAAACCTTTATGGGAGCCAACAGCCTTATCTTTTCCCCTGGGAGTAACCTGTGGGTCTGAATCACTAACCTTGTGGCTAGCAACCCAATGCTTAATCCACAGCGCCACCAGGTATCCTATTTCTGAATGGGAGGAGGGCTAAAAAATTAGGGCTTATATGAAAATTTATTACACAACTTGTTGACTAGTTCATGGTCTAGATCATGGCATGGCCCCAAAAGATGAACGGATTAATTACTTTCTCTTAAACAAATGTTGAATTAATGCAAAGGAATGAAGTTGCTTGAAATGGGAGGTAGCAGTAAAAGAATGCTAGGCTGTATAGACAGGACATTGGTAAACCAAGGTTGGGAGAAGCATAAA
>NW_022111373.1:75917476-75919509 GCF_000313985.2 Echinops telfairi | reverse complement strand
TGTGAAGTCAGGTCAGGGGAGGACTGTGTCTGTTTACAAGGGTCAGTCTTTTGAAACACTCCTGGGCTTCTTACACATTTTACACCTGGACACCCTAACTAACATCAAATACTTATTGTAGTTATTTAACCTAATCTTTGTACCAGAATATAATTGATCGTTCTCCTGTAGGAGGAACATAGAATAACAATGCCCTAATTTTGTATGTCTTTGTTCTATAACGACAGGCTGTCATTTTCTATAATTTACCAGAGATTATGAACAATGTGCGGAGGCTGAATGTAGTTGCCTGGTAACCACCTTTTAAAACTTTCTTAAATGTAATTTCTCCTCTGCCAGAGAAACATCGATCCAAGAGATTTGCATTGCACCTCTCTAAGCAACTCAACATATTAAATACCCCTGTGTTTTTCTTTCTTTTTTACCTTTTAAATTCTATTAAGGTAACCTTTGTTAACCTTTGTTATGATCTTTATTCATCTGAGGACAAAGTGAGACAGTCAAATAATTATTTGTACATTATCACCCCCGCCCCCACAATATCTCTTTTCATATCGCATTTTTGAGTTGCGGATAGAACCATGTGAGGAATAAAGAAAATCTCATTTCACTCTGAATGGTTCTCAGTTTTCTTTCAAACACCACCAATCTGATTTTCATTACTTGGATGTCAAAATGTTTTCTCTATGTGAATGTTATGCTTCTGCCGCTCATCCTGTTTCTTGCTGTTAACTGCATTTCTCGATTGCAATGTAAGAAAACATGGAGTCTGGGTGGACAGGCAGCTACTTCACTTTCTGTGCTCGTGTCTGTGCATTTGCATGCATATTGGCTTAAAGGAGGAAATGGTTAACGAGCTAAAATTCAGTCAAATCTCCATTGTTAGTGTTGGAGGGCAGCATTATTCATTAATTGCTGTACTATTTCCAGGCACCCAATTGCGGTCCTACTTCAAGTCTACCCTGCAGAGTGATCCATCTTTTCTCAATGGACAGAAAGAGCTTCTATTGGTATAAGAGTAGTTTATAGCCAATAACAAAGCTGACTTACTTTGATTCTGAGCTTGAAGTGGGTGTGAGGCAGCATGCTCCCCAGGAACTGAAAGGGCAATGTTTATGTTTCTGCTCCCTCACACCCTACCAGGTCAGTGATAAATGACCTCTGAACTAGAAGGAAGAAGATCTGAACTCCATCCATGTGCCTGCCCCCACTTTCTAAAACCTTTTATGTCTCAAAACCCTAAGAGTTCCAAATGCAGTCTGGAACAATAGCAAAGCTCAGGGAGAAGCCCCTGAGTCATGCTGCTGTAGCCAAAAAGAAAGATTGGCACAGCTGTAAAAAACTGGGTAACATTTTAAAGTTGTTTCTATTCTGAAAAATGGCGATGCCGGGAGGGTGGAGAGAAGATGAGGGAGAAGGGGGGAAAGATTACAAGGATCTATATATAACCTCCTACCTGGGGGACAGACAGCGGAGAAGTGGGTGAAGGGGGACATCAGACGGTGTAAAATATGAGAAAATAATCATAAAAATTTATAAATTATCAAGGGTTCATGGTGGAGGGGGTAATGGGGAGGGAGGGGAAAAATGAGGAGCAAATACCAGGGGCTCACGTAGAAACAAATGTTTTGAGAACGATGAGGGAAGCAAATATACAGGAGTGCTTGACACAATGGATATAAGTGTGGAATATGATAAGAGTTGTATGAGCCCCCCAATAAAATAATTTAATAAAAATAAAAAGAGATTAAAAAATGGAAGGGTGGAGGAAGAGAAATAACTGAAAAACCAAATTCACTGCCATTGAGTCAATACTGACCTATAGTGACACTATATACATGGATTAAGCCTCTAGTGATTTCTCTCTGACCATAAACCAGGGATGTGAACCGCCTTGCTATCACACATAATGCATTAGAAAATGGATTTTTGCAGATGCAATTAAGTTAAAATGTAATACTTTATGATATCATCTCTCTTATGGTACATTAAAAATTTTGTTCTAGTTTTCAATATTTTTTCTGCTTTCTTTT
>NW_022111373.1:75914875-75916098 GCF_000313985.2 Echinops telfairi | reverse complement strand
TTGCTGGCCACCCTGAGAGCTGTGGGAGCCCTGCTCTGTTTCCACCCATCTTGGATCCATACGAGTTTGCAATCATCAGCCTGAGGTGTCCCTGCATTCTGCGCTATTGATACTGTATGAGTCTGAAGAGGTACTAATATCGGACTTGAGTTGAACTGGGTGGGGATGTTTTCTTGATATATAATTAGCTCTTGATATAAACATCTTTCTTACATACATGTAACTGTCACTGATTTATTTCTCTAGTCAACCTAGTCTAACACAGAGACATTTGCTACTCCCGCTGTGTCCTGTTATTCCTGGGACATCGTGTGGAGACACAGAAGTGACAAGGTCATCTAACAAGACCGAGAAGGTCTTCACAAGCCTTTATAGACAGCAAGTTATGTTTTCCAATTGTGTGTGCATATTGTAAAGAAAGTGCCAATGTACATGTTTCTAGTTTACATTTCTGGGTGCCAATAAAATGCTTGGAGTAGATTTCTCCATTGTACCTTATTGTTCTGGGTCTCTTTTTCTCATCTACCTACTTATCTATCACCTATTTTATGCAAAATAAGCTTTTTTTGATTGAAAAGTGTTAAAAAGAACTTGAGTATATCACACATTCATTACTAGCACTTTAAAATCTTGCAGCAAAAGAATTTTCAAATATAAAGATAATGGTAAAAGATTTCCCTTTGATACTTTAAGACTTGTAAGTTTTAGAATACAATTAACCTTAGACCTCGTTCATTTAGGAAATCAGGGTCTGACATGACCTTAGAACAAGAAAAACTCTTAAGGAATAATGGTATTAGGATGTAATATGCTTCCTTCCCTTTATTAAAAATTAAAAAAACCCAGCAACTTTGAAATCCCCTGCTTGTAGTTCTTAGTACTTTTACTATAACTGCTTAATGATTGTAATAAATCAAGGCCACAGGTTTCTGAAGGAATAATTTAATATTTCTATTATTTCAAGATATTTCAATTCCATGACATTATAAATGAAGTCATCCCACTCTATTTTTTCTGAAGAATCACCATACTTTGTTTTCCATCCTCTTTGGTGCATAAAAATTCCCTGCACATTCTTGGCACTCTCATCAGACAAGAAATGCTCACTTACTCACAATGGGAGAAAGACAAGAGCAACAGTCTTGGAAACCCACAGGATTGATATGAATTGGCATCACCTCAATGGCAGTGAATTATTTATTGATTTTTAAATCATTTTATTA
>NW_022111373.1:75911701-75912999 GCF_000313985.2 Echinops telfairi | reverse complement strand
TCTTCAGCAATCGTGGTGGAAAGCTAGTATCACACAGTGCCAGGTTATTAGAACAAAGTGTTCTTGTGTTGAGGGAAAACTTAAGTCGAGGTCCAATGTCCATCTGTTGAGGTTGAATATATTTTCATATTATTCTTTTGTGGCTTCCCCTCCAGGCATTGGCTTTGTCACTAAATAGGCATGGCTTCAAATTATGAATTGTTTTTCTACTTACCTGCTTGAAGACAAGGTTTCAATCCATAAAAGGGAAACAAAATATTTACCCAGGAAAATTGTGTAAGTTTTAGGGATAATACATGGTAGATGCTCAGTAAATGACAGCTTTTTCATCACTATTGATAGGATTTGGCTAATCTATTCTTTTAGGAATGTTATATACTGATAAATAAGGAATAAGGTGCTGGGTAATTTAAGGTACAAAGGGAAACACTGTAAAGACCATAGAGACATAGAATTTAAAGTCTAATTAAGAAAAGAAGGTACACATACGTGAAACATGCATGAACATGCTTTCCTATGTTTATATTTCTCCCAGGAAACAATATAATTATGAAAGATAATGTTATACATTGGTATATTGTGGCGCTAAATGATGCAGTATATACAGGAAAGAGTACAAAAAGTGTGAAAAATAGCATTAAAAATAAATACAAGAAAGACAGCAATTTAGATAGGCATAGATGATGATGAGGGCAACAACAAAAAATTCCAGTTGATACTGCCTTAATAGAGTCTCCAAGGCTGTGTATTTAGGAGCCCTGGTGATATGGTGGTATAGTGGCTATGTATTCAGCTGTAAATGGCAAGGTCAGCTTGCAGTGTGAAAACACCAGTCACTCTGTGGGAGAAAGAGGAGATTTTCTACACCCATAAGGAGTTACTAAGTACTCATAGAAGAAGTGCATCAACAGTAGTGTCCGAAGGGCTGTAATTCATGTAATCTAAAGCTGATGGAGGGAATAGTGAGAGCCTAAACTGTGAAATTCTGGTTTGTAGAAGACTATGGATGACAGTGGTAGCCCAACATACACTTGTGAGAGGCACATAGGAAATAAGCATCCGGTAATTTCCCTCTACCCATAATAGAGTGATTGGAAGAAACTGGTTACCAAACAGTGCATTGGAGAGATAGCTATAGTACAGAAGATCAAAATGATAAACCTGATTTGAATGGTCAACACTTTGTCAGTTGATATCCTCTCTGACACACGTGGGGTCTGATCTGGTTTTCAACATTTTCATTTTTTTGTTTGTTCATATTGAGGTTTATCTCTAATGTATTTTGTCATTGGGGGTGA
>NW_022111373.1:75904164-75905348 GCF_000313985.2 Echinops telfairi | reverse complement strand
GATCACAGTGGATTTCAGAAGAGGATCTGGAACTTGCTCTTAATCATAGACAAGGTAAGAAAAATGGACGAAATAATGAAATTAAAGAGCTGACTAGAAAATTTCAAAGGAAAGCTTGAGAAGACAATGAAATGTACAAAGATCTAGCGATAGAAAAACCGAAATGGAAGAACATGCCCAGCATATCTTAAACGGAAATAATTCAAGAACAAATTCAGTCCTTGAGTTGCAATATTGAAAGATTCTATGGGCAAAATACAGAATGATGCAGGAGGCATCAAAAGAAGATGGAAAGAATACAGTTACTGTACCAAAAAGAACAGTTGACATTCAATCATGTCCGGGGGAAGCGTATGAGCAAGAACCAATGGTACTGAAGGAAGAAGTTCAAGCTGCACTGAAAGCATCAGCCAAAAACCAGGCTACAGGAATTGATGGAATGCCTCTGAAATGTGCTAACAAGCTGATGAAGCACTGGAAGACCTCGTTCAGATATGCCAGGAAATTTGGGAGACAGCCTAATTAATACTTCTAAAAGTAGAGTCAAGAATAAAACATGGGCTTCCAGTGAAAGATGGTAGCTGACACAGATGTGCTACACAATTCTCTTCTACAATGATGTAAGGAAAGCAGATATGGAGGGGAAAATCTGATGACCGGAATCTCTGAAGAGTGAAAAAAAGGAAAATGAGCTGATTCCGGGAACCCAAGAGGAAAGTGAATTTTGGGAATGATGAGGGCAACAAATGTATAGGTGTGCTTTACACAATTGATCTATGTATTGTGATGAATTGTATGAGCCCCAATAAAATGATTAAAAAAAGAAAGAAAAAGAAGTAAGCTAAACACTGAGAGAAAATTTGACGATAGAACCCACATGAAGAGCGTGCGAGGAGCCGTGAACTCTTCTCTTGCTTGCCACACACACCACGAGCTGGGCAGCCCTCCCACAGTGCAGAACAGCTCCTGGGGCACTGTGCTGTGAGAGACGGGTCAGCCTTTGCTCCCACGCCTGAGGAGTGAGCAACACAAGAATACCTATGGTTCAATTTAGCCTACTGAGAAGTTGGTTGTATCTTTCCACACTGCTGGGGAAGTATGTGCTTTCTGAGGCTAGAGTACCTGAAAGAACTCTACATTATATACAAATACAAACGACAGGATCACCCACTATTTTTTTTTAA
>NW_022111373.1:75901394-75902643 GCF_000313985.2 Echinops telfairi | reverse complement strand
AAATGAATGACCAGGGCAGAGCCCAAGACTGCTCTTGAGGAAGAAAAAGCATTAGAACTACTAAAAGGATTCAGAAAAATGATTTTCAACTACTTCCAGCAGATGGAGGAAAATATAGAAAGAGCTATGGGAAAAGCAGGACCTTCCCACCCCAAATTGAAAAAAACAACACAAATCAAAATACCACAAAAACAAAAACAACCCAAAACACAACATACTACAAGAACAATATGAGAAAACAAATAAAAAACCATAAACCATACAAAACTCTAAATAAAAGTCCAGAAGGGTAATATTGAGATGTTAGAATTAGATAACACTGTGAAACAGAAAAGCAGTAGAATTGAAGCAATGGAAAGCATAGTTAGTGCACTTGAAGGCAAATCTCTTAATAGCGATCTATGAAAAGAAACATTAAAAAAATGAGCAAAAATTAAAATCCAAAGAATGTCTAAAATTATGCGGGATGCTATCAACGGAAACTACTTGCAGTTCATTGGGATTCCAGACAGGAGGAAACAAAAAAACTTCACTGAGAAAATAGTTCAAGGACTGCTGGATTTTTCTGATATCTGAAAGAACCCCAAATAGGAAAGATTAAAAAGGAAAGTCATCACAACATAGGATAATTAAAATTTCCGGTATCACGGAAAAGGAGGGTGTCCTGAGAGGAGTTTAGGAAAAAAGAAATGCTACCTACAAAGGGGAACCAATAAGAATAAGCTTGGATTTTTCACCAGAAATCATGCAGGCAAGAAGACAATGGAATGACATATGAAAAACTCTAATAGAAAATAAAATCTCCCAACAAATTATCTTATATTATTATCATTCAAATATAAAGGAGAAGTAAGGGCATTTCCTGATAAAGAGAAATTAAAGGAATTTGTGGGAACAAGACCAAGCTTACAAAAATCACTAAGGGGCGTTCTTTGGACAGAGAGTCAACAATAGCAACAGTTATCAAGCAGATATTGACCTACAAGCCACAACCTAGATATCAAACCACTTAAAGTAGTACTCACAGTAAACAACAACAACAACAATAAAAACAAAAACAAAATTGAAAATAACAAGTCAGAGATAGCATTCTGCAGTGAAAACAATTATAAATTACTAGAGAGAATCCTGTAGACACAAAACTTCTAATGGAGGGGAAGTTGAACGGTTTGCAAGACAAAAGTGACTGTCTTAAATTTGGAAGGAAATAATAATTAACTAAGGCAAACAGTCTAAATATCAAAGAATG
>NW_022111373.1:75882683-75883700 GCF_000313985.2 Echinops telfairi | reverse complement strand
TATCTGACCTGGATTCCATGTGTCCTGAACTCTTATCTGTATCTGTGTACATGCTCCAGCCTAGCCTGCAGTGAAAGGCAGGATTGGGGTCATAATAGTGGGGAGTGAGGAAGCCTCAAAGAACCGGAGGAATATTGTGTGTTTCCTTGGTGCTATGCTCATTCCTTCCTTGCGACCCTTCTGTGAGTGTATGTCGAATTGTCAACAGATGGGTTTTGGGTCTCTGCTCTGACCCCTCTTAATGACTAATTTTTTATATGACCAATTTTTAAGCAAAGAATTTACAGTACATTCATGGGAATGAAAACTGTTCAATTTGACTAGAAATTCAAGAGCAAGTTGTGACAGCCAGACGTTTCTCCTGACATTGTTAACTGTCTCTTGGATAGGGAAATATTTCCTCCAATTGAGAGCCACTGCTCTAAGTGATATAGCCCAGTATTTAGGGCTTGAATTCCTACAATATCCCCATTAAGTATTTGTCTCGACCCTGCTCGACATCATCTTGAGAACTCAGCATGTCCTAGTGGAGCCTCTTGTTCTTTCTTACTTTGAATTAAAATCTCTTTCTAAGCGGTTTAGTTGTTGTGGACCATACAAGACTCTCTTGTCCATCCCATTATATATCCCTTTACATGTGTCTAGGCAACTCTGATCATCTCAAGGACTTGTATTTACCTGTGTTGTTCAACGATGCTTCTTTGGAGTGATTTTCTGTATATGAAATCAAGGATAGCTAGATCTATAGGGACGGTCACTGGATAGGGGCATGGCAGGGGAGGTTGGGGGGATATGGGAGGTTAAACAGCAATGAGTTCTGAGATTGATTGGGGGGGCAATGATTGCACAGTCTTCATAGGATTGAATGATTAAGTTATATGATATGCTAATAAAACTATTTTAAAAAACTTATTCTTTAAGTAGGCTGTGGACTATAATGCATGATTCCCAGTGTTCCTGGCAGAACTATGTACTCAAACCTGTTCTATGATGCTTATATTCTACAATTGGAGCATC
>NW_022111373.1:75851300-75880607 GCF_000313985.2 Echinops telfairi | reverse complement strand
GATCTCCAGTAGCCTACAACTGGGTCTTGGGTCTCCATCCTGCACTCCCTCCCCCTCATTCACTATGGTAAGATTTTTTGTTATGATGATGCCTGATACCTGATCCCTTCAACACCTCGTGATCACACTGGCTGGTGTGCTTCCTCTATGTACCATGCCAAAATAATAACAAACAACAACAAAGAAAAGCCTATAAATCTTTCCAGGCCTGTCTGTTGAGCTTCATGAATGTTTTCTGGTCAAGTCTGATGAGATGCCATGCCCTGCCTCCAAAGTCAATTTTTAGGATTCCTTGGGGACTTCTTTACTTTGCTCCCCTTGCTGCTCTGTTGCACGCCCTTCATGTTTTGCCCCAATGTGGTGGGGTCAGATCAGGCACAATTCCTGCACTGAGCCTCCAGTGTTGTCCCAGTAGGGCTATGGTTCAGTGAGGGTCGTCATTTCTCCTCATGGGGCCACCCCTATGGTCCTCTCTTCACTGGCTGCTCTGAGCAGGAACATTGCCCTCTGGGCGTGGTGGGCCAGAATGTATTCCACTCTCTTTTTCTCTCTCTTTCCCGCTTCATTTGTTCCTCTGTGCTCTGAGCAGACGTGCCCCTCTCCCGAGCTGTAGCTTCAGTGCTGTCCTCTGTAGTGCATTCTGGGGACAGGGTCCACATATCTGGGATTGGGGCCGGCCTGACAGACCTCTCTATTGGTGCGCTGCTTCCACATTCAGTCTTCATAGTAATTTATACTCCTCTTTTCCTAACAGCCTAGAAGCCTGGTAGTGTAATGCTTATGGGCCAGATTCCTAACTGCAAGGTCAGCAGTTTGAAACCATCAGTCACTCCTCAGGAGAAAGAGGAGGCTTTCTACTTCCATAGAGTTATAGTCTCAGAAACCCACAGAGACAGTTCTACCCTTTCCTATGAGTCTCCGTGAGTCAGAATTGACTCCATGGAAGTTCATTGTTTTTTTTATTTCCTGACAGTAGGAAAGGGAAACCTTATAAAGAAAAAGGAAAATCATACACACACAGAGGATGAAGTTACTACAATGTTTGGCACATAGTTAATATTTTACTCAGTTATATTTTTCTGACAAAATGATCTGAGATGCTGAAGTACATGAAGAATGAAGCAACCAGATCATAAGAATTATTAACATTCTTCAATACACAGATCACAGAACCTTGCTTGCCAAATTGAAGAGGTGGTGAAGCAATTAGTTATGGAGATAAAAGACTATAGCCTTCAGTATGCACTACATCTGAACATGAAGAAAACTAAGTCTATCACAACCAGACCAATAAGCAACATCGTGGTAAATGGAGACAAGAATGAAGTTGCCAAGGATGTTGTTTTCCTTGGATCCACAACCAGCACCCATGGGAGCCGCCATCGAGAAATCAAATGACACATTGCATTGGGAAAATCTGCTGTGGCAGATCTCTGTAAAGAGTTTAAAAGGAAAGAGATCACTTTGAAGACTAATGTGAGCCTAACCTGTGACAAAATATTTTCAATTGCCTTGTAGGCATATGAAAACTGTACAATGAATAAGAAGGACAAGAGAAAAGTAGGGTTTTGAATTACAGGGTTGGTGAAGAATACTAATTATGCAATAGACTGTCAGAGAAACTAAAACATCTTTCTTGGAAGATGCTCCTTTGAAGTAAGAATAGCAAGATTTCATTTCTTTTCCTTTGGACATGTTTATCAGGAAGGACCAGTCCCTGGAGAAGGACAACATGCCTGGTAGAGTAGAGGCTGAAGGGAAAAGAGGAAGATCATGTGTAGGTTGGACTGAGAGAGTGGCTACAACCATGGTCTCAAGAACAGCAATGATTGTGAGGATGGTGCAGGACTGGGAAATATGTTGTTTCTGTTGATATGAGTTGAACTGGCTCAAGGGCACCTGACAACAACAATAATTTTCTGCCTTTTCTCTGGACATACTCTCACACCAGTCAATGCATAAACACCCCCTACACCTTACACAGCCTATCATTTCCACTTCATGGCTTTTTCAGAGTTCTTTTTGAGCTCTCCATTATTATTATTATTACTATCTTTGCTCCAAATCCTTTCCCTACTAAATCCTGAATGATTTTATTACTTATTCAAATTTTATTAAACTTTATTGAGGTGAACAACTCCAAAAGACAAGTACTGTATGATCCCTTTGATATAAAATATGTAAACTTGACAAATTTATAGTGCCCAAAACCTATTAGCGGTTATTAGGGGCAGGAGGGTAAGACAAGAGAGAATTACCCTGTTTCCCCGAAAATAAGACAGAGTCTTATATTAATTTTTGCTCCCAACGATGCACTAGGTCTTATTTTCAGGGGATGTCTTATTTTTCCACGAAGAAAGAATACGGTACACATTTATTGTTGATATCCTTATTATTGGAGAGGTCTTATTTTTGGGGGGATGCCTTATATTTCAGCGAGAGGCAAAACTGTAAGTAGATATTATTTTAGGGGATAGCTTACTTTCGGGGGAACACTGTACTGCCACAGGGAAATGAGTTCCTAATGAATAATAGAGAAAGAAAATGGGAATGAATGGTAGTGATGGTTACACAATATGATGAATGTAATGAATGTCAGAGAGCTCTGCATGCAAAAAGGATTGAAATAGCAAATGCTTTGTCATCTATGAGAGAAATACAGGGCTTTATTCCTGTAAAGCGTTATAGTCTCGAAACCCTGTCCTATAGGGTCTCCATGAGTCAGAACTGACTTGATGGCAGTGAGCGTCGTATATATTTGTACTATGTTAAAAAAAGAAAGAACAGTATCATACGTGGGAACTCTCACACTCTCCAACCCCTCTTCAGATACATCTTTCTAGGGGTAACCCCTTATCTTGACCTCTAACTACATAGGTTAATTGTGCCTGTTTTCAAATTCTATGTGGATAGACCCATCCGATTTATGCTCTGTTTTAGCTGACTTCTGTCACGCAATATTATGTTTATCAGATTCATCTATGTTGTGTGCATGCACATTTTATTAATTCATAGTATTTTATTTGTAATTGTACCACAATTTATATTTCACCTATTCTACCGCAGACACACATTTAGATTGTCTTCATGTTGGTGTCACTGTGAATCTTATTGTACATGAATTTTGATCAGAGTATGCATGGAGTTGTTTCAGTATATATCTAGGAATTCAATTGGTAGGTCATTGAGAATGTAAATGCTGACCTTTAGTAGATGATGACAGTCTTTAAAGTGCTTATCCAAATTTGACCCTCCCACCAGCAGTGCATGCATGCCAGTTTTCATAAATGTAGCCACTATTGTGAGTACAGTAGTTCATTATGCTATTTATTTGCATTTCCTTTATGCGTAGTATGTTAGTCATCTTTTCATTATTTATTGGCTATTTAGAAATACTCCTTTATCTAGTGATTATTCAAATTTTTAATTCATTTTCAATTTGATTATCTTTTAAAATGATTTGTCTATGTAACTATTTGGGTACATATGAGAGGTTTCAAAAATGTTTGTGGAAACATTTCATTAAAATTAATTCCATTTTTCCTTCAACAGTTTTGAAGGCCTCTCATAAATATGTGTGAAAATTAAGGACTCGAACCCATTTGAAAAGTTCAGTCATGACACAGAACAAAAAATCATATCAATGTGAATGAGGGGGAGTGCAGAGTGGAGACCCAAAACCCATCTGTAGACAATTGGACACCCCCTTACAGAAGGGTCACAAGGAATAGACAAGCCAGTCAGGGTTCAGTACTGCACCTAGTCCTTTAATGCTTCAACCATCGCCCACTATCATGATCCCAATTCTCCCTTACAAATTCGGCTAGACCAGAGTATGCACATGGGTACAGATAAGAGCTGGAAACACAGAGAATACAGGAGAGATAAAGCCCCTCAGGACCAATAATGAGAGTAGCGATACCAGGAGGGTAAAGGGAAGGTGGGGGGAGATAGGGGGAACCGATCACAATGATCTACATATTACCCCATCCCTGGGGTTTGGACAACAGAAAAGTGGGTGAAGGGAGACATCGGTCAGTGTAAGACATGAAAAAATAATAATAATTTACAAATTAACAAGGGAGGAAAGGTGGAGATGGGAGGGGGAAAATGAGGAGCTGATACCAAGGGCTTAAGTAGAAAGAAAATGTTTTGAGAATGATGATGGCAACAAAGGTACAAATGTGCTTGACATAATGTATGTATGGATTGTGATAAGAGCTGTATGATTCCCCAATAACATGATTTAAAGAAAAAAAAATAAGCAGAAAGAAAAGTTCAGGCATGGTTTACTGAAAAAGGGCAGGGTATGTATTGCACACAAACAGATTCATGTACATTGAATATGAATAGGAAACCAGCAGAGATGCCCCACTTAAGGATGGTGGCCTATCATGCCAATCTGAGTGCACATTGATCTCCATAGTCCTGTCAATAATCCAATCTTCCGTATCAGGACAGATTTAGGACTTTACATAGCCCTGATGCCTGGGTGGCACAGTGGTTAGGATCACAGCAGTTTGAACCCGTCAGCTGCTCTGACATGGCAGTCAGCCTCTATAAAGATTATAGCCTTGGAAACTCACAAGGCACTCCTACTCTGTCCTCTAGGCTCACTGAGGACCATCATTGACTGAATGGCAAGTCTCTCCCTAAACTGGCCAACTGTTCTCTAGAATGAGGTTCTCTTCTGGATTCAAATCCTTTGTCACACATATGCTTTGCAAGTATTTTCTCATACGTTGTGACCTTTAGCTGCTTGTCTTAATAATACTTTTTAATAAGCAAAAGTTCTTACATTTCATGGAGTTAAGTTTACTGATATTTTCTTTTATAGTTGGAGCTTTGTGTGACCCATTTAAGAAATTTTTGTTTACCTCCTAGTTTATTTTCTGGAAGCTTTGTTTTATTTAGGCTTCAATCCACCTGAATTGACTTCTGTGTACGGTGTGAGATAGGGATCAATAGTAATTTTTTCTCCAATGATATCTGAATAATCCAGGACCATTGAGAGGAAAGGGCAACCCCTTGCCAGCACTACAAAAGAAAATTTGTCATTTTCAGGTGATCCCATGAGGAGGGGTGCTCAAAAAAGCCCCAGAATCTTTCCCCCCAAAAGCTATGTATTAAAAATTTTTTTTAACAAAATAACCTCATCACCTTCAAAGTATTCTCCATTTCACTTAATACATTTGTCAAATCCATGATTCCATTCTTGGAAACGCTTTTCAAACTCATCTGTTTGGATGGCTCTCATTTTTTTTTCTTCACCTCTTCTACATCCTCAAATTGCCATCCTTTGATTTCCTCTTCATTCAAAGAAACAAAAAGAAGTCGCACAGTGCAAGATCAGGAGAGTAAAGTGTATGGGGCAAGAGAGGTATGCTGTTTTTGCCATAAACTGGCACACTGAGATGGCTGCGTGAGCAGGTGCATTGTCATGGTGGCAAATCCACTTCCCAATCTGCTACAAATCAGGCCTTTTTTGTTGCACTCTGTTATGCCATCTTTTCAGAGCCTCTAAGTAGAAAGCTTGATGAACAGTCTGACCTAGTGGAACAGATTCCAAATGCACTGTCCCCTCACAGCAAAAATACAAATGAGCATCGTCTTGATCTTTAATTTCACTTGATGAGGTCTTTTTGGGCAAGGTGACAATGGCGTCTTCCACTGGTTTGATTGATGTTTGCTTTCAGGGTCATAAAAATAGCACCATGTCTCATCACCAGTAATGACCTTGGGGAAAAGTCTGGGTTGCTTTGGAGCTGTTCTTTCAAAGTATGGCATGTTTCCCCTCAACACTCTTTTGCTGGTCAGTCAGAACCCAAGACACAAATTTCACAGTAACCCTTCCTGTTCCCAAATCTTCTGTTAAAATTCACCTCATTGAGCTCCAATATAGTCCAGATAACTTCCCTTGCTCTTCAATGGTCCGTCATGGGTCTTTGAACACAAGTGCATGAATTTTGTTAACATTTTCATCCATTCAGGAAGTTGACAGACATCCAGAACGAGGTTTGTCATAAATCAACATTTCATCTTCTTTGAGGAGAGAAAGCCACTCGTACACTTGAGTTTTTTCCATAGCGCTGTCCTCATAAGCTGTGCTCAATATTACAACCGTTTCTGTGGCATTTTTCCTGAGCAGGAAATAAAATTCACAGCCTCACACTGTTCTCTTAAATCAGCCATCACTACAAACAAGGTTCCAGCAAAACTGTTTTTACAAAAAAATTCACTGTGACCAGAGAGGACCTTCCCAGGTCACACCACAGGGTGCACTAACTCAGAGCAAGTTGCTTGATGCTCGCCTAAAATACGACAGTGTTGCCCAGCAGAGCTTTTTCCCATTTTGTGGGGAGGGCAGCCCCTCATATATGCGTGGGAATGAATACTAAATGATTGAGTTTGATGTCATCCCAACTCTAATTCTGCTTTTGCTCTTTGGATTTAGTTTCTGTGCCTAGTTGTCATGGAAATCAACCGTCAGCTTTTTCTAACCTAGTAGCTTATTTTAACTTCCCAACACTCTTCTTGATGGGCTTAAAATTATGAATGCTGAACACAGGTAGGTGCAAAATTAATGTTCTTTTGTTTGTTTGTTTTCCTCAATCTTACTCTCTCGTCTGCTTTCCCTTAATGACCCATCTGGGAAAACCAACTGAGAGAAGCACCAAATGGAGTGCTGAACATTCTGATGAGCACACTGGCTGCCTGCATTACTCAGAGAAAGAGGAGAAGGTTGGCTGCTTTAGTGTCACCTGTTCTATGTGAAACTGTGAGCTTGGTGAAGTGGTTAGTAGAGGCAGGATTAACTCAAACATTGTTGCTGGCAGGCTGTCACTCCCCCAACCTGCCAACTACTCCCTAGAGTGAGCATGAGCTGTTTCTGGACAACAGAAGGAATTAGTCATCAATTTTAAGATCTTCATCCAATGTTTGAATTTATGCTAGCTCTTGTTAGCTATTTAGAAAAATAAACACACACACATCCATATCCATATAAAAGTGAATGCAGTCCAAATGCAGACAGCCATACATTATAGCATTCTGTCACTTTAATAGACATAGTCATTATAGTACAATAATAATAATAATAATAAAGTGGCAGTGCCCAAGGAGGCTTACCTTCCTGTCAAGTTACCCCAATAAACACACAGTCGTAGAGCTTCTTACCACACAAATACAGCTTCCAGACAATATCACCACATCATCAACCCTTCCCAATGAAATTAGCTTCTCTAAATTTCTTAGATTATGGGTTGTCTAAAGCCATTACTGATAATAGAGACGCTGCTGTTTCTGCTGATAGTGCCAATGGCATTTAACAGTTTATGGAAGACTTTCCAGGCCCTATTCTGAGTATTTTACATCTCTTACTTCATTTGACCCTTACAATGTCCTGAGGGGTAGGTAATATTATTCCCCGCTTTCTCTGGAATTCCAGAGTTAATGTGTGTCAGAGCGCGAGCAATAGTTTGCAATACTGAGTACTAGCTTGATTTCAGTCCCCAGTACACACTATAGCGTATGTCTGTGGCACAGTGACGGGGGATTTTTTGGTCTTTCACTTTAACTGTTGAAAGGTGTAGGTGTGTGTGGTTGTTGGACACACAATGTTGCAAATCTAGATATTGCTTCATTGGGTTGTTCAGTACCATCACCTTAGTTCTGACCCATAGCTCCTATGCAACAGAGGGAAGCACTGCCCGCCCCTGAGCCATCCTCACAGTTGTTCCCCGGCCTGAGCCCATTGTTGCAGCCATGGAGTCAACCCATCTCCTTGAGGGCCTGTCTCGTTTTTTGCTGCCCCTCTACTTTACCAAACAAGATGTCCTCCAGGGACTGGTCTTTCCTGACAACCTGTCCAAAGTAGGTATGAAGAAGTCTCACTATCCTTGCCTCTAAGGAACACGCTGGCCATACTTTTCCAAGAAAGATCAATTTGTCCTTTTATCAGTCCATGGTATTTTCTAGATTTTTCTCCAGCACCAAAATTCAAATACATGGATTTTTCTCCAGTCTTCCTTGTTCAATGTCCAACTTTCACATGCATGTGAGGCCATGGAGAAGACCCTGGCTTGGGTCAGGAGCAAGGCAACATCTCTGCTCTTCAATACTCTAGGTCAGTGGTTCTCCACCTTCCTCATGCCGCCACCCTTTCAGACAGTTCCACGTGTTGTGGTAAGTCCAGGTCATAAAATTATTTTCATTGCCACTTTGTAACTGTAATTTTGTTACTGTTATGAACCATAATGTAAATATTTGATATGCAGGATGTATTTTCATTGTTACAAATGGAACATAAGTAAAGCATAGAGATTAATCACAAAACAATATGCAATTATATATTGTGAAATATTTATTTCTAATTACAAATAAATGAGTTTGTCTTGAAGCATGGTGTAGCATGGGTAACGGCTCCTGGTATGTGGGCTTATCTGCACGTGGGTGGACCGCCTGGAGACGGAGCGAGGAGCTGTGTCTTGGTTCCTAAGACCATCGGAAATATGTGTTTGGTGAACCCAAAGGGGTTGCGACCCACAGGTTGAGAACTGCTGCTCTAGAGGTCTTGTGCAGCACATTTACCTAAAACAATACATTTTAAAAATCTGACTGCTGCTTCCATGAGCATCGATTGTGGATCTAAGTAAGACAAAATCCTTGATAACTTCAATCTTTTCTCCATTTATCATGATGTCACCTATTGGTTCAGTTGTGAGGATTTTGGCCTTCCTCACATTGAGTTGTAAGCCATATCAAACTCGATAGTCATTGATCTTCACCAGCAAGTGCTTCAAGTCCTCCTCACTTTCAGCAAGCAAGGTTGTTTCATCTGCATATTGTAGGTTGTTAGTAAGTGAATAGTCCCGATGCTACATTCTTCTTTATACAATCCAGCCTCTGTGATGATTTTCTCAGCATACATATTGAATAAGTATTGTGAGAGGATTCAACGCTGTCACACAACTGTCCTGATTGTAATCATTATAGTATTCTCTTGTTCTATTTGCACAACTGCCTCTTGATCCACTTGTCCCAGTAGCCACTAATAATCTTTGGTCTGTATTATGCATTTGTCAGCTCTAAGAGTTTGTGTAAGTGGGATCATACGGAATTGTGATTGACTTTTGTGATTGACTTGCTCAACTTACTGAATTCAAACTCCTATATATTGTGTCATGTATCAGCATTTTATTTCTCTTTGTGGCTGAATAGTATCTCAGAGGAGCAGTGTCAGACCATGAGACAGCAACAGGCCTCCGGGCTCCCGGAACTGAGGGAAGCTGAATGCCTCAGGGCGGGAGCCTGGTTTGTAGAGTGGGCTGCCCTTTGGGCATTTATCAGCACTAAAAGAGTTGTGTAATGCTTGCCCAAGCAGGGCAGAGACCAAGTGACTGAGTGGCTGAGGATCCAAGGAGCGGAGAGAGACGTGCCTGCCACCATGACAAAAGAAGGTACTGCGGACAAAAGACGTGTGTCCAACACATTGTAGAACCTGTTAGCTTCCCTAGGAAACCCCGTCACTGTGAGGATTGTCGGTGTGTTCTGTGTGGCATCACCATAGATTATTGAACTCAGCAGGGCAATAGAGTGCTGTGGAAGGGACAGTTGATATGAGAACAAAGTAAAGAAGGTTGGAGGGTTGTGGACACACATCTGATCTTTACTTCATAGGAAGCCTCCTTGGGCAGATATGGACTTGGATTCTCCTGTTCCCCTGTGGAGTGGAGGATGGGTGTGCCATTTCCCCAAACCCGTACTCGTATAAAAGCAAAAAATCATGTAGGAAACACCATTGATCTGTTTTTATTAAAACCAGCAAGTGTTGTGCTCTCCATCATACCTGAGCCTTCTTCGTGGCCTTTTGCAGCAACATTTCTTTCTTTCTTTCTTTCTTTCTTTCTTTCTTTCTTTCTTTCTTTCTTTCTTTCCTCTCTTTCTTTCTTTTTATTGTCATTAAAGTGTCCACAGCAAACCATAAGCAGTTCAACAATTTCTACATGTGCATTTCAGTGGCATTGATTTCATCTTCAAGCTGTGCAACATTCTTGCCCTCCTGTTTTGACTCGTTCTCCCCCCACTTACACTAACTTATGGCGGCCAAGGTGAGCTTTGTCGTGGTTGTCAGTTTAATCCCCATATAGCTTTATCTCAAGACCATGCTGTTCAAGGCAAACATTCTTTACTAAATGAGATACTTAGCATTGAGATGAAATTTTGTTGTTGTTGTTTAATGGTTATCTCAGGGCAGTAGTTTCAGGGGTGCATCTAGGAGCAATAATTCCATAAAACCTGGATTCCATGAGAATTTGCAATTCATTTCTGTTTTTCCCTCTTTTAATCAAAATCCTCTATGGAATCTTTGATCAAAATGTTTGGTAATGACATCCAAGCACGATCCTGTTCCGCTGGTCTGATGGTGGAGGAGGAAGTTGTTCATGGAAAGCAATTGGACACTATTCCATTTCTTCTTCCCTTTTTATCTGTGCAGCAACATTTCTTAAAATGAGATTATAGATTGTCAAGTTTTTTTAAGATTCTTTTCATTTGGTATTTTATTGAAAATCTTAAACTTTTTAAAACTAAAACTTCTCTTTTGTAAAGCTAATTCACCTTTAAGACACAGTTTCATAAGCCTTGATTTTTGTAAATCAGTGTTACTAAAATTTAAATCCTTGGGCCTCTTGCAGCCCAACAGGACTGTTCTGCAAAGGCCACAAAAGGCATGCCATTATGTGGATTTCTTGGTCCAGAATTTCTCTAGGTCTTCTCTTACCTATCAGAGCACCACCCTGCTGACCTGCTGGTTGGCCTCTCTGATCACCTAGCCCCTTTCTTTTAGTTCTTGTATGCCGAGACCTTCTCCTCTTATACCTCTTGTATTTTGAACCCTGCTCCATTCCATGTGAGAAATATAAAGGGAGAAGGGCCAGCATTGTGCTTGACCCTTCCTCTCTGCTCCTGACCTTTCCATTTCAGTTTCTGGCGAGGTTATTATTTAGCTGCAAAGGGGAGAGTAGAGAAAGGCAGCTTGTGCTAATAAGCAGTTGGAGGAATACAACATAGTATAGAAAACCAATTTCCTATGGTGACATGATTCTGGAAAGAGGAGCTCCATGGGCTAGTGGAGCTTTTAAGGTGGTGGCTGCTGTACTTGTCCGTTTGCTAATACCGCTGAGCAAGGAAGAACAAAGAGACACTGAAGTTAATCATAGAGATGCCAAACATATTTTCCCTGCCTTCTTAGCTCTTCCTGAGGAAAACAACCTTTTCCTTGCTTATGATGTTTTGGCACAAAGAACCCCTGTGAAAACATTTCTTTTAGAAAAATTAATACAAGACTAGTTTCAAGCCATGGTGTTTTAAATCGCCTCATATCCATATGAAAGTTGGACATTGAATAAAGAAGACAGAGAGGAATCAATGCATTTGCATTATGGTGCTGGAGAAGAATATTGAAAATAACATGCACTGAAAAGTGTATGGCCGGATCAATACCAGGCTGGCTTCTAGCAGCAAGTGACCTTGAATCTCCCCCACATGTGCGTAGCTGACCACAGCTAGCTGAAACAACTAGCAGCAAGTGGCCTTGAATCTCCCACACACACCTGCGGAGCTGATCAGAGCTGGCTAATGGCCCACTTTGTTCTCGACCTGCCACTCTGTACCTGACACCAGCATGACCTGTTTGGCTCAGTGCCCACTTTGCTCTCGACCCTCCACTCTGCTCTGCACCCAGCATGGCCCGTTTGGCTCAGTGCCCGCTTTGTTCTTGCCTACCGCTCTGTACCCGGCACTAATACACCCAGGACCAGGAAGACACCTTACATTCCTGAAACCTGGACATACCTGTCCATATAAGCAGCAGCCCTGTAGCCTGCAGTGCGACTCCCCCAGCCCGGACGTTGTGGACTGTGGGACTTCGCCCAGGTTGGGGTTTTTTCTCCCTAATAAATCCTGTTTGTTCTGATTCAAGTGATTTGGTTTCTGGCACCTCTCGACTACCTTACAAAAAGAGGACAAACTGTCTTGGAAGAAGTACAGCCAGAGGGGTTCTTAGAGGCAAGGACGGTGAGACTTCTTCTTACATACCTGGGATGTGTTGTCAAGAGAGACCAGACCTTGAAGAAGGACATTGCGCTTGGTAAGGTAGAGGGGCAGCAAAAAAGAGGAAGGCCCTTAAGGAGATGGACTGACATCATGGATGCAACAGTGGGCTCAAGCATAGGAACAATTGTGAGATGGCACAGGACATGCTCCATTCCTGGTTCTCCTCTCTCATGAGTAGTACAATTCTTCTTCCCACTTCTGAGATGGCGAATTTTATACCCAGCAGGATACGAACCACAATTCACACTGTTGACAATCACAGCTGAATCAAGTAATACAGGTAAGTATCACCCCCACCTGCTTACCCAGAATCAAATGAAAGTCATTTGGAGGGAGCAACAAAAAAAGGCTATGGTTTGAAGAACCATGTTAAACAATTCCATACTAATTAATATCCCCCAAACAATTGGGAGGAGTCATGATGTTTGCTCAATGAATTGCTCAGTGAACAGTAGTCATAGACTTTGCTCAGTGCAGTGTCTCAGAATGGACCCCAGAGTTTCTAATCTGACTAGCTTAAAGTGGCAGGGAGAGAAGGCATTATAGAAGTACACTACTGGGAGTGAAGGTAGGAGTGGTCAATCTAAATTCTAGCCTTAAATTCCAGGATCCATGAATGCCAGGTATGGGGATATGTAGAGCTCACTGCCATGGAGTCGTTGCCAACTCACAGTGACCCTATAGGACAGGACAGAATGACTCCTGTGATTTTCCAAGACTGTACTCTCTCTGGGAGTGGAAAGGCTCATCTTTCTCCTGGTACGGGGATACAGCACCAGGCTCTCTAAAGTTTCTCTGGCCTGCTAAGATCATAAAACCACTCTGCTTTTAAGCTGATATTTGCCAAACTCCTTCTATGATCTTGGGACTGTCCTGGGCACTTGAGATACAACAGAGGGAGACATCCTTTTTTGTCACTCAATAGCAATTCATTCAACTCAGGGTTTAATTTAATCAACAGATGTTTACAGAATTCCTACTCTGTGCCTTTGTCTCTTTGAGATAGTGGATTAGATTAAGTTAGAACACTTCAGCTGCAAAAATCAAAACACAACAACAACAATAAAAAAACCCAAACCCAGATATCTGACCCAAAGTGGCTTTTAAACAAGAAGAGACCTAATAGGTTGAATGACTGTTTGCCTGGTTCTGTACGAGTTTAGCAGTGGAAGGCCCACTCTGGGAAAACTCTCAGGGCTGGCCCAGTTAGCATAACTGGTCATGCATTGAGCTGCCTTCTTAGTGCTAAGAGGTATAAGGTGTAGCAATTTATCCTTGACTTTAAAGGGGATATTCTATCATTCCTCAAGTTTCTGGCCCTCTGAATACTTCACCGAGTGGGCAGGACCTTGAATTTTCTTAAGATTTATTTCCCACACTCTGTGTGACAGATTTTATGTCTATTTGACCCTGTGTGAACGTGTAGGAGTGGAGTCCAACCTGTCAATCACGGCATGATGACGTCTTCGTGGAGGAGTAGCCTCTTTATAAGGAGAGTCTGGGAACTTTTCTCTTTGCCTTCTTGCTTTCTGGGGTGCTGCCTGCCTCCAGTGTTGGGCCCATGTAGACTGCCTGACCTTGAGCTGTTGGTACCCTGCCACGTTTCTGCTGACCTTGGATCCACGTGGTTCTGCACTCACTGGCCTGTGATCTTCCTTTATTCCACTTCACCTTTCTGCATTATTGGCCTGTAGCTACATGAGTCTGAAGAGGGCTTTAACTAGCATTGGACCCATGGACTTAAGTTGGACTGGGCTAGGATGCTTTCTTGATATATATAAGTTCCTTCTTAAACACATATGAATGTCACTGATTTGGTTCTGTAGACAACCCAGTCTAACACAATCTGGGACAATATAAGACTGTCTCCAATATCCTAGTCACTTGCTCATCCAGGAAAATTGACATGATATCATTACAAGATATTGTTGTTAGCTCCCACTGAGATAGCCTCTGACTCACAGTGAGAGCCCATAGGCCACTTATCTACCAGGAAATTCTCAAGCAGATGACCTATCCATGCTCTGCAGTATATAGGAGACCCCTGCCAAATAAGTGATGGGAGGTTCCGTTGAAATACAGGGCATCAGGCACTGTGGGTTCTTTCTAAAGAGATGAGACTGTCTCTCTCTCTGAAGCAAATCATAGGGATTTTCAGGGATTGCCCTAGCTGCTCACTGGAAAGGCACAGGCCTGTCCCCTAGCATCTAGGCAAAATACCCCATGCAGACACCTCCACCAAACTATGGCAAGTGGATTACATAAGACCTCTCCCAATGTCTGACGATTACCATTATGCCACTGGCCTGCTGCAGGCATATCCATGCAAGTGAGTAACCCAATGTCATATGCACGCATCGTTTCTCCTAGCTGTGTGCCACCTATGGCACTCCCAACAGATGTTGACAGTGACCAGGGAACCCACTCTACCAGACACTAGCAATGGAACAAGTGACTGCTCTGTGGTGCATCACTGAGTATCAACACCAAACACAAAAAGTGTCTCTTAATTATTACTCCATGGGCCAAAGAAGACTATGAGAACTCATGTGCCTGGCAAAGATGAGGCATGCCTCCTGCCTTTGCCTGAAAACATCACCAATCTCCTGTTGCTGCTGCGCCAAGACCTCGTCCGTGGGAGGGCTGCTGTCTCTCTTCCATGGACATTGAAAACCAGTCTTCAGGGCTTTGGTATTTCAGCCACTTGCAACGGGCTTATGGCTAGGTTGGTAGGTGATGCTATGGTGATCACCCACACTCATCTCAAACTTGCAGGTGATTAATCCAATTGGTGAGATGATCCCTAAGGGGATGCTAGTCCTAAACCTATGAAACATTTTAGTTCCTGGGTTGCATTACGCTGGCCTCCCATCTCCTGTGAACCTGCAGGGACAATCCATGTTTTGCAAGCCCGAGGACAGCCCCAGCCTGGAGTCTTTTTGAGCACATCTCCCAACACCGTATGCATTTTGCTTGGTGGTCATGACTTACCCGTGCCAGTGTCTCTCACTTCTGTGTCTTTTCATCCTAGTGCTTCCAGGAATGTTTTTCTTGCCAGCTGGGCCACCATGATGGCTGATGTGAGAAATCAACCAGATTGTTAAGTCTATGGACAAATAGTAACAACTTCAGCTATCAGTCTGCTATGGAAAGTTGTTCCAGCCAATACCAGCATCCGGGCATGCCTACTGGACTGAAGGAATTAGTCTGGACTAGGAGGCCTTCCTTTCCCCACTTTCAGGTAAATTGTTCTATTGACCTGTTTTCTAACTGACTCAATTCTTTTACCCTCCATACAGTATACCGAGTTCTTATTCATCCTGGGACTTCTTTGCCTTGGGGTATTATTTTGTTATGGGATTTATTGCTATTGCAGTCTCTGGCTACAAATTTCTAATGTCCAAGGGATAATGTGGGAGATTGGCAGTAAGATTGTAAGAGCTATTTCTGGGGCTTTGGGATAGATTGTAGGGACACTAGTTAATGGTCATAAATGGCTGCACTTCGGCTAAGAACGCACTCCCTGTAGGTCCACCTGAATGATACATTTCTCCCACACTTAGCCAGAATGCTACAGCACAGCCAAAGCCACTGTGACCGCTTCTTGCGTCCCCCCTTATCAGGATAGCACCAACCTAACAATGAGTTTCTGGTAGGTTAGTGTTATGTTGTGAATAATTTCAGCAGCCTACCTCACTCAACCTTATAAGTGGTATCAAAAGACCTTTGATAATGACCCCCATATTGGATCCTTTCTTCTTCATCCACCCACCACTGAAAGCATTATGGAGCCCTGGTCGGTAAGCCCTCCAATGAAAATAAACCAATGTCCATCAGATTGATTCGCAGTCACTTTTCCAGGCTCTTGGCATCTATAAATAGGGGCCTCTCCCTCTTTGGGACTGAAGGCCCAATACCATGACCAAGTAGGATTCATCCAAGGTGTGTAAGGATGGTTCGACATTAGAAGAATAATTGATATAATTAATTACATAAATTAAACAAAGGAAAAGAGGTATATGATTATACTGACTGGTGTGGAAAAGGCATTTGCCAAGTGCAATACCCATTCATGATAAAAATAAGAATAGAAGGGAAATCCCTCAACATAATAAAAGCTATATGTACAAGTCCAAGGGCTAACATTCTCAATGGAGAGAAACTGAAAGCATTCCTCTTATGAATTGGAACCAAGAATAACCTTTATCTCCAGCCCCATTCAATATTGTGCTGAAAGTCTTAGCCAGAGGTACAAGGCTCTGGCTTGAAACCTTAAAATGAAATGAAAAATGAAAATGAAAGGAAAAGTAAAGCCATTTACTAGTAAGAGGAGGTAAAATTCTCTTTATTTGAAGATGTTATGATCCTATGCACAGAAAAATCCCCAGGAATCAGCAAAATTTTAGATGGAAACAACGGAAATGCCATTCAGTGAAAGGATTGATAATAAACTTTGGTATACAACACAGTGAAAGGCTTTGCAGCATTCAAATATAATGATGAATCTGCAAAACACCTCATAACAAAATGAACTTGAGAATTTATGCTAAGTGAAATTAATCAATCATAAAAGGACAAATATTGTCTGAGACCACTATTCTAAAAAGACAAGAAAAAGTTTTCACACTAAAAGAAACATCCTTTGCCCAAGAAAGAAAAGTATGGTTTGGAAAACATGAAAGATTATGGAAGAAATGGCACAATTATGACATGAGTTGTGTTAGTCTGGGTAGACTAGAGAAACAAATTCTTAGACTCTCATATGTATATAAGAAAGAGCTTTATATAAAGAGTAATTATACATTAGGAAAACATCCCAGCCCAGTCCAGATCAAGTCTATAAGTCTGATATTAGCCCATATGTCCTATATCAATCTATAAAGTCCTCTTAGGAGTCATGAAACACATGCAAAGACACAGAATGCAGGATGGTCACAGGCCAGTGGGTGGGAAGTCTTGTGGATCCAGTGACAGTGTAAGCATCTCAGCTCTGGCAGGGTGTCCATGCTGCTGTTCCAGCTCAGGGCACTAGTGTAGTTCCATGTGTTTTGTAAGTAGAGAGACTCTCAGGGAGTGAGCAGAGAGAAAGTGTCTCCCGCCTCCAAGGAAGAATACAGGAGTTCCCAGAATCTTCAGGAGAAGGTCATGCCCACACAGAGGCATCATTGGCTATGATATGATTGACAGGCTAGACTCCACCCCTTCACTATTAATCCTCTCAAATGGACAACCGATTATATAACTTCCACATGAGTGAACTATGGAACTATATAATACATGTATTGGCTCCCAAATGATGGCCAAAAAAAGGGCATAGATCCAAGAATGCGTTTGGGGCTAGCACTAAATCCTAGCTCCTACTTAAGAACAATCAGTTCTTACATCATGGCCCTGCTCAATACTCACTTTCACAAAATGATCCCTGAAGATAAGGGTGCTACAGCAAAGTGTCGTAAAGAAAGAAGATGGTGCCAGGCTCTCAATCGGAATAGTGTCTGGGATCTTAAAGGCTTGTATTCAAACGAGCAGACATCTAAGCGAGGAGTCAATGAAGGCCACACAGAAAAAGCACACCAGCTTGTGTGATCCAAAGATGACAATTACAAAATTCAAATATGGTGAGGAGAAATACATCAGAGCAAAAAATTATGAACACCCAATTTGTGGAGGGCGATGGGGGATCGTGGGAGCTCCACACCCATCTGCAGAGTATCTGGTTGGGCTGGGCCACTGGCAGATCTGCTCCAGCCACAGCAAGAGTCTTGGAACAGCCTTGCTGTCAGGCAGAGACCTCTGCCATCTTTATGATGCGGGACCGACCTGGAGACTCGGCCAGCTGACCGCCCCGAATTTGTTCTGGTCTCTCTTACTGGCTCCACGACAGACATTTCTTCCCTAACTGTTTGAATATTGCTTGGGGGCTTTTCTTTCTTATGCATTATTTGTATTTTCGTCTGTATACTATCATGTTTTTATCCTTACCACCTTAGCACAACTTTGTTTTTGTTGTTTTCTGTTGGGTCTCCCAGTGGTGAAGCAGAGGAGGAGTGGAGGCATAATGAGAATAATGGATACAAGTGGCTATAGAGAATACTGGGGGCGGGGGGAGATCAGTGGTTCTCAACCTTCCTAATGTCTCAACCCTTTAATAGAGTTCCTCATGTTGTGGTGATCTCCCAGCCATAAAATTATTTTCATTGCTACTTCATACCTGCAATTTTGCTACTGTTATGAATCGGGCGACCCCTGTGAAAGCGCCATTCCACCCCCAAAGGGGTCATGACCCACAGGTTGAGAACCGCTGGGGTAGGTGATTGAGAGGAGAAGGGGATTTCGGGAGTAAACAATGAAGACGGGAGAAGGGAGGGAGCACTAGAATGGATTGTGATTGCATAACTCATCTTAGAGGTGATTTAAGCATGGGGAAATGCTCTAAAATTAATGGGGGGTGGTGACTGCACAATTCTCCTTGATATGATTGAATAGTTGAACTGTTGACTTATGTGATGTGTAAATTACTTGCCAATAAAACAGTTGGAAACAAAACAAAACAAATCAAAAACGTTCTTTGGTGGTGACCAGAGGTGGAAGGGGAACAGATCAGAAATCACTGGTTGGTGGTTAGACAAGTGTTAACTTGGGTGAAGAGGCGGGTGATATGCAATAAGGGAGAAGCTGACAAAAAGTGATGACAGCTGAAGAAGACAGTGAGCAGTTTGTAAGAGTTGAAGGCAACAGAGGTAGTAAATACTGCTCCCTACACACCTGTAATAACTGGGATCCATGAGTAGAAGTTTGGATGGGCATGCAAGCAGAACAGGTGTGGGAGGGAAAGTGGGAATATCTTCACACATATGTATATATATAAGTTTGACAGAGGACTCTCGCATATGTGGATTTGATTTTGCATATAAAAATAAAAATGTGTGTACATATGTCATATATATGTCATATACATATATATATTCCATGCCAAAGCTGAAATTAGAAGACCTGACCCAAGCAAGGTGAATAAATGGCATGCGGGCCATATCTGACCTCCTTTCATTACACAAGTGGGAAGGAGAATCTAACTCCACATCTGCCCAAGGGCGATTCCCATGAGGCAACTTTAGACATGCCTCTACTTCCATCCTTCTGTATCATACTCTGACACCAGCACATCCATGGCACTCTATTTCTCTGCTGGGTTTGGTAATCCATTCCAATGTCCACACTAAATTCATGAACAATACTCATGAGTATGGGGGTTTATTAGGGATGTTAATAGGCTTCAAGTTAGGATTTAAAAAAAAATTAAAGATATGGTTCTTTTATCCACAGTACCTCTTCTCAGCCATGCTGGCAGACAAGTCTCTCTTAGGCCTTCAGCCTCTCAACCATGTTGCCTCATGGCATTAGCTTACTGGCAACAGAGTTACAAAGTTCCTTTAGCATCAATTAATACCCAAAGCATACTCTACTCTTCAAATCAGCCCCAAACAGACTCAGCTTTATTTGGTCCATTTTGTGAAGCCTGCTCTCCGTGTCCTGGTCTCAATTGCTGCTGCTGCCACTACATGGAGGGATTTTGCACATGTCCCATGGGTGGCTCTTATTTCTTGATGGTCATGGGATATTGTTTCCTCCTGCTTCTGATAGGACTCAATTTTATACCTAGTAGAATGGCAAAGCGACCAATCTCTATTACTGGGTGGGAGTTACAAAGATTATGAATAGAAGAGCCACAGCAAGTCATTTCATTTTACCAACCACGGTATTTTCAATCACCTCATATGCATATGAAATCCAGACAATGAATAAGGAAGATTGCAGAAGAATTGATGCATTTGGATTATGGCACTGACGGAGAATACTGAAAGTACCAGAGGCTGTCAGAGGAACAAACAAATCTGTCTTGGGGGAAGCTGGTACGGTGAGGCTTACTTTGAACATGTTATCAGGAGAGACAAGACATCAAGCTTAGTACAGTAGAGAGTCAATGAAAAACATGAAGCCCCTCAACAAGATGGCTTGACAGTGGTTGCCACCGCAGACTCAAATATAACAGTAGTTATGAAGATGGTGCCCAACTGGCAGTGCTTCATTCTGTTGTATATCCGATCTTCAAACAAGAGAACAACCGCTTCTTTGAGATCCCGGGGACAGCATTGAACCCAGGACAAAATAAGGAAGAGTAAGAAGAGAAAGAAGAGTGGGAACCAGGGATCGTAACGGATGAGTCGTGCTGCATTGAGGGGACTGCCCTGAATAAGATGAACCAAAATGGGTTCAAATTATTGACTAGAAAGCTGATGATCTTCTCTGTCAATCTTCACCCAATTGAGAATAAAAAGTTAAAAAATAAATTAAAAGAGTAAGATCTTCCCTGAGATGGATTGGCACAGTGGCAACAATGGGCTGAAACATAGCAACCATCGTGAGGATGGTGCAGGAGCAGGCAGTGCTTCATTGTGCTATATGTAAGGTCACTGGGAGTGGAAACCCACCCACCTAACAGCAACAACACGCCGTCCTCCTGATCATGGGCTCGTAGGATGTTCTTGTCTCCCAATTGATCCTTCTCGGTGATGTACCACAAGCAAGGTGAAGTATCACCCTCCATGCTTACTTTGCTGTACTTCATTGAACACTGATTTATTTGCTCTCTGGCAGTCCAACGAACATTTCCTATTCACCGACTTTGCCAGCACCATCGTTCAAAAGCGCCAGGTTTTCATCTGCCTCTCTTTACCATTGCTCCACAGCCTTGAAGCCCTCCAAGCTACCGCCACCCCAATAAGCCACAAATGCTAACATTTCTTTTTTCTACACACTTCCAATATTCCACTACTATTCAGAGGAAGGAAAACAGAACAAGGGTTGAAGGCACTGTACCCGTACACAGGTAGATGTCGCCATGTCTGGCTCCTGCTTACAGTGGCTGTGGGAATACATGGACATTGTACAGAAAGTGAGTATCATGAGGATATATAGGATGGGGCTTCAAAAAGTCCATGGAAAAAAGTTAACCACAGATTATGAAGCCTTTTCAAGGCACTTCATATAAGGTATTTTTTTAACCGGTGGTCTAGAGAGTCCTGTACTTCTTTGTTTAGCCTCCTATTGCAAGGGCCCATGATGTCTGATTTCATCACAGGAATTGCCTAAAGCCAGGATGCAACATATACACATTTCTTTGACTTTGAGGGCCACCCACTTACTTGGACTGCCCCAGTCTATCGCTGAAGTGAATGAGAGCTTCTATGTCAGTGTCCGTAGAGGTGTCAGGGACCTGCATAACAGAGTGTTTGCTAAGAACATGCTTAAGGTATTGTTACTTAAGTCTATCCAAGCACTCTGGAGCAAAATAAATAATCTGTAATTAAAACTCTAATTTGTAAACCAGACTCAAAATCATTACTTTAAAGAGTATAATTTGTTTATACTTTTTAACAGATTTGTTACTTGTAATATAATTTTTATCTCAAAAAATATTTTTTTCATCATTTCTGGTGAATAAGCCAGTAGCTTGAAACTTGAGCTATAGCAGATGGCATGAAATAGAAATGTTACCTCTGTAATTGAAAATCCATTTCCTTTCATTCCTGAAGTTTATTTTTGAGGTACCTGCCTTGCCATCTCAGACTATGCAAATGTGTTTGTGACTTGGGAAAGAGATGTGCCGCTGACTAGCATAATTGAGTTGTAGAATAAATTTCCTTTTCCCTTTTCATCTCTATGAAAGCTGTCTAGACTGCGAGCCAGTTTCCCTCCCCTCCCCCCATTTGGTGTTGCAGAGATCTGTCTGATGCCAGGGCATACTTTAATAAGTCATAGGTCCTACTGCCTTCGGCACCATCGTCCATTAGAATAGTTTAAGGCCAGATAAGCCCCGACCTTGGTAAGGAAAGTTGATTGCCTTTTTTAGGTTCTTAAACTTTGTTTAGAGCTCTTTTGCCTATCCATTGTAGCAGGCGATCACTTTTATTCATATTCCTTCAGATTCAGGTTTGGTCTTGCCCTACCACTACCCTTACCTCAAGGATTAAAAGAAATATTTCTTCTCTGGTATTGCGTGTCTTCCTATGCCCCTGGTTTGAGTAATGTTTTGTTCCTTCTAGAAAACCTGGTAGCACAGTGGTTAATTCACCAAAAGGCAGTCCCACTCTGTCCTGTAAAATCGCTGCTGATTGGATTTAACTCCATGGTAATCAGTTTGTACCCTTTGTCAATGGCCACTAACCTATTGTGCTACGAACATTCTAGACCCGGGGAAGATTAATACCAAGGCACATAGACATTGCCAATGGATGCTAAGCCCTCAGAGTTGACAGACAGCCTTCTCTGAGAGCTTGTACTCATTTTCAGACTTCTGGTTTTCTAAACCAAGTCGACAGTAGCTAGCAACAACAGCAACAACAACAAAGTGTGAGAGGATATATTTGTTTGCTAAAGCCATTTATGTTACAGCAGCATCCGGTAACTAGGACATGTAAGATTGTGATTGCTGATGTTAGTTGAAACAGACTGCTTTCAAGTCTGTTTCCACTCACAGTGACCCTGTGCACAACAGAGGGAGGCGCTGCCTGGTCCTGTGCCATCTTCACGATTGTTTTTATATTCGAGCCCATTGTTGTAGCCACTGTGTCAGTCCATCTGGTTGAGGGCCTTCCGGTTCATGTGATCCAATGTCTCTGATTATTTTATCAGCATGCAGATTGAATAAATAGGGTGAGTCTAAAACCCTGCTGCACACATTTTCTAATTTTAAACCATGCAGTATTCCCTTGTTCTGTTCGAATGACTGCCCCTTGGTCCATGTGCAGGGTCTGTATGAACACAACGAAGTGTTCTGGAAATCCCATTCTTCTCAAGACTAGCCATAGTTTGTTATGATACACACAGTCAAATGCCTTTACATAGACAGTGAAACACAAGTATACATTTTTCTGGTATTCTCTGTTTTCAGCCAGCATCCGTCTGATGTCAGAAATACTATCCCTTGTTCAACATATTCTTCTGACTCTTTAATGAAGGACCACCATGTAACTCAGTATCAAAAAATATAGCATGTCAGATGGAGGGAAGTTCTATGGAGAAACATAAATTAAGGAATATTGTTGCCCATTGTTGCAGTCACTGTATCAACACATCACTTTGAGGGGCTTTGTCTTTTTTGCTGTCCATCTAATGTAACAAATATGATGCTTTGTTTTGTTTTTCCCCAGAGACTGATCCCTCCTGAAAACTGGTCCAAAGTCTGTAAGATGAAGTCTTGCCACACTTACCTCTAAGGAGCAGTCTGGCCGTATTTCTTCCAAAACAGATCAGTTTGTCTTTTTACAAGTCTATGGTGTGTTCAGTATTCTTCTCCAGCACTGCAATTCAAGCACATGGATATTTTTTCATTGTCCCATATTCAATGTCGAACTTTAACATGCACATGACGCAATTGAAGACAAACACCACGGCTTGGGTCTGGCACACATTAGACCACAAAGTAACATCCTTCCTTTTCAATACTCTAAGAGGTCTTGGACAGCAAACAGCTTTATCCAATTCAATGTGTCATTTGGTCTCTGGACTACTCCTTCCATGAGCATTGATTGTGGATTGATTATGGATCCTTGCCAATGTGAATCTTTTCTCCATTTATCACGGTATTATCTATTGGCCCAGTTGTGAGGATTTGGGTCTTCCTTATATTGAGTTGTATTCCATACTGAACGCTACAATCCTTGACCTTCATCAGCAAGTGCTTCAGGTCCTCCTCACTTTCAGCAAACAAGATTGTGTCATCTGCATATTGAAGGTTCTTAATAAGCCTTCCTCCAATCCACATCTTCTTCATATAATCCAACTTCGCTGGGAAAAAGTAACACCTTTGCTCTTCCATACTTTAAAGATATATGCAACATTTATCCAACGCAATGCAACCTTTGGTTTCTTTGTTGCTGTTTCCATGTGCATTGATTGTGGACCCATGACAGATGAAGTACTCAACAACTTTAGGCTGTTAATCCTTATGGAAGTAGAAAGCCTCATCTTTCTCCTGTGGATTAGCCGGTGAGTTTGAAATGTTGACGTTACAGTTAACAGCCTAATACGTAAGCAACTATGCCACCAGGGCTCCTGAGTTCTTATAGTCATTTTGCAGTTAAAAAAAGAAACTTCAGACTCAATCAAATTATATTAGCTGATGAAACTTAAATGATCCCGAAGAGACAAGACTAGGATTTAAGTACTGGTCTCTGATTCAAATAATTTACCATGACAAAATGACACTAAAGAATAAGAGCATATAATTTTAAGGCTTGGAGTGTCCGAAGAGATCAACTCATTAAAAGTCTGATTTTATATATGTGTGCAGAACTGAGGTTCACCTGAATCAGCAGATTTTCCCAAACTTGGTTATGCCACGAATCAGAGAAAGAACTCTCAAGTGTTAGGTATAGTAGTTCAAGGAACTACAAAAAGCTATTTCTAAACACAGAAGAAAATAATATATTTTGTTGAACCCACACTTTGTTCTTCATAGGTTTTTATTTTACTAATGACAGTCTTTTTACATCTAATTTTCAAGAGAAGCAAGACACCCACTACCACCACTTTATCCATCCCTTGCTATTTTTCATTACACAGTAGAGTTCCATGTATTCTGTATATTCACCCAAGGCTTGACTACTAATTCTGTTTAGGATGTTAGCTCGTATATCACTATATTAAAGAGTTCCACTTGCTCACAGACTACCAACAATGCAGAACACGAGAATTTTGTCTGAATATTCCAGACCTTGGTAAATGAACTCATGCTGTGCTTCTTTTCTTGAAGAATTTTTAAATGTTGACTTGGTCTAGGTACCAGTTTCAATTCTGTAAAATGTTGACTCATAATTTGTTTTTGCTGTATTTACATGGAAACTTCTCTATTTCTTCATTATCCAATTCACTGAAAATGGTCCATCATTTTCAGTGGTTTAATTATCGACTTCATCTTCAGAATTCTGATTTAAAATTAAATTCTTTTTAATTTTATTGCTCAATTTTCTTTTTGCCTTCATTATTTAGTCAAAGGAGAAAATTAAAAGTAGTAAATTAGCAGAGTGTTTAAGAAGATTTAATCATATAATGAAGTCTTCTTGGAGAACAGTAAGAATGTGTTTAAATCGTGAATTTCACATTGTAATTCCAGACCAAATCTGTGCTTTTCACACCTGTGAGAAAGATTTTTAGTAGGTTTGAAATAGTTTGATGTTTTCAGAATATTAGGGAGAGTTGGTTCCTACTGCTCTCCATACTCTGATTCAAGTGATAAACTTCCCGCCTATCAAACTATCATGTCTGTTGATTAGGGTGGTTTGTTTGTTTGTTCACAATAAGTATTTATAAAGCATAGAGAGTATCAGTTCACTGACTAGAGGCCCTTGCGATATTTATTATATGGATTATCCATAAATCAGAGTTCTCAAAGGCCACAGTCCTAAAAGAGAGAGGCTGTACATAGGCCCTCATGATATAGTGGGCTATGCACTGAATTACTGCTGATCTGGGTGGACTAGAGAAACAAATCTAAGGAGACTCATATGTGTATAAGAAAGAGCTTTATATAAAAGGGCAATTGTATATTGAGAAACATCCTAGCCCAGTCCAGATCAAGTCCATAAGTCCGATATTAGCCCATAGGTCCAATACCAATCTATAAATTCCTCTTCAGACTCACAAAACGCATGCAATGATGCCAAATGCAGGAAGATCACAGGCCAGTGGATGGGAAGTCTTGTGGATCCAGTGGCAGTGGAAGCATCTCAGTGCTGGCAGGGGTCTCCACGTGGCTCCTCCAGCTCCAGGACTCTAGCATAGTTCCACGTGCTTTGTCCTCAGAAATGTCTCGCAGGGACTGTCTGAGTGTCCTGCCTCCAGCGAGCTATTTATCTCCTTAGCAGCTCCAAAATGAGGTCATCAAGTTGTGACCTGATTGACAGGCTAAACTCCACCCATTCACTTTTAAGTCTCAAGTTGACACCAGATTATATAACTACCACAATTACTAACCACAAGGTCAGCAGTTCAAATCTACCAGCCTCTCCATAGGAGAAAGATGAGGCCGTCTACTGAAAAGATTTAAAGTTTTGGAAACCCAAAAGGGTAGTTCTACCCAGTCCTATAGGGTTTCTATAAGTCAAAATCAAAATTAACTCAAGGGCAAGGAATTTGGTGTTTGGAGGTGGACTTAAGTCAATGAAGTCCTACAGCAACTCTTGGCAATCTAAAGGCATCCGGCTCTCTTGGGCCTGCTCTACAGCATTACAAGAACACATTTTGCTCTGTACATATGGACAATGAAATGAAACTCCTAACTTCAGTGAATGATCCATCCAGGTCTGAACAGTTTAATGATTTCACTTCCTATCCCCATTGCCAAGTTTCAGCCATCACTTCTGGGACTGGAACCTAGAAGAACATGGTTCACATCTGCCTTCTGATCCTTAGGCAGACATATATATAGACAGAGCTATCATATATGAGGAGACCTGGTGGTGTCGTGGGTTACTCATTTGGCTGTTAGCCACAAGGTCAGCAGGTTAGAACCACTCTGAGGGAGGAAGATGAGGCTTTTGACTCCAGCAAAAAGTTACAGTTTTGGAATCCCACAGGGGCAGTTCTACTTTGTCCCATAGGGTTGCTATGAGTAGGAATAAGCTCTATGGCAATGAGTGTTTAGGTTTTATTGTACATAGTGTGGAAATCAGTTTCAGTATACCCATCACTTAAAATGTGATTTATAATCTGGTTATGATGAATAACCATACAGTTATCTAAAGGCAATAACCTTTAGTGAGAATTCTCACTGTTGAATTCTTGAGTTGAGTAGATACTGGTAATATATGTTGAGAACATAAAATTGACTTTGATAAGTGAAATTCAAGTCTTATTTCCTACTGTCAGGCAAGAATGACTGTAGGTCGTTCAACTCCAAATGATTATAAATGATAACTGGAGGTAAGATGTGACCTTGCTACAAAACGTCAACTCCAGTTCAGCCTTTCGTCTTGCCATATGATATCATAACCATGAAGAAATAAAACTTCTTTTATTTCAAAGGACTCTTGAATGTCCAGGATTCTCTAGTGATGCTGAATCTTTTCACCTTAGGATTTGGCTCTGAAACAAAGCGAAGTTGCTTTCAATTTTAACCTTTGCTTTCACCCAAGGGCCCTTGGTAGTGCTCATATGACAGCAAAGGCCTTTGATATATAATAGCTTTCAAATGCCAAGTTCTGATCGCCAGGACTCTACTGGAGTCCTTCCCCTTGTCCTCTGGGGCAAAGCATCTAGTAAGCAGTTTGATTAATACTAAGGAGGAATGTGTGCCCATGTTGCAAAAAAAACTAGAAACAGAAATAGCTCTCTTGGCTATTGTAGTACTTTGTTTTGGAGAGAATTCCAAATGGAAATTCAGACTCTTGAATCCACATAACATTTGAACATTTAGATCCGTGAGATTAGGCTGCATTTATAATTTGAGGCAGAGGGCAAAGGAGAGGGCCAGTAGTCTGGGACCTGCAATCCAACTTGTCTCCAGTCCCCTAGCTGATGCTGACGAACTTAAAGTTCACTAATCTTCAGGACAGCCTTGACAAATGGGGATCTGAATGGCTGCCTGCCCTGTTTCTTTACTTTGAAAATGCTCTGTAAGCTTTAAAACTCTCTACAAAATAAGGTATAGTTATGCTATCCTTCAAGGACTTTTGCCTGTTACCTGTTTTATGCTCTGTATTGCACTAAAATACATGAAGAATACGAAAGTTATGAGAGATGCCCTATGGATGAGCAGAACGTCCTTGTTTGTGTCTGGTTATGGCGTTGTGTCAGTTTGCCATATATGTTTAGAATAGACGAATGTAACTTTCAGAAGAGAAACAGGGGCCATAGCTGGTTTTAGAGAAGATAGTTATATATGTATATAGGTATGTATATGTCACAATTCTGTTTTACCTGCAGGTAACTTAAAAATCAGATTCAGATGTGATTTTCAAGGTGTCGGTCGGTCCCGCTCTCTCCGCCTTACGGCTTCTTTTGTTGGTCGAGTCCCCTTCTGTCATAGAGGGCCTCTCCACAGCATCTTTCTTTTAGGAAATCCAGGGAATATGACGGTAGGAGAGTATGTTTTATTTTGTCCTCACAGATAGCTTTCAGAACAGTGGTTCTCAACTGAGGTCAGTTTTGTATGAGGAATACTTGACAAAGTCTGGAAAGATTTTTGGTTAGCCAAGCTGGGGGGTCACTGACCATCTTAGAATACACAGGACAGCCCCCCCAACAGCCACTTATGCCGGCCAATGTGTCCCTAGAGCTAGGGACGCTTGTTTTATAGGAAGAAAGCATTTGTCCTCACAGAGCTGGTTGAGACATTTCAGAGAGAATTCTGACCCAAGTTTTGTTTATTTGCCCAACAGAACCAGTAGACCCTATGGCGAGACTAATAACACACACCCATACCATTATCCACAGAGTGTAATGAGGAAGCTGCTGTTAGCCGCTGGTTAGTGCTTTCAGTGGTCAAATTTTCCCGTTCCCTCCTTCCACAGACAGCTGGATTTGGCTCTGGGAACTACTCCGCCTCTTCTGCCGTTCTGTCTGTCTGTGTGTCCTCTTCTCCTCTGACACTGCTGACGTGTCACAGCCAGTGGTTTGGGCGCAGCAGCAGGATGATGTCTGCAAGTGGGAGACAACCTCTCCAGCAGTGCAGGGATTTGCAACACAGTCTTGTATAATCGACTTCTACATAGTTGCCTCATTTTACATTTAAATTTCTCTTTGGTATTTCTACTTTCATAAAGAGTTACAGTCTTGGAAACCCATGGGGGTAGTTCTACCCTGTCCAGTAGGGTCGCCATGAGTCGGAATGGACTCAGTGGCAGTGAGTTTTTGATAGTCAACAATGTCATTCACTGCTAACAGTTCTTATAGTCATCATGCTTTCTGGTGGTAAAAACACTTGGCCATCTATTATCCCATTTGATTGACATTTCTTTGCTGGGAGGTGAGAAGGTGGATGGACATCTTTGTCCTCATTTTGGTAGAGAAGAGGACTCAAGGCAATAGCACTGTCCAGAATCATCCTCTGTTTCTCTTTTCTACACCGGTTCCCATGGTGTCATGCAAAACACAATGAGATGTGGTAGAACGTGTCTGCAACTGACAATGCCT
>NW_022111373.1:75848370-75850225 GCF_000313985.2 Echinops telfairi | reverse complement strand
TTTTTTTTTCAAATATGAAATATGGATGAGTGAATCTATTGAGATGGTAACTGGATGGTTTCCTGGGGGTGTGGCAGAGGAGGTTGGGAAGAAATGGGGAGCTAGTAACAAGGAGAACAAGAAAGAAGAATTGTTCTCAAATTGATTGTGGTGATGATTGTACAATTCTTTTGATATGATTGGACTATTGAATTGTGTGATCTGTGAATTATATCCAAATAAAACTGTTTTTTTTAAAAGAATTGTACTTTTTATTTGGAAGCAGCAGTGGCATATGCATTCCTGCTTGCCTTTTCTTTGGTTGCACAGATACATTTATAATATCACTTCGTCTACACGGGGGAGGTGAATGGCTGTGCGCAGTCCCGGTGATGCGCTAATTGCTGTTGCCGAGAACATGCTCTTAGTTCTGATGATGCCCCGTGGGAGTGCCAGGACTGGAAAATGTGATGTCTGTGGGGGAACTGGAGAGACACACACAAACAAGGGGGAGACAACAAGTGGGCTAAAGTGAGAGGGGGAGGTTTTTGTTCTTGGTGGGGCTTTGTTTGCTTAACATTTCAGAGACAGGAAGAAAAAACACCAGTAAATCTTCATGGGAGTTGACAGTCTAACCGCTCTCCTGTGGAATAGGCGGTGCATTCGGACTGTCAAACTTGAGGCTAGTAGCCCAGTGCCTAACCCACACATTACCAGATCTCCTCATCACTTCTGAACTAAATCTAAACCCACAGTCAGTGAGTTAATTACCTGTATGGCTGCTAATGGTAAGGCTAGTGGTTCTAATCCACCTGCATTTCCACTGGAGAAAGGTGAGGCTACCGGCTCCTGTAAAGATTTACAGTCTCAGAAACCCAAAAGGTTTTACTCCATTCTATAGGGTAATTATGGACATCTCTAAAAAGAAGTAAAATTGAAGTGTACTCAATGAATATGGCACTTCAAGCCATAATTCCTTATGTGATGTATTGTAATTATACGATCCCATTTTGGAGGGTGTTCTCTACGATACTAATGGACAAGGTTAAGACCTGATTTTAGCAGAGGGTCTGATCCAATCCACACCCTTTGTTTCCTTGGGAGCATTTTTTTAGACTACTAAATGGTATGATTTAAAACATTATCTTTTGTTTTCCTTGGATGAGGTATATGTGATGGTACCACTGTGCACACATACAGCCCCTAGAAATCTGTACCTCTATTTCCTGACTGTGTTTTGAACCTGCTGTGGCTTGTGGACATTTTTGGCTTATGGCTCTGGACCTTGCATTTGGCTTGTCTTTACCTGCCTTTTGGATTTGGAGCTGAACAGCAGCCATCACTGTGTGAGACATTCCCTTAAGGTTTCATGAGTTTCTGTGGGACGGTGTAGTGAATCACAGGACCCTGGGATGCTCACAGCCATCGAGTCAATGCCAACTCATAAAACTCTTTGAGACAGGGTGGAACAGGCCCTGTGAGTAGTTTACATGTGAAACTATTACTACTTCAGTACTGTATTACAAAATGAACACAAAATTATCAAGGATTTATTGAAGAATCACTGGGTGGTAAGCAATACTTTTGACCAATGTAAAACTCATCTTCCTGCACAGCTTAATAGAACGGGTCCTGAAAATTACTTTACTGCAGGTCACTGTATCCAAATTAATAAATCAAAGCAAGGAGCAATACTGTCAAAATCCTGCTCCTTATCTGTCTCTTTCATATCTGATACAGGGACTGTGTTAATCTGAGTTGACTAGAGAAACAAATTCATAGACACTCATGAGATAGTTTATTGTGCCAGCCCGGCCGATAAACACAAGTGGGATTAATTGAAGGGTGGAGAGATAAATGGCTCGGTGAGCCTCGC
>NW_022111373.1:75845341-75847333 GCF_000313985.2 Echinops telfairi | reverse complement strand
AGCTGGCAAAATGAATTAGGTTCAAAAGAATGCCACATCTTTTTTCTTGTATGGCATTGTCTAAGGTTGAATTTTCAGCTAATCTACAACAGTCCTGGTGGTATAGTGTGTTACACGTTTGGCTACTAACCACCAGGTCAGTGGTTTGAACCTACAAGTTACTCTATAGAAGAAAAACGAGTCTTTCTGCTTCCCCAAATGTTTACAGCTTTGGACACACCGTAAAGGGACACCACGAGTCCGAATCGACTCAGTGGCAGTGACTTTGGTTTGGTGCTTGACAGATCCGTGAGTGAGTATAATTTTCCTGTCTTATCTTCTGTTTAAGTTTTGTTTGTGTGTATGTGTGGCACCGGGGTGGGGTGGGGTGGGGCAGTGTTTTAGGAAGGTGAGATTTAACAGCTGTTAGATTTTTCTCCCTCTCATTAAGCAATCTTTTAATTCTGCTTAGTTTGCCTGGCCTGCTAATAACTACTTTGAGAAGGTTTGGTACAAATTGGTATATTTGAAAAATGAGCAAAAGGGATATTTTATTCTAAACAATTTTTCTAAAGGAATGTGTAAAGCATACGTCCTCAAACTTATTTGACCTACCACATTATTTTCAGAAAAAAATATTCAGTACCCCCTTGACAATTAAAAACTTTTGAACTATAACTCATAACCCAAGATAAAATGAATTATGCTTTTGCAGCTGCCTATGGATCATTCCAGCATGTACTTTGGGCAGTACTGCTAACTCATAAAGAGGATGTTGGCAGGTGCCATCATGTGAGTTGCTACTCAGAGCAGCTACATACACAGGAGGAAAAAAAATATGATCCTGCAACTGCCCGATCCTGATCCTGCATCATCCTGACAATGACGATGTTTGAGCCCACTGTTGCAGTCACTGTGTAAATTCATCTCGTTGAGGGTCTTCTCCTTTTTTTGGCTAACCCTCTACTTTATCAAGCACGGTGTCCTTTTTCAGGGCCTGGTCTTTCCTCACAATGTATCCAAAGCACCTGACATGAATTTCAGCACCCTGGCTTTTTAGGACCATTCTGGTTGTACTTAATCCAAGATAGATTTGCTTGCTCTTCAGGCATTTCCTGGTCCTTTCACATAAAGCCATCTACCCATGGACAACCGATCTTTGACAAAAGGCTAAAATATGTTAAATGGGAAATAGATAGTCTCTTCAACAAATGGTGCTGGCAATGCTGGATTTCCATTTGCTGGAGAATGAAACAGGACCACACACCTCACTCTTACACAACAAATGAACTCAAGAGGGATTAAATATCTGAATGTCAATCCTAGCACTCTCACAATCATAGGGACAAACTTCAGTACCCTAATCCAAGGCATAAACATACTAGCAAACACAATGAAAACCACACGCAGCATAAGACAAAATAGATGACGGGGACCTTCTGAAAACAATGCACTTAAATGCATCGAGACTTCTCAGAAGAGTAAAAAGAGACCCCATAGACTGGGGGGAAATGCCATGGAAAAAGGCCTCATCTCTAAAATCTATAGTAAACGGCAACACCTTAAACAGGGAAAAGATGAATAATCCAGTTTTTTAAAATCTATAGTAAACGGCAACACCTTAAACAGGGAAAAGATGAATAATCCAGTTTTTTAAAGGTTGCAGGACTTGAACAAACAGTCCATCAAACAATACAGCCAGGTGGCCAATAATCATATAAAGAAATACTTGCAATCACTAGCCATCTGAGAGATGAGAATAGAAAAAACAATGAGATAACACCTTCCACCAGCATTGGTAGCAAAGAATCAGAAAATAACTAAAGCTGGAGAGGGTTCAGAGAGATTCACATGTACACTTTGGGTGGGGCTATAAGTATGTACAATCACTGTGGAAATCAATATGGAGCTACCTCAAACCATTAGGAATAGAAATTTCATTTGACCTAGAAATCCGTGGGCATAGACCCTAAATAAGAGCCATAGCACTAGCAGGCATGTGCACATCACATT
>NW_022111373.1:75837606-75844633 GCF_000313985.2 Echinops telfairi | reverse complement strand
GGATCTAGATCCAGCAGAAGCCAAAGGCTCAAGAGCGAAGGACTCTGCTCTAGGCCACTTTCATACCAAAGGCCAAACTCCTAACGAATTATCATCAGGCTGTGACCTGATTGCTAGGTTGGGCTTCACCCCTACCTTCATCAAGGTGCGTCTCAAACTCAAAATCTCAGTGCCATTGAGGTGATGTAAACTCATGGTGACCCTATAGAACAGGGTAAAACTACCCCTGTGAGTTTCTGAGCCTTTAATGCCTTGAGGGAGTAGGAAGTCTATCTTTCTCCTGGGGAGTTGCTGGTGGTTTTGAACTGCTGACCTCGTGGATTGCAGCCCAATGTGTAACCACTATGCCACCAGGAGTGTCTAGTTGACATAAATTCTAATCATCACAGGAAGGAAGGTGAAACAATAGGCTAGAGCAGTGATTCTCAACCCTCCTAATGCTGGGACCCTTTAATACAGTTCCTCATGTGGTGGTGACCACCCCCAACCACAAATTATTTTCGTTGCTACTTCATAACTGTCATTTGGCTACTGTTATGAATTGGGTGACCTCTGTGAAAGGGTCATTTGACCCCCAAAGGGGTCTCAACCCATAGATTGAGAACTGCTGGGCTAGAAGGTAAATAAATATATGTTAACTTGGGTGAAGGAGAAGATAGTATTCCACAAGCGGGAGAAGAAATATCAAAGGGGTCTGCTGGGGCAAGTCATTGTGGGTTTTGCTAAGAAGTTTGAATTGTTGGATACAAAATTGGTGATCTGAAATGTAAACCCCTATCTAATTCACAATAAAAAATTATAAAAAGAAAGATTTTATAATTTTGGAAACCCTAGGGAGCAGTTCTGGTCTGTGCTATAGGGTCACCAAGAGAATCCACCCAATGGCTGTGAGTAAGTGGAGATATATATCTATATATCTATATATCCTCAAGGTTATTATGTGTCATGGCTGGAGAGCTTTAAAAGCCAAGTTAATTATTTTAATTAAAGATATTTTCATCTGACATTCCTTTTTGTTTTTAAATTGACTTTGTTTGGCTCCACATTACTTTCATAATTGATTCGTACAAAGCTTACCACTTTTAGAAAGTAATGTTGTTTTCATTATAAGTTAATTATATCCATTTTAAGTTTTTTCATTTGAGATAAATTTTACTTCGGCGACATACTGAAAATCCTTGATAAAAATTTCTAATAAAAATAAACTATATCAGATTACAATAACTAAAATGTTGACATGATTAAAGGTAGATACTATTAAAGTAAAGCAAGATGTCTAGAACTCTTGACCAAAATCAGAATTCACTGTCGTCAAGTTGATTCCAACTCAGAACGACCCTACAGGACAAGGTAAAACTGCCCCTGTGAGTTTCTGAGATTGTAACTCTGTACAGAAGTAGAAAGCCTCATCTTTCCTCCATGGAGCAACTGGTGGTTTTGAATGGCTGACCTTGTGGATAGTGGCACAATGCATAACCCCTACGTCAGCAGAGCTCCTTCCAAAATTACACAGAACCCAAATGAAGTACATTAGATTGAGCAAACTAATATAAAAATGCTATAACAGTTTTTGAGAATATCAGTGATGTTCAATGCTATTTTGTTGCTGTTAGATGAGATCATTTTTGTTACAATTGATAGTGACTCCATCTATAACAGAATGAGCACTGCTTGATCCTGTGCCATTCTTACAATCAGTGCAATGTTCGACTCCACTGCTACAGCCATTGTGTAAATGGCCTTCATTGAACATTTTTCTCTTTTTCACTGACCCTCTACCAAGCATGATGTCATTCTCCAGAGACTGTTCCCTCTTAATAATGTATTCAAAATATATAGGACAAAAACCTCACCATTCTCACTTCTAAGTAGCAATCTGACTGCACCTTGTCAAACACATTTGTTCATTCTTCTAGCAGTCTGCAGTGTATTCAATATCCTTCCATTGACAACATCAGACTTCAAATGCATCAACTCTTCTCTGGACTTCCTTATTCATAGCCCAGCTTTCACATATATATGAGATCAATGAAAATAGCATGGTCAGGTACACCTAAATCCTCAAATTGACATCCTTCTTCTTTCAGCAAGGGGTCTTTGACAGCTGATTCACTAATGTAATCTGTCATTTTATTTCTTGACTCGCTTTTGTGAATTTTGAAACCCTTCATTGACAACTTTGATCTTCTCTCCATTTATCATGATGTTATGTACTGTTCAATTTGTGAGGCTTTTGTTTTCTTCACGTTGAAGTGTAATGCATACTGAAGGCTGTCGTCTTTCAGCTTCATGAGTAAGTGCTTCAAGTTCTCTATTTTCAGCAAGCAAGATTGTATTATATACATTGCCTGTCATTAATGAGTCTCATTAAGATCTGAGAAAGATCTCGAGGCAGTGTTCTTCATATAGTAGAGTTTATAGGATTATTTGCCTAAAATATAGATTGCATATGTATGGTGCACACATTTCCTGATTTGCAATAAACAGTAGCTCCTTGTCATGTTACATGACTACCTTTGATATATGGACAGGTTACACAGGAGCACAATGAAGGATTCTGGCATTCCCAATCGTCCACCATTAGACGTAATTACTAGGTGCTTTTGCATAGCTTTTTTTTTTATCTCATTTCTTTTTGATGACCCATTGCTTTCTTCATTTATAATGCCTTTGATGTCATCCTAACACTCATCTTGTCAGGACTGTTCATTGCATCAAATCTGTTCTTGCAATGGTCTCTAGATGCTTGCAGGATATATTCCAGTTTGTACTCTGGCTTTTATGGCCCTGTTTTCATTGTATTCAGCTTCAATTTGAACTTGCATGTGAGCAATAGATGGTCTATACTTTGACTTTCCCCAGCTTCCTCATTGTATCTTTTCACAGATGCAGTCAATTTGATTCCTGTATATTCCTATGGTGAATAGATGTTGTTGAAAATTTTATTTCTAGTGAAAAGCCATTGATTTTACAAAATCCTGTCATGTGATCTCCAAAGACATATTTTCCAATGACCTTTGGAAACTTCTCCTGTTTTCAACTTTCACATTTCAATTACAAGTAATTATCAATGCATTTTGATTACATGCTTGATTAACTTCAGACTGAAGAAATCTTTAATTTCTTTATTTTTGACATTAGTGGTTGGTGCATACATTTGTATACTGTTGTATTAATTGGTCTTCCTTGAAAGCATATGGATACTATCCCATCACAGTACAAATGGCATGGCAGTGGAGGCATCTGACCTCCTGTAACGTCACACAGCAGGAGGAGGAGTGTCACCATCAGCATCAGCCAGAGGCCCATTCCTGTGAGGTGGAGCTCAGACATGCCTTCAATTCTAACCATTTTACCAATTCTGACACAAGCCATCACGCCTATAACATTCTCTACTTCCCCACTGGATTCAGTATTTCACTCCAGTGGCTACACAGAACTAAAAGACAACACTGACAATTATAGGATTTATTGGGAAAGGAATGAGCTACAATTCAAGATGAAGTATCCTCAAATAACAGATATTTGATCAGTACAGCCTCTTTGCAGTCATGTCTCTTGGAAGGCTTCTCTCTGACCCTCAGCCTCTCAGCCACACAGCCCCCCTCCCCTCTGCCTTGCTTAAGTAAGAGTTACAAAGCTCTTTTGTATCTGCAAATAAATGCTCAGAAACCCTCTGCCCCACAATTAATCTTTGACTGAATGTCACTGAACTCCAGCTCTGTTGGCCAACAAATCGAGCTACTCCATCCCTACTCCAATTAAACACCTGGAGACAATCCACTCCTGCCTAATTTGGTGGTATTTTGGGGAGCCACTGTTGCTAGAAGAAGTTGTATATTATATTCTGTGTGTCTTTCTGCCTCAGTTTCTTTTATTTGCTGACCAATTAAACATTTTAAATCCCAAACTCTTGAAAGGGGAGGAAGAATTAGAAAAGTTTGAATAATTGCTGCCATCGCTATCAGGTCAATCCATGGCCTGATAATCATCTCCAGAAATTATTGCCTTTGGGTCAGGCATCTCTTCAAGTTGACAACATGCAGTTGGGTGATGGATCCTGGTGGGAAATCGAAGTTATTGTATGTGTTCATCAGTGAGGCTGCTCCTAAGCACACTGCGGCCAGACATCTGTAGCACTAGGTTCACCACAAGTGTACTAGTGCTGTCTATCCCTGGAACCTAGGCAAGAATGCCTCTGCCTACTCAGCCATAAAATCAGGGAAAGTGGTCTTAAGGCACTGTTACTGGGCCCTGGTGTTAGAGAGGAGTGAAGGTCCTTTGCTAGGTTTTATGCACAGCAATGGCCATGCCCTGCTTTCCACAGAGCTCAGACATTGATGATATAGACTAGCCCTGCATGCCATGTACGTGATGCAAAATCACTCTTCTGATCAGAAACTAAGGGCTTTCTCACTGGATTAAACTGTCTGGTTGGGTTCTCTAGATAAGCAAAACTAGTGACACTTGTAGGTGTGGGTACGTAGAAAGAGATTTATATCCAGGAACAACTCACATAGTTGTAAAAAGTAGTTAAGTCTAGTTCAGTCAGAGTCTGTAGGTCAGATGTAAGCTGGAGACTTCTCCTGACTTATGTATTTGTGGACATTGATGAACAGGAAGCAGGGTGACAAAGCAGGAGGGGCACAGGCTGGTGGAGGCAGTTCAGTTGGAGTCCATAGATCAGATATAAGCCAGAGGCTTCTCTTAACTCATGTAGCTTTGGCAGCTGATGACCAGGAAGCAGGATGATGAACTGGGAGACTACAGGCTGGTGGATGGAGAAACAAATGCATCTGAAATCCACCGAATGAATTCCAGTTCAGCCGTCTGCTGACAAACAGATCAACAAACGATGGATTCAGATCTAATAGAAGTGAAAGGGGCAAAGGCACTCAGATTTGCTTTGAGTCTCTCTCTTATACAAAAGGCCACACTCCCCAAAAGGGGTACTCAGGCTGTGACATGATTGATAGGATGGCCTCCACCTGTACCTTCCCCCAGGAGTGTTTATTTGACATAAACTCAAAGCATCAGATGCTCATTATGCAGTGCTTTCTCAGGAAAAGTTTCCTCTCTGGAGGCTGCCCAAACTTCACACAAATGGGATTCAGGAGAGAGGCCACACTAGTTGAATGGTTATGTCCCAGACATTCTGAGTACCTCGACAGACTGAAATGTTCAAATGTCACTGGGGTTTCAGATTAAAACTGGATATCATAATGTTGAAGAGATAGTTATTCAGAAATGTTTCTATTATGTACTGTGTGATAGGTAAGTTTATTGTGACAACCTGGCCAATAGGAACATGTGGGATTAATAAGTCACAGTTTGATTGGAAAACAAAGAGAGAAATGGCTCTGCAAGGCCCGCCCCTCTCTCTCTTGCTCTCTGGTGATCGGAACAGAGTATGGCTGCTTTATCTAGGTCTCTGCCTCAACTTGTGAGCTACACTACCTGTGGGACAGCCAACCCATGGGTTGTGTTGCTAGAGCTTGAGGTTCCTTTGAGACCTACTTTGCCACGCTGTTGGTGTATACATTGCTTGAGCCAGAGGCTGTCAGATTCTATTGTCTTGCATTGCTTGCATTCGATATCTCATCCTGGCCTGCTTCGCTAAGCTCCTGAGCTGCTGACTGTTGGTGACCCGCTCTGCTGTTTGCTGCCTGTGGCTGGACTGCCTGAATTGCCTGAGGGAAGACTCAACAGCCTGCTTCCTTGGTCCTGGACCCAGCAGCCCTCGTGAGTTGAAGGACTTCCAGTATATTAGCTGTTCCACAGAAGTGAGTTGTACTGAGCCCTCTGTACTGCTGTGTAGACTAATTAACAGCTATATTCCTTTATGTATACAAAATCATAAGTGTCCTGCTTTTGTTGCTATAGAGAACCCTGTCTAACACTGACTGTATACAAATAAACAGATTAACTTTATAATCAGGGAAGATACTTTAAAGAAGCAGAAAAACAACCCACAAAGAACAAAGAGGATTAAGATGAACAGCATAACATTATATAACTTAATTCTACACAGCTCTTTAACACACTTTGTCTGGGGTGACTTATGATCATGGGGCCCTGCTATCTCAATTTCCATGAAGTGTACACCAAAGTAAGTTCCTGTGGGCTAAACTACCCTTCTCTGTGTTGACCATGGGAGTCATGGCCTGCCTAAAGGCAAAGAGTTTTACATTTCCTGTCAATAGTCAGAAAGACCTAAAAGGAGTTTCAATCTATGTGGACACTCAAAATGGACTTACAGCTCCTGGTGAAAACTGTAGTTTCTGCAAACCTAGTGTTCAGAATTTAAGTTTTAATACATTCTACACAAAGCATTAAACATTGATAGACTAACCTCTGGGCTTTTTTGAGTTCCAGATTGAAATGTCTTCCATATATATCTCACTTAACTGTAGTTGATAGAAAATAGCAATAATCACTTGAATCAAACTTGTATGTAATGTATTTGTAATAATTACAAACCAGGGTAACTTGGCATACATAGAAATCCTCCACACGGAGTTCACCCAAGCTCACATCTGCTCCAAGGATTATAGCTGCAAAATAGAAGTTTCTTTCAGAGCTATTTTAGTTTATTTCAATAAACTCAGAAAACATTTCAAGTGTAATAAACCATTCTTGGAAAGACAGGAAGGATTCATGCTATTATAGTTGACATTAATAGAACTAATGAGCATTGCTACTGCATTTTTCTATTCTTATATGATTCAAAGAATAATATCTTATGATTCATTCTGAAACACAAACTTCTTTTCCATTTTTATTTCTTCTGCTTGGTGCCAGGGTGTTCTTGGCTAGTAGCGTAGGACTATATGGAATTACGCTGACTCTACTTTTTTTTTTTTAACATTTTATTAGGGGCTCATACAACTGTTATCACAATCCATACACACATCAATTGTGTAAAGCACATTTGTACATCATTCTCAAAACATTTTCTCTCCACTTAAACCCCCCACATTAGGTCCTCATTTTTCCCCTCCCTCCCGCTCTCCCCTCCATCATGAAC